>NC_057762.1:38823646-39145775 GCF_010389155.1 Erigeron canadensis | reverse complement strand
AAAAAAAAAAGAAAAAAAGAAAAACAAAATGTTGAGTAAAGTTTCTAATATATATTAGTTGAGAACACAAAAACATTAGTATGGTGAAGAAAACGAAAAAAAGAAATCCAAAATAGTGATGAGAGGTTAAAATGAACCAATCAAAAAGAACATCAAAGTAACAAAAGTGTGAAAAAAAACATAAATAATAAAACTCAAACGAGATCCAATATGACAAAATCTATATAGTGACGCGGAGTCACGGAGTTAAGATGGACCAATAGAATGAATGAATGATGTCATGTAACGAATATTAAAGGGGGCCACGTTGCGAAAGTTGGCTAGGTATGAACTATTTCTAAGCATGCCCCTTAATGATATTGTAATAATTGGTACTCATCCCAGTATCACACACTATATTTCAATACTTCAGTATTATTCAAATACTAATATAGGGCTTAGGTATAGGGCGAAGCGGGCAACCGTACAGAGCACTTTTTTTAAGGCCCCCGTCTTTTAAAATTTTATTTATGTAAGTTATATATATACACATTATTATATTATATTATATTATGTTATATACAGTATCGCTATTTTTGATAATTAACAATAAGCATTCTTATTGGTTGATTAAGATGATACGTACTTATTGGTTGATTAAGATGATACGTACGCACGTATATTTGCTTTTACGTTGTCGGGTCAAATTCGTCGCTCTTAAACTATTGCCTTTTTTTCTTCTGGCTCGTCCCAAGCGCAAAGTTCATTAGGGCCGCCCCGCTAATATTTTATGAACTTTTATGGAAATGAACATATTAAACAAATATTTTGTTAAACATTTTTTAGTAAAAATATAATTATAATTCCAGGTTCATAGAGAGAAGGTGAAGTTCGAAGAAAGAATATGAAACTGACATTTATATTTCTAGTTTTAGAAAACGAGTTAGCGTGAGGTGACATGCTGAGTTGACTGACAGAGCGATGTGACATTAACTGTTACGAATTGTTCGTTTGTCGGATTGAAAAGAGAGGTGGATGGCCGGAGACTCGCTGTTTGTTGGAACATATAAATATTAGTATGTTACGAGTATATAAGAATCTCACAGGCTCACGTGAAGCCGCTTTTGACTTTCGTGGAAGAAAAACAAAACCTAGAGTGTGTATGGGCTTGCTTGTATAGCCCAATTTTTAAAAGTTACGACTTACGAGTATAAAGTAACTTTTGTAACTCATAGTTCTATTTCGACTTGAAAAACAAAGGAAAAAAAAAAAAAACTCATATCGTAATATTTTATTTTATTTTTGGTCTGGGATGAACCTCATGATTCTCAAAAAACCTCTTAATAATTCACTCCTACAAATGGAGGAAGTGAGATTCAAACCCCGATGGATTTCCCAAGATCAAAGACCTTACTAATAGGTCAACCCATTGGCCATATAATAACATACTTATTTAAACTAAAAGAACACCTAAGCTTTAAGGAAAATCAAATTATTTGATTTAGCTAGATAATAAATCATTAACAAGAGGTAATGTTTTTGAAAAAATAAAATTGCATTTAGTGTAAACGGTTGGTGATGTTGGAGAAACGGGAGGGATATCCGCGCAATGCAGCGGTAGAGGCGTAGAGCGGTGGCGACGGGTGATGGTGACATTAACCGTGTGGTTATTAATGTAAAGGTTTTGACGTAAAAGGATAACATAGTTAATGAAAAGGGGCACTTGTAAAATATGAGATATGTGGGAAGATATTTGGTTTTATGTAAGGATGTTTTAGAGTTTAGGATACGTGTGTTAAAAAGTTAAGGGTAAAAAATATAATTCAAATGCTGAATTGTTTAAATGAAAAAAAAAAATAGATTATAAAATAAAATATATATGTCAGTATGAGTATTAAAAATTACGTTTGGGCCAATGGTCCAAAATAAGCCCAGCATAAAATCTATCAAAAACACATCTTCCCATTGATTCCATTTCATTTCATATGATTTTGTTGGTAATGGAGAAACCAAACACTCCTTGTTCATCACCTGCTGCTGCTGCTGCATCATCCCCAAATCCCTTCACTTTCTTCCACCATCATTTTCTCCGTCTACACTCTCACATCACCACGCGTCTCGATGACACGCGCCGCTCCATCACCAAAAACATTATCCAACAACTCCACCAGCACAACCATTCATCATCACTGCCGTTGGCTTCATTGTCACAACAACAACAACAACAAGATAATAATAAAAACAGCAACAATATTGTTGGTGGTGGGGGTGTCGGAAAACATGTTTTTGATGTGGCTTTAAGTACAGCTAATGTATCGAAAACACTTGCTGGGACTGAGCTGTATACTGTTAGTAATTCGGATAATGAATTTGTGTTGATATCTGATCCTAATGGATTAAAGTCTATTGGGTTGTTATGTTTTCGTCAAGAAGATGCTGAATCTTTTCTAGCTCAGGTACTATATATATATATATATATATATATTGAAAAGTTATTTTGAGACTTTTTTTTGCAACAACCTTTGAGAACTTTTCAAATCAAGCCCAACCGATGGTTATTCTTTACATGAAAATTGTTTTTTTTATTGTTTTCTGAATAATTTATGTGTAATTTTGAAGTTTATAATTGTGTAGAGCCATGGATTATCATCCGTTATACAATTATATGGAGATTTGGATTCTTGATTACATGTGCACGAATATTGCTATGATCACATTTATGCAAGTCGATCACATGTAATCATAGCAATATTCGTGCACATGTTATCAAGAATCCAAATCTGCACATAATTGTAATCCATGCTCCACACAATTATAAACTTTAAAATTACACATAAATTATTCAGAAAACAATCAAAAAACAATTTTCATGTAAAGAACAATCATCAATTGGGCTTGATTTGAAAAGTTCTCGAAGGTTCTCTTAAAAAAAAGTTCTCAAAATAACTTACCATATATATATATATATGTAATAAAGGTGAATGTGGAAATTGCAGGTAAGATTGAGAAAAGGGGAATTGAGAGGGAGGGCAAAGGTTGTACCCATTTCACTTGACCAGGTGATGTTTCTTGAATTTTAGCTCCTTCAAAATTATTGTCTTTTTTTGGAATTTAATTTGTTGATTAATACCAGTATTTTTTTAGTACTAGTATGATATGATTGATTGTGCGTTATGTCATTGGTCGCTGAATTCCTTCACTTTTGGTTTCCAAATAAAAATAATAAATGAATTGTGCCTTAAAGGTAGATTTCCTTATTCAATTAAACCTAGTTCAGTGTTCAGATTAGTATACAGTACATTTGGGTTATGTAATCCATAAAAACCAGTATGTGAGCATATGAAAAGCCCTTGAAACATCATTGCAGATTATATGATATGCGTGTGTTTGTGTTGATTTGTATCATGTAATTGCTAGGTATGGCATTTTGGTATTGTGTCTAAGAGGGTTGGCAATAGACCACTCATTTCCATTTTCACCACTCACTTCTAACCAATCACATTATGCCACCTCAACTCCACCACTCACTACAATTTTCATTTTATTTAAACATTAAAATTTCATTAAATTAAAACATTACATAATAAAACATACATAATAATTAAAAAACACATAATACTAAAACATTACATAATAAATAAATAGAAAACATACATAATAATATTAGAATACATAAATACTAACACTCGGAGTAGTTCAAGTCCACACTACTGTCGTCGTCGTTTCGATGAATGTAGCGGTAGGATTCAGGAGACCCGGCAACGTCTCCGGGTGGAGGAGATACGTACTCCCCCCTGGGTCAGTATGGTAATCTACATACCGACCACCACCGACACTGCCTTGCCAGAATGTCCCGTGGTCTAGCGTGGTTGTCAACGTCGAGGAGGCGACGGTAAGCTGGAAAATAAGTTGATTCAGCCAATCGATCTTCTGTCGAAGGTATACCACATACTCATTTTCGGTCGCGCTACGAACCCGATTGAGAGCTTCAATTCGGTCATTTTGGCTTCGTAAGCCGCCTTGTTGTCAGATACGCTCTGAATGACGTTTTTTACTTGAGAGCGGTGTCTTGAGTTGTTATTGAGGTGGATTTGCATCGCCGTTTTACAATCCCAAAGGTTGATTGTAGTGTTGTTAGCCATGATGTAAAAGTGTGTAAAATATAGGGTTTTTTCTCTAAAACCCCCATATACTTTTCATTTTGTCCCTTCAGGCCATCGAACTTTTTTGTTCCCTAATAGGTCATTAAAAGTTGTCAAATTGTCCCATCTAAGTCATCGAACTTTTTAATTTCCTATTATGTCACTAAAAGATGTTTATTAAGTTTTACAATAACCACTTCCATCTTTTGTATCGCCATGATCATTTATATACCCGACCCGTATATATTAAATTACATAATAATATTTTTTTTCTAATTTTTTATAGAAACATAACTTAATAATAATATGTTAATTTTCAATAATATATCAATCTGTCCGACGTATTTTTTTTCCCGAAAGTCGTTCGATTGAAAGATGTTTTGACCAATTTCTTTCACCTGGTTGATTTGGGCACATGCTTCCTTGTAATCATTGTATTATCAGTAGGTTTTCTATTTGCCGCCTATTAATATTTATATAGTAAGTAAACGGGCTTAGAGAAAATATAATAATGGATCTCCGGTTACCCATGGGAAACCTGTTACTTGATAGTTAGTAAGTAAACAGGGACCCGCCGGGTTTGTGTTCGGGTCTGGGATGTGGATTTTTAGTCGGATTTGGGTTCAGGATTACCTAAACTCTGCCTAGAACATCTTTAAGCTTAATAACATCTTTAGTCGAAAATAAAAAAATCCAATGACCTAGATGGGACAATTTGACAACTTTTAATGATCTAGTGGGAAATAAAAAAAGTTCAATGGTCTAGAAGGGACAAAATGAAAAGTATATAGGGGTTTTAGAGAAAAAACCCTAAAATATAAATATATGTGTTGGGTATAATTTGAAGGTAAAGTGTGTAAAAGTTGAGATGTGTTTGTGTAAAAATTGGATATGTATTGTGTGTGGTATATATAGGGAAGGTAAGAAAAGATTAAAAAGAAAAAGAAACAAAGTAAACGGCTCTAAATATAACCGTTGCCTAGCCTCGATTTCGTCTCCCACGTATTATAGCGTGTGTGGTCTGACCACGCATTCCTTCACCACCACGCGTGGTGAGATTTTGGTGGTAGTGTTCCGTCGTGGTTCCGCGCTCACCACGCACCTATAATCCGTCTGATGCCAACGCCCTAAGTTGTAGGGGTACTGCTTGTGTGTGTTTATAACTAGGATGTCAAGACCATTTGACCAAGCTTTTTCGATTAACATGGATTACTTGCAGAAACACTTTCAACTCATATTACCCAAACCACTTGAGAGTGTGGGTCCCAGTTCAGTTTTATTTTTGCCCATGCGCAGTTTTTAACCATAAATTAGTCAACTTAATTATTCTGATGACAATACCATTGGTCCTTTTATGGTTGTTAATCATAGCAATCCCCACTTTTATTGGTTAACATATATTCTACACATCTGTTACATTCAGTGTTACCTTTCTGATATTTGAATCCATTTTATGTATATAGGTTTATATGTTGAAAGTTGAGGGAATTGCATTTCGATTTTTGCCTGATCCTGTTCAACTTAAGAATGCAATGGAGGTTGGTGATCCACGTATTACCAATATGTTTGTAACTAAGAGTAGTAATTACACAATTCCAATTTCAATTGGCCTAACTGTTTTGTCTAAGTACTTCATCTTGGTGTTTACAGCTGAAAGCTTCTACTACCAATAGTGGATTCGACGGAGTCCCAGTTTTTCAGGTATTAGAAATGACTTATTGGATTTAATCTTCTGACCTTTATGTCTTCTAAGCGACAATGTTCTTATCAGCCCCAGCTGTAATATCTCCATTGAATGAATTACGCTTGTGAAATAAAATCTATTGTAATAGGCAAGAACAGAAATCTTGCCAGTCTGCCACTGCATTTAAAGTTGAATATGCACTTCTGTATAGTTAAAGAAATGTAATGACCTAGGGATGTAGCACTTCTATATGAAGCTTTTTATGCACAAAAATGATCTAGGCATCTAGCAAGTTAAAAATGAAAAATCGTGAACTAATTTGATATTCTTGATTCCATATCGTAAGATTTTCCTGTAACTCGGTTTGGGTACCTTTATAACATGAAAATACACAACGGGTATACAATGAATAACAAAAATTGCTCTTAGTGTTTTTTCTCTCTTTCCGTTATGCTTATTTTTGGTTCTTTTGTTTCTTTGTGTACTTGTTTCTTTGTGTAGTCTGACCTGCTGGTTATAAGGAAGAAAAACAGACGTTACTGCCCTATATATTTTAGAAAGGTTCGTGTTTAAGATTTTAAACATCTGTCAGCTTGTGAGGAGAAGATTCAGCTAGAGTGTTTTACTTATTAAACTTGAATCATATATGTTGCGAAAGCAGGAGGATATCGAGAAAGAATTGCTAATGGTTCCACGAGGACCTAGAGGACCAGGGATTTCACAACATATTATGGTATAATCATCTTTCTATGCTTCATGTTCTGTTGTTTATATGGGCATATGTATGTATATATTGCTGAAGGGTGATATTATGAGATCTCTGAAGGGTGATATTATGAGATCTCTTGACAAATTTGGCACGCTTATTAGCTCATTTTAAAGCTCTATTCTGCACTGATAATGCTATTTTATACCTTTTTGCAGGTGGGAAGTCTGGAAGATGTTCTGAAGAAAATGGAGGTAACTAAACTTGTTACTTCATTTTTATATCCCAACTCCCAATTCATTTGATCATATAGAAAAATAACATGTGGCAGATGAGTGAGAAAAACTCCGGCTGGGAAGATCTGATTTTCATTCCCCCTGGTAAAAGTCATTCTCAACACTTGCAGGAAGTTGTAAACGCATAAAAACAGTCCATTCATATGCAAGTCATGATCAAAATCGCCCCTAAATGTAACAATTATCAGTCACCTTGCCAAAAAAAAGAAAAGAAGGTAAAGCCGTCATTCTCCTATAAGTTGGTCATTTGTTATGTCAGGTACTTTTCAGTAGTTGCTAAACAGATAGATGCATTTCCTAGTTTTGAACAATGAGCGGAAATGCCTAAGCATGTAACTTAATGATACAAACTTTACGGACCATTTGTCAGTGTGTAACTGGTGATGATGTATCACCCATCTAGAGGATGATGAGATCACCATCAAAGTTCCTATTGTTGCATATTGGCTTCCCGGCACCCATAGCAGTTGAGTTGAGGTTTTATGACACTGGAATCGAACTGGTCTGTAATTTGCTTTTGCTTTTAATATAGTTTGGAATGTTATGTCCTATGAAACTGGATATGGGAGGGTGATGAGATTTAGTATTTCCAGAATCCAGAGTATCGATATTTTGTTATTAGATTATTCTAACAGATTAATTATCATTTGAATTTAACTTCATCTGTTAGACTATAATTGATCCTAAGTTCACTTGATTCATAGTTTTTCTTCTTTTGCAGAAGTTGATAAACATTTCATTTGTATCTCACTATTAAACAAATAGGCTATATTTCATTCATATTTAAAACATTTATCATTTTCAAATGAATCCCGGATATAATGGGAGGTTGTACATTTCTGAAGAGTTCTCTTCATAATGCTGGGTTTCAAATATATTCAAACGGATGTACAAATTAATGATATTTCTATTTGCAATTAACATAATTAGTGCCAAAGCATCATTAAATTGATTAAATTCAATATCATTCAATCCTACATCATAGTCAGGTTTATCTCTTACGGTGTAGCTGTCCACAAAAGTTGGGTTTTGCCCCACCCGACCCAAAGGGGTTTGGTCCATGGAGCTAGAAATGGTTTGACCAAACCCGAACCGGGTTGAACCCAGTTTTTGGTCAAAGGTGGACCGGTTTTTTTAGGTATTTTTCCTAAAACCGAACGCGACCGGATTTTGAAACCTGAAACTGGTTATGGTCAAATCCAGGTTTGACCGGATTCGTTTTTGGTTTTTCTGACCCGGTTTTGCAAACCGGTTTTTGTGTGCATCTCTACTTACATGTGAACGAAGGAGACTAGTCATATAGAGACCAAACATCAACAAATCAAATTAACACAAGTCAACATCAAGTACCATTTGAACACAATGAAATGAAGTAAATGCAGATGGCCAAGATGATCTTCAAAAATCTAAAATCGCAGTCTAATCCGGTCGGCAACCAGGCACATGCCCTTACAAAGTGGAGTCCAATTAACTTTCAGTATGAAAATGGATGAACTGAATGTGATTAGGTCATCACCTTCAACTACCACCTTCATATTAATAGATGCAATCTAGTTTGAAGAATTCGTGCATCTGATTTATGTACATTTTGGTGTTGAAAGGTGCTTTAAGTTGCACAATTAAGATTCCATCGTATCATGAAAGTGGTGGAAAACTTAAGTTAGAATTATGAGAGGTGCATTTTTATATGATATATTTTTCAACCCTGAAGGCTTTGTTGCTGAAGACCTGAAGTTCATGTTGGCCTGGAATAATATAACCACCCATTGGTCGAAATAAATAAAGACATCAGCAATTCAGCATGCACACAGTTGATCAACACGAGGTGGTGATGATCCGAAATACTATTCACTTTCCCTAGATGATCAAAAAAAAAAAAGCTCCTACTACCACATACGCTCTCTAGGCTTTCACCAATACTCCAATAGTATGTGAATTTTTTGTCGTAGAAACATCCTGATACAACTTGCTAGAAATGAAAAGGTAAAGGTTGTGTAAGGAATAATATCTATAAATACATGCTACAATACACTTGTAACTGAAAAAGTGGTACTCTTGCAGGGAAAAGTTTTCAAAGCACTGTTTCTGAATTCACCATCAAAAGTGAATATTAAATGGATGAGGTTGTTCATCCAGAAAAGGCATTCTATTCTTTTTACTAATAGAGTAACCCATGATCATTTCCAGACCTTTTCTTGTTAATTTCAATAGTAAGAGAATATGAAAACCTTTGTAAGTAACTTTTGACAAGTCTGATGCACAAGCATTTAAGAATCTACGCATGTCAAATTGGAAAGAAAAAATAATCTTACAGTTAAGCCCAAAATAAAATAATATATATTAAAAAAATCAGTCATATCATTCTGTTCTAGAAAAGAGAAGTTCATTGGTCAGTTCTGGCGCAGAAAAGAAACAAATTTACATGCATAAAACACAGAACCATTATGCCAAAGAGGTCATTGTGACATTACAACCCACCATCAAGTAAAATCGAGATAATACAAGTGTCAAAACACTACCAGCGACCTCCTATAACTTACAATATGAAACTAATACAATCATGTTTCATTATTGTAAACTTGAAGCTCACAAACTTCCCCAACATCTTCAATAAATGGGTAGTTGAAGATAAGAGCATGAAGTGTGGATTATTGATGAAAACTAGTTTAAGAAGTCTTTCATTGGATCGTCATGATGAACCTTCTTCATTCTGTATGCCTCCATGTCTTCAGCCGTGACCTGCAAATCAGAAAGAAGTGAGATTAAAACCAGAATCAAGAATATAATTATATCTGGAATGACATGGTAATAAACATTTCACATACATCATCATTCCACTTGACATTGTATTTGCGCTTCCTTTCATCTTTCTCTTCTCTCTTCCGCTTGTCCTCCTACAAATATACGAAGCAATAATTAATCATTTTAGCACCCACCTAAAACATTAAAACATAACCTCCACAGAACGCTTTGCTAAATCGAATAACATCTCTTAAATGTATGAAATAAGTTTCTTTACCATACCAGAAAAATAAACGCAGCTGAGTATCTAAAAGCAAAATCATTTTCAAAATTTGGCATATCCTCATGTTTGGGGTATTATACATACAGAAGCCCGACTAGTAAAAAGCAAATAAATGCAGAGTCTCAAACTTACCTTCTTAAGTGATTCAGCCAGTTTATGTTGGTCCAAAACCAAGTCATCTGGAATGTCAGTTCCCCAAGTCGCAGGCTGCTTCTCTTCGGTTGGAGCAATCACATCTATTGAAACAAAACATGTTATTATTACATGAAAAGGAAAAACTTATAAGAAAAAATACATTTACATACGTAAATTCAAACTTCTGACAAAAGACTAGCTCAAGTAACAATATATAGTACCAAGAGCAAGACAGAAAATAATAAACGGAAAACGCACCTTCTGTGGCCTCTTTGCGAGCAATATTAGCCTTCATGAGGTCTGTTGCGGCTTCCACAGCTTCTATGCCAGCAGCACCAGTACAATAGCTGTTCCTAACGAACTGCTTGCAGCACTTGTAACCCCATTGATGGTCCTTCCACCACGAGCCCCAAACAGCTGTGTGGTTATTGATATAAACATCCTCTTCGTATTTGCTCTTGGGAAGGGCCATCTCCTGCAAATAACAGAGACACTCAGTGAGTCGGTTATAAGATACAAGGCTTCTCTAAAGATTTGAAGACAAGGAGTTGGTTATACTGGCATTCAAAACATCTGTATTAAACAACAATTTACAAAGATATTTAGGTCATTCAAGTTCATTCAAAACAAGGGCCCCTATTTTAACAAAAGCCTGATCTAAGGTTTTTTAGCACATTAAAGGTCTGTTATGTTTAGGCAACGTATGTAGTGAGGGAGTACGCATTGATAGTATTGTTGAGAGAATCTTATGGACTTCAATTATTTTCTACGAGAGATAGTGCCCGCGTGTTGCGGCGGTGAGATGGTGGGGGTGATAGGTCAAGTCATAGAGTATGATAGCCAAATACCTTAGCCGTACGAGCTCCGCTCTCGTATTTAAAATTCGTCAAAAGTATATCAAATAACATCTCTAATGAAAGAGCATGAAATTTTAAGATCACCCATACAATTTTTATAATTTATCGATATACGGTTTTTGTGATAAAAGATTTTGAATGAATTAAAGGAATAAAATGATTTATGGAGGAGAGAGAAAAAAAGAAGTGGTTGAGATTTGAGGAGAGAAAAGAAAAGGAGTGGTTAAGATTTAAGGGTATTATAGGTATATTAGGCTGAGGTGTTTAAATTAGTAGAATAAAAAGAGGGGTATATTAGGTATATCAAATCCTTAATTGAGATTTTAAAAAAAAGGCAAAATGCTTTATAAGATAGTATCAGATATTAGATATTTCATAACCCTTAGCTTATCATGCACAATGTATCCTTCACGCATCTCAGAAGCTGCAGTGTGGTAAATAAAATGTTGTGTACTTAAGTTTCCTTGGAACAAAAAGTCTTGGTAAAAGAGTAAAACATTCTTTAGTCTAAACTCTACTATTGATGTGCTATATAGAGAAGAAAAAATTAACTTGACCACTTGAACATACCCAAATAAGAAATTTCTGTGTGCTGTTTAGTTGTACAAAAAGTGTATTTAATAATATTAACTAATAGTAGTTTATACTTTATATAGGGTAAGTTGGAGAACCAAGGTCCATCACTGGTATTACGTGTAATAATTATCCAAAAAACCGACACATAATTGCTATTAGATCATGAACCATATAGCCTGTGGGTTAATCTCAGGATCAGTATCATTCAACCAGGTATCATTATTCCAAAAGATCCAAACCATAAAAAATCACTTTAGGTCTTGTTTATATATAGAGTTTGGGGGGTGGGTGGAGGATGTTCCAATTTCTTTGTTACAGCCTTCTATAGAATGGGGGGTTACTAAAAGGACTGCAACTAGATAGGACTTGAAACTAGTTGGAAGACAAATTTGGTAATTACAGGCATCTTTAAGAGTAGTCAGGGTCATGTATAACCTAGCAATACTAAACGGGCATGCATACCAACTCGAAACATCCAATGTTGGGGCAAACAATTTACAAAACGAAAATCAACTTTTAATAATCTCAGAATATATGAAGCAAATAGGACAAGGCATAAATGCAGAAAAAAGACCCTCAGATGATCAGCTAAACATCAACCATGCATTGGCAACATAAGAAAAGAAAATATAGCATACCTGGCCCTTAATGATCCTACCAGCCCGATCATACTCAACTTCTCTCTCACTTTGCCCCAGTAAGAGCTCTCTCGGAAGCGGTTCCTCGGCAGCTGCATTCCCATACTTCTCAACAATCGTTTCCTTCACTTGAGATTTCAACTTCTCTTTATTAACCTTAAAATTTTTGTACAGTAATTCAGCTTGTGAAGGAGCCGCTTGCATGTGCACATCATTCCCTTTCTCAAATGCTTCCCAGGCATGTATATTTAATTGCTTAAATTCCAAAGCTTGCCCACTAAGTCTGTTCTGATTATCCCCTGAATAGAACTTCTCATTCGGATCCATATCTGGAAGGGGGTCCTCACGCATGGATCGAGTTTTCGGATCATAATGTGCAGAGTTGACATCAAGATTCAGAAGGTATTTTGCTGTATCCTCACGAATACGCAGATTTCTCACAGTTCCTGTAGACCCACCTCCAGTTGTACGAACACGCTTCTCAACTTTAGCAAAATCCATCTGCTTGCTTTCATCGACTTTGGCTTCATCTACTTTCAAAGCATCTTCATTGTCCTCGTCATCACTGACCCCTTCTTCCACATTTCCAGTATTGTTCTTCTCTAGCTTTTTTAACTGCTGATCCTTCAAGTGCTTCTTCCGAGCTTCATCACGAGCTTCGTATCTATCAATGACATAAGCATACGAAGCTGGATCATAACCATTCCACCTGTCCCGTTTCCCATCATAATCGAGCTCAAAAATCTCAATTTTCTCATCAGGTGCTATGTATTTACTGGTATATTTTGCTCCAAGCTTCCGTGGCCTCTCCATGCATGCCTTGGTGTTGTGGGTCATAGCTCCACAATTTTCACATGCACCCTTCCTGTACTTTTCAGCTTGGAATATTTTTGCTCCTCTGTCATACCAAGCCTTTGTGTAATTTGGATCCGACTTCCATTTCCTTTGATGTTTCAAACTCGGCCTCTCTGGATTGAGATACCAAGGAGCAGATGACATATACTGAGGAATATGTGGATTGATTTCTTTTCCATCTTCATCAACCTCTGCAGGTGCAAGCCCAGCTTTACGAGCTTCTTCCAGTTCCATCTGCTTCCTGTGATCCTCCCTAGATTTGAACGCCACTGCAATACAAATAAAATTTAGTGACCCATCATAGGAACATAAAAGTCACTCAATGTGATAGCATTTCCGATAACAATATACATTAACAGCATAGATCATGATTGGTAAACAGAACAGATAGCCATATTGATTTGCAGCAACATCATGCTATTTAGCAAAAGAAATTGATGTCACTATAACAAGATTCTTGAGATGTTAAGTTACTGATTGTTTAGTTTTACATCTAAAATAACATATACCAATCTTGGTGAAGTCACTAGTTAATAGAAAGATATCCCCTTTTATGACTGCGGATGATCAGATTTCATATGCTCATATGAGCCTTGTTAGAATTTGATGAGGTCATACTTGAAGATGTGAGTCTTTCTAGGACTTACAAATATAGGTTAGTGTGACAGAAAAATTGAAGCCACCTTGACATCCACCTTCTTTGCCTCAAGATGGATGAATCATTCTCGTATATGTGCAAACCGTTACCGAGTGTATGTGGTTTGGCATGACCGGGGGTATGTAGATTCGATCGAGGTAACAAGTTGTGTGGATCCAAAACATGTTATAACATATCACTTTTTGTATGTGCTTCGATTTTTTTAAGCAACCATTTATACATTCATAACAATTACCCAAACAAATATAATCCAAATCTTCTAGCAGAACACTTTTAAAAGTTATAGGCATTAAAACGCAATTTTGTATCGTTTTTTTTAAACAAGCTTATATTTTTTAAACAAGTTTATAACTTTCAGTCTTCTGCAAATTATATTTCCAATATCTCCAGTCGTTGATTGTTAAAAAATTGCAGAGATAACTAACTGAATGGAAGTATATAATTTGTTTAATTATAAGATTCACTTGATTGTTTCTAAAAAACATAAATATCTATAGTACATGATATATATATATAGGTACAGGTATACAGATATATAAGAGGAAGATGAGATTGAAAATCCAGCAGATTGTAAGAATTAAGGAAAGCTATTTAATTGTATCTATATCTATAGTAGATGTATATAGGCATATACTCGTATATAAAAAGCCCTAAGTGTAGCATAATGAACAAATTGAAGGGAAATAGAAAAATCAATGAAGTTCGTAGAGATTATAATACCTGATGCGGTCGCCATGGTTGATCTGTAGTCGAATCTACGATTTGACAAATAATAGAAGGGTGAAACCCTAAATTGAATTGAATTTATATATTTCGCAAATGGGGGAGAAATACGATACGGCGGTGATGATTGCTTGATAAAGAAAAAAAATTAAATTAAAATTCCAAATAATGGTTGTTTTATTTTGTACGTCGGTTTGGGGTTAAAACTTAGATTAAATCTGATATATATATATATATTATATATATATATAATATATATATAAAAGGTTTTTTATCCGCGGTTGTTGATTTAAATTTTTCTAAGCTTTTTAATATTAACATTGATAGTTAGTATAGTTAGCAAACAGTTATTATACAGTTATTATAATTATGTTATTTTAATTTGTAAGGATACATGAATAAAAAATAAAATATTAATTATATAATTAACATATAGTGGTACAAAGTTTTTATTAAGAACATGTTACATTAAAATTATGAAAGTTCAATTTAAATAACCCAATTTAACAAAAGTCAACTCTTAGGGGTGTATGGTTCGCAGAATTTGTTGGAATTCGATGGAATTGAAATCTGAATTCCATTCCATACCTGTTTGGTTCACAGAATGGAATTCAGATTCCATTCCATAACTTGTTTGGTTCGTAAGGAATTAGAATTGGAATCCTTCGAATTCCATCATATGAAGGAATTCAAGATTCCTTGGCAAATTGGATGGAGAGTTTTGAATTCCAATGAAATTCACAATTTAACTCCTTAAAAATTATTATTATCTTTTATAAAACAACATGGTACATAGTTTCAATTGGATTCTGATTGACACGGTAAAAAGTCAAAATAAAATTATAAATCAACATGGTTGTTGTCGACTGCTTAGCCTTTTGATTGACACAGTGAAAAGCCAAAGACATATCGAGCTGCAAATGAAAAGATGACAATGAAGCATTATTTAGTCTTGGATTTTAGATGACAATGTTTAAATAGTTGATTATATATGTGATTTGATTCTAAAAAATATTTTATTTAATGAATTTCATATTTAAAGATTTTTTTATCTAATTAAATATCTAATTATAGAGATTAAAATCTTTCAAATAACAAATATTATGAATGAATTAGATATTATATTTCATGCACTATTGATAAATATAAAATTAAGTTAAGGTGTAATAAACATTTTGATTTTGGACGGATGAGGCTAAAAGAGAAAACTAAAGGATATATATATTTAGGTTGAGGGTTAGTATGGAGTTGTATTGCTTATATCTTTCAATATAATTAAGTCAGATAATTTCGATCCATATCTATAAGTTATCGTATCAATTGTAAGGTTTACATATATTTGTTAATTTTGATTTAAGATTTATATTGAATTTTATATTATTATTTTAAAAACATATTGTGGAAAAAAAATGTGGAGATGTCACGTAAGAAAAATCTTACGTGTCAATATTTAAAAATAATTTTGAATTAAAGTGGATGTCTTTAAAATGTCAGGATAACTACTGTTTTATAATGTGTGTATATATATATAACTAATAAAATACTAATATTATATTATATTAAAAAATTATAAATAAATTGTGTTGAAAAACAATAATATTGTAGTTATTTACAATAAATTAAATGAGTATAAGTATATGTAAATGAAATTACATGATGCAGATATAAAAACAAAAATTAGTGATCAATTCTCTGCATACAGAATCTTCATAATATATTTGTATCATTTTAATGGGATTAGCTTGGATGCAATTAACTGCTTCATTTTTTATGAACTTACCTTGAAAATCATGGGAGACATTTTTGTAATATATCAATCATCTATATGATATGTGTGTGACTTTATATATAAACTTTACAGTCAACTGCACATTCGATTTTCCCATTATTAATTTAACAAAATATAAATAAAAGATGCTAAAATTGATGGTTTTGTCATTTTTATAACTTTTGTTTTTTTTTTTTATTATTCTATAAACTATATATAATAATTATGTTTTCTATAAAAATCATTAGATATTAACGATTTACAGTTAAATACTCATAACTATAACAATATTTATTACGTTAAAAAACATATATAAAGTCATAGTTTAATAACTAAAAAATCAAAAAGTAATTTTTAAGAATTAATATAAAGCTTATGAATTATTTTTTATAGTTATATCATTAAATTAAATACTTTTTATAATTATAAAACGTTGAAAATTACTTTCCATAATTAATGACCATATTTAAATTTATTAAATTAAATCTAAAAAACTATAAAAAGGTATATGACATCATGATTCTGATATAAATAAAAAGTTGAGTTTCATTTAAGGATCTAAATTTTTTCATTTTGAAATTAAGGTTTCTCTTTTATATATTTTTAAAGATATGTAATAAGCATTTTGCCCACCCATATAATAGTGCCTTGTATTATCTGTTATATGGCAAGCATTGGTGTGGTTTATATGGTTTTGGAGTTGACTCGATTTGTAATTTTTTTTTTTAACGATAAATTTAGTTTTAACAATATTGTCTCTTCATATATTCAACTTAGCTAGACAAAAAAAACCGATCTAGGACAACTTATGTTTTAAATCATGGGAGCATTTGTTGCTCACACCATAACTTGAACTCATAACCTTAAGTTCTCAAATCTCATGGTTGGTAATTTAATTTATACTTAGTTTTGAATATCCGAAACCCACTCTGAAAATGGATAACTCAAAAAAATCACGTACAAACAACTCATCCATTCAAACCAAGTTAACCAAATGTAATAAATATTGCTTTTTATCCAGTTAGAATTAAAAATATCATTATTTGTAGGTTCAATGCAACTTTAATAAGGTAAATGAAAAGAATAAAAAGTTACAGGTCATTATAAAATATGTTGTTATAATAGTACAACATCTTTATCAGTATCTTAATCTTTATATTGGTTGAACAAATATTATAACAAAACTAAGATAAAGTCATCAAAAATTAACAACAGAGTCGGATGACCAATCTTAGTTGTAACTAGGTATGACAACGGGTCGGGTATGGTCCGGGTTTTGCCAATCCCGGACTTGGATCTGACTGGTTACCGTTTATTTACTAACTGTCTGGTAACGGGTTTCCCCACGGGTAAACGGGAATCCATTATTATTATAGTTGTTTTGTATATGATAGAAACTAAAGGAAAAATTAAAACTTGAACTTTAATACCCATGTAAACCAAGACGAGCTAAAGCAATCCAATAACTTGATGACCTCTTTTGAAGTACTTATCAACTGTAAAACGACATTAATATATCTTTACATAGTTATTTGTAGAATCATACTCAAATTTGCTACTAGCATCACTGTATTAATTATATGTTTATAACATATGCTTTGAAACACTACACTATAAGCGAAAATTTTGATATTATTATTATTATTATTATTATTATTATTATATACGGGTCGGGTATACGGGTTTCGGGTATATGGGTCGGGTGTACGGGCTTTCATCTAAAACCATCCTCGGACACGCAAAAAAATTTTAAAATTATTCTCATACCCGACTCTAGGCTCGTATACCGAGAACTGAACCCGGCCCATAAATGTCGGGTTTCGGATTTTCCCATCGGGTATGAGTTTCTTTGCTATCTCCAGGTCTTGTAACTCTTTTATTAATTGAGTTATTTGTATGCTTTTTATACATGTCCACATTCTATTGGTGCATTTTGTTATATCTTTTTTCCTACAAACATTAAATTTATTAGTATTTTGTCTATTATCAAGTAAGATGTTTAGTTTAACGTGTCAAACCGTAAAAACTAGATCTATACCCGGTCGTTGACCAGGTTTGAAATTATATATACGAAGTGAATATCATCATCAATCTCAATTAAAATTCATCCTACAAAAGAAATTGAGATAATAGAGAATTAGATACATTTTAGATAAACATATTAATAAGCAAAATTATAACATATTAGATGTATGTAATGATTTTGAATATTGAGTGGGATTCTCTCATGTTTAATATATTTGTATATAATTTCTAAATTTCCTTATTTATAAAACTTTGACTTTGACTTTGTATTTTAATGGTTTAGATTGATTTTTGTTATATTTTCAATGGTCTAGATGAAAACTTAAAATGTTTTTTTCTCTTGGCTATGGTAGCCATTAATATATATAATTAGAACATCAAACAAGAAAGGAAAACTAAAATGAAGTTAGAGTTAGAGTTAGCGTTGAGCCGTTGAATGACCAGCTTTGATGATGGATGACACATTTTTTTGACTTTTCAATTGATAAAAGTATTGGTTAGAAGCCATTACGAGAATTACTCAGAACAATTACTCAAAGTTGTTTGTTTAATACTCATATCCACATGTTTTATAAAATTTAATATTATGGATTACATAAAGCGTTTATGCACAAAACGTGTTGCATAATTAGCATCAGTTTTACTTTAATTTGATAGAAAGAATAAACCCTAAATACGAGATGGTTGGAAGCTTATTACGAATTTTTTACCAAGACTTTGTGTTTATAATAAAGACAATAAAATTTGTTAAAGAATATGAGGTTTATGCTATCTAAGTAATTTATCTAATTCAAGAATTTTAAGCAAAAATCTTCCCGAGGTATATGAAAGTTATATACTGAAAATTGAGACATAGACAATTTTAATTTTATTTTAAATAGAGAATTCTGCTTTTAGATTTCAATGAAGATGAAAAAGTATTTTAGACCTTACAAAACATGAGAATATAATTTTTGATCTCCAACTTTACGTATAAACATCCGTCTTAAAAATAATAGTATTAACCACTGGATCGAAGTTGAATGAATTATTTATCGTGTTAGACTATGATTTTATGAAAATTTTCATTTATATTTGTGTTACTATAAAATTGTACAACCATTATATCTATATATTAATAGGACTTGAGTAATAAACAGTAATTTGGATGAATAGTAACCGCTTACGTGGCGAGTTAGTATTCGTTTACCACACATCTTGAACTACTAATCAGATTTTGCCACATCGCATTCCGTTCTGATTTTCAAACGCGGGTTACTTATTGGTTTTTTTTCACACTTTTTTTCTTTTGGGTTTTCAACTAATATGTTGCAACTTTTCATCGTCATATCTCGCATCATTATGTAGCATGTACCATTATGTATCACTAGATGGTCCACATATACCCCATGTTTTTATTTGGATTTTGCCATATCGGATTTCATTTGAGTTTTTTTTTCTTTTGGTTTTCTTGGTTTCTTGCACAATTTTTTTGCTTTTGTGTTATTTTCTATTATTTCATCTTATACCCCGCATCACTATTTAGATTTTGCTATATCGTATCCCGTTTGGAGTTTTTCTTTCGATATTTTTATAGTTTGTTTGCTTTTGTGTTATTAAACGTGAGGCTAATGAACAGTCCCACCGCCACATGACACTGTTCTATTGGTCCACATACACCCCGCGTTTCTACTTGAATTTTGTCAAATCGGATTCCGTTCGAGTTTTTTTTTCCTCTTGGTTTTTTGCACAAATATTTTTTTTCTTTTGTGTTCTTTTTTATTGGTACATCTTATTCCTCGCATAACTATTTAGATTTTGACATATCGTATCCCATTTAGAGTTTTGTCTTTCGATATTTTTCATTGTTCTTTTGCTTTTGTGTTTTCAACTAATATATTGAAA
Source organism: Erigeron canadensis (assembly GCF_010389155.1). Taxonomy (NCBI): domain Eukaryota; kingdom Viridiplantae; phylum Streptophyta; class Magnoliopsida; order Asterales; family Asteraceae; genus Erigeron; species Erigeron canadensis. The sequence continues at coordinate 39,125,824 of NC_057762.1, read as the reverse complement.
ACTTTTACTCAACATTTTGGTTTCCTTTGTTTTTTTTTTGTTTTATCACACAAACTAAAAGTATGTATTAGATATTACAAACTTTTTTACCAGGGTTTCTTAGTTTTCTCGCACAAATATTATTTGTTTTTTTTAAGTTATTTATTGGTTTTTCATACTTTAATCTTTTGAATAATTAAGTTATTTAATGTAAGTTATTTAACGCAAATAGACTAGCATAACGAAATTGTATCAAGATTATAATTGGAGCCTGCAAACCAAACCTTACTAGTTTTAATTAAGCTTCGAAATGAAAAAAAAAAAAAAAAGAAGTTGTGAAAATGTAACGAGTGTGGGCGCGTAGAAAAGGGGTATATGTGGCAACGACTTTTCCACAGAGCAGGTGATTGCTCTCCACCATCCAAATGATCAAATCAAATTTAACAAACTCTAAAAATTTTATTAATCATTTTGAACTAAAAATCCCCTAGTTTATTCTAATAATAAATACAAAAGAAATTCGAAATACAGCTCTCTCTAGCTGCTTCTTTAGCTCTGCTTTTTTAATTTCTGATTATATTAATTAATGTTTCTTCATCATTAATTAATATTGATTATAAAAAATATACGTACACAAACACTGTATATTATCTTCAATCCCTTAATTAATCCGTCCATTCTTCATATAGATTGAAATTCAAATAAAAGGAAGACGACGATTAGTATAGGCTCCAGATATATGTATGTATGTATGTTCCTTCAGTTTTACTTTTTATCATTATTATTTGTATCTTATTATATTTCTCAAATTTGATTACATTAATTAATTAGTCATCATCGTTTTGATTTTTAGGTTGATTTTTTTATTTGTTTATTATATTTGCAGTGAATTTGAAGAAGCTATATATATAGATAAGATATAATCGTTGATTAATTTGGCGTTATTAAGCTCCCTGCGGTTTGACTTCCGAAAGTTGACTACTGGTATGCACTCTATATCTGTATATGTGTATTATTTGAAATGAATTAGGATTTGTAATGTAATTAGTTTTGATTATTGTTTTGTATGTTGTATATAAGTTTTATGAGCTAGATTATTATAGACACACATATACTTCCTTATGGATAATAAACTGTATTACGTATATCTGAAATTATATTACGGCTTACGAATTAGCGTTTCTGGGAGCTTTGATTATGCTTGTATGCTGATTAGTATGCATTTAAGGATGTTTTTATATTGCTCCATTGATTATATACTTTGTAATTTTGTATGCCGTTATTAATGTGGAAGGAACTTGTGTTAGTAGGTCGTTGTTTACTACGTTCTTTGGCTCCGCCTTATAAAACGAGTTCCTTTATTAATGTCCCGGCATATGTTTTTTTTTATTTATTGTAAAGTTCTGTATGTGAGTAGTTATGTAGCGTTAGGCATTTGTCAAGTTGTTGTTCTGCTTGTGACTTACTACATACGTAGTGATCACGTCGAAACGTCACTACATCCTCATCACAGTGTCATCATCACCAACTCCCTTTGTACCCGAAATGATCACATAGTCATAAGACCTAGTTAATTGAATTCTAAGTTCTTGATGTGAGTGAATAGTTATGCACTTTTTTTCCGCCATCACTATTAATTCAATCCTTATTCTTCAAGATGGTCTGAGTTAAGATACATTTCTGTCCTGTAATTTGATTAGCAATTTAGCATTACTCACTTTGCTTCATCGTATCTATTAATTTATCTCAATGCTGTTTTTAGTACAATCGTGTATTTTCATTTAAAGGCTAATCTACATTTGCCTGATTAATGAAATCTCAGCTCTGATCTTTCTGGAATGGATGAAATAAAAGTTATTGGAGAGGATCTAACTACAAATGGTGAAGGATCCACGGATTTACCAAATGATAAACCTGTTTCAGGCAACTCAATACCAACACCAGTGAACAACACATCTGATGAGCCTGAAACCGAAAAAGTAGCCTCGATTGACCCTAAACCATCTGATCATTCATTTGACAACTTTTCGACTCCTGAAAAAGATAGTCCCATGAGTGAGTCTCTTGTTCAAGAGCCAACATTATCACCGGTTTCTTCAAAAACTTCTGTACAAAAACAAAATGATGAGCTGCCGGATGAGCCCCTTAGCAGTGTTGGTACTCCAGAAAGTCCAGAATCACCTTTGGGACTTGCAAAGGGAGGAAATGGCCCTGTTAAACAAGTCAAGAACACAAGCCCAAAAGTAGGTGTTATTGATACAGCTTCACCTTTTGAATCTGTGAAAGAAGCTGTTTCCAAGTTTGGTGGCATTGTCGACTGGAAAGCCCATAAAGTTCAGAGTGCTGAGGTATTCTTCAATTTCTTATTTTTCACGTGAATTATGGTAAGAACATCAGTCAAGCAACTTTGACGCGGGTGAAGTCTTGTTCAAATCCACATTTAGTTAATCAAATCCCTTTGCCATACAAGAATTGGAATGTTTCATATTTAGATAATTTTATCATAAATGGATGATAGTGATTTGGGTCCATGATTGTATGGGTATGCAGAAACGCAAGTATATAGAACAAGAACTTGAGAAAACAAATGAGGAGATTCCTTTGTTCAAGAAGAAATCTGAGGCAGCTGAAGAAGCCAAACTTCAGGTACTAAAAGAGCTAGACAGCACTAAGAGGCTAATAGAAGAACTAAAACTTAACCTTGAGAGAGCACAAACAGAAGAACACCAAGCCAAACAAGACTCGGAACTTGTCAGATTAAGAATAGAAGAAATGGAGCAAGGGATAGCTGATGAGTCTAGTGTTGCAGCGAAGACACAGCTCGAGGTAGCACAATCTAGACATGCAGCTGCAGTTTCTGAGCTTGCAACTGTTAAAACTGAGCTGGAAGATCTCAAAAAAGATTATGCGTTATTGGTTTCTGAGAAGGACATAGCTGTAAAGAAAGCTCGAGAAGCAGCATTAGCGTCAAAAGAAGTTGAGAAGAAGGTAGAAAACCTGACTATCGAGCTTATGATGACAAAAGAGTCTTTAGAGTCAACCCATGCTGCTCATTTGGAGGCTGAAGAACACAGGATTGGAGCAGCAATGGCACATGAGCAAGATGCTTTGAATTGGGAGCGAGAATTGAAACAGGCACAAGAGGAACTTGAGAAAGCCAACCAACAGATTGACTCGGCTAAGGATCGGAAAGCCAAACTAGATGCTGCTACAACTTTGCTTCACGACTTGAAAACTGAATTAGCGGTTTACATGGAATCAAAGTTGACTCAAGACAATAACAATAATCCTGATAACGATGTACAATCAGCCAAGAAGAATGTCGAAGAGGTAAAGCAGAACATCACAAAAGCAACAGAAGAGATTGATTATTTAAAAATGGCAGCGAATTCTTTGAAAACCGAGCTCGAGAAAGAAAAGACGGCCCTTGCTGCCATTAGGCAGAGAGAAGGAATGGCGGCAGTAGTTGTTGCATCTCTTGAAGCCGAGTTAAACCGAACAAGATCAGAAATTTCTCTGATCCAAACAAAAGAAAAGGAGGCTCGTGAAAGAATGGTGGAGCTCCCGAAACAACTACAAAGGGCAGCCGAAGAGGCAGATCAAGCAAAAGCACTGGCTCAGAAAGCTCGTGAAGAGCTAAAGAAAGCTAAAGAAACGGTAGAACAAACAAAGGCTGGAGCAAGTACCATGGCAAGTAGACTACTTGCTGCTCAAAAGGAGATGGAAGCAGCAAAAGCTTCAGAAAAGTTAGCTCTTGCTGCCATTGGTGCACTTCATGGAAGTGACATCGAGCCAGAAACTGGAGTAACCCTTTCATTAGAGGAATATTATGAACTAAGTAAGAAAGCCCACGAAGCAGAAGAGCAGGCGAACACACGGGTAGCTGAAGCAATCTCACTGATTGATGTAGCGAAGGAGTCAGAATCAAAATGCTTGAGTAAACTTGAGCAAGTGACCTCTGAATTGGTTGCAAGAAAGCAAGTTCTTGATGCTGCATTGCAGAAAGCCGAAAAGGCAAAAGAAGGAAAGCTGAGTGCTGAACAGGATCTTAGAAAGAGGAGAGCTGAAAACGAGCAAAGGCGGAAATCGGGATTGGGTGTCGGCCAAAGAGAGAGTTTTGAAGAGGTGAAGAGCTTTAACATGCGACCCGTTAGTCCTTCTCCCCAGAATTCCAGGCCGATAATAAAGACAGTTCTGCCAGAAAGCCAAAGCAACACAACGGAATCATCACCAGAGGTGAGGGGTTTAAAGAAAAAGAAGAGGTCGTTTTTCCCGCGGATTTTCATGCTATTGAGAAGGAAGAAATCGGAGTCGAATAAAAGAAGTTGAGTGTGGTGTTGGACTGTTGGTTGTACATGTAATATATTTGTTGATGGTTTTAATTGTGATTCATTTGCAGATTTGGTCATAAGGGAGGAGCACGACAAGTTGTATTTTCATGGAACAAAATTGGAGTTTGAGTTGTGTATTGTTTTTACTTGTCTAATATTACAAAATTTGGATCTACCGAAATATAAATGGTCTCTTTTCAATTCAATCTATGCATCATATCTGTGTATGTTTTTATCAAGCCTTTATAGTGTTTTTAGTTTTTAACGCCTTTATAATATTTGTAAACAATTAAGCCTATTTAAATGCATACCAAAAACTAAACCTATATATTTAAGTGTTTCCTCTTTCTTTCTTTCTTTTTTTTTTTTTTTTTTTTTTTTTTTTTTTTGTATTTTTTGTAATGGCTTGCTTGAGAGTTTCTTAACTAAAGCTTTTATTTGACCTTTCGTAACACCTCCATCTTAGAAGCTCATTTTAGATCTCTTAACTGCTTGAGCCACCCTGATTGCGATTAAAATGTAAAAACATGTTGCTGCTTCTGTATGATTCATGTCTAATCTAATCAAGAGTACACACATCAATATAATAGAAATTGCGTTTACTATGAAAAAAATAGAGGTTATCATACAACACTTTGCTCTTGCAAGAAGTTTCTTTCCACTTTCATGGCCTTGATTTTAACAAGTGAATTCAACTCATAGACTCAACTACTCAAGAACCAGGCCCAGCAAGGGTTTGAATGATGGTTTCATGCCATGGGTTTGATAGGTGCCTAACTAGGTTGTCGATGGGACCCACATGAGTAACATTAGCTTGCACAAATATTCCAAGCATCGCTACCATTGCAAGCCGGCCTGTAATATTTCATTCAGTTAGTTCAAAAACATAACTAAATGTCGAAATCAACTGCTCCAAAATCTGAAGAAAGAAGTGGCACCGTTTTTTATCTCCTTCTGTTTCCACTCATGAGCATTTGCTATGTCCTTAGCAAGACCAAGAGGATTTAACAAAGGTCCACCAGGATACCTGTTAGCAGTCAACGAAAGTCAATGTAGTGTAAACGTATTACTGCTTGAATACTAATGGTTAATGTTTTTTTACCCAGGTTCTAAACCTTCTAGGGCCGCTTCCAAACCAAAAAAAGACCCTTCTTTGGCTTGAGACCCTGGATCAATGAAATCCATGTACCTTTTAGTCTCAGCAAATCTGCACAAAGTGAATGCCAAAAATCAGAATTTAAATAACAATCGAGTTTATGACCCTTGCAAAGGTTTTAGTTACCCCATCAGAAGTAATTGAATAATGAACAGCGTTCTAGTACTGGCAAAACCAAACTTGGTGGCACCTGCTTCATACCACACTGGTAGGTCACTTATCCCTGTTACACGAAGCAACTACAACAAAAATAGACTCTGTAAAACATCAACTACATACTACGAGTACTATTGTTCGAATTATATAAATGGGTTGAAAGTCATCTAAAGTCTCTTTGTAACACAAACAAACCTTCCAATCCTTTTATTCCAGATTTATATAATAGTTTTAATATTTTTTTTTGTAATCATGATTAACCAATTTGTGAAAAGATTTACAAATTGTGTTTGCAGGTCAACCCATATTAGCTTCTTTACCCAACTGGTCTGACCCACCCATCTTATCTATTCTGACAGATGAACTCACAACAAATGAACTCACATCAGTAAAGAGAATTCCAGCAACCCCAGCCATAGCAAAACGAGCATGAACCAGTTCTGCCTGCACATACCACTTCAAGCTCCCAGGATCCTCTCCAAGTCCAAGAGGATCAAACCCAAAATCTCCAGCAAGACTTTATTTTTAAAAAATTAATAAGAGAAACAATGAAAGGAAAAAATATAGAAATGAAGAAATGTATCACAATATAGATTCATGTTTTTCTACAAATGTTAGCATTAACTCGTTAAGGGCTTACGTTCCGTCAAGATAGGGCGGTGGATCAAGCCCAGGAAGCCATGTAGGCCGATCTTGTGCACGGATGGCGGTTTTCAAGAATCGTGAGCCCCTTCCCCATTTAGCAGAAGAATATACAGAAGTTGTGCCAAATGATGCCCTATATGTACTCTTGCCTGTGGTCTGTTTTGCTATGGAAGATGAAGAACAAGAGCATGATAGTATATGGGTGCTTCTACCAACTGAAATCGACATTTCCTTCTCCTTATCAACAAACCCCTAATTGCCACTTCCTATGGATAATAACTACCAGGGGACCACTAATATCAAACTATGTCTTGACTCCACAAACATGTGGTGTCACAACACAACTTATCCACACTAATTTCAGCCACTGATTCAATTTCATATGAACATTCCAAAAAAATATATAAACCAAAACAATAATAACAAATGAAATTAGCAGATAACAATTTTCATAAACGGAGGCTGTAGAAGTGTAGATTAGCCTTAAACGAAAAGCAAGCACTTTAGGTTGTCCTTAACCATTACAACGATCTAGTTGCTAAAATAAAAGTACAATCAGCTTGTCAATGATAGCAATACACATTGTTTAACAGAAACAAAATCTAGGAAGGCTATAACAGTGAACAGCAAGTAATGATTAAGCATAAGAAAGTCTGCTACTCGAAATGCTGAAAGAGCTAACTTTCAATGGGGTGGCAACCACCAGTGGAGCTTCAGGTGAATCACTGACTGCAAACTTCTCGTGCATAAAACGACTATCAACAATTGAGTCATCTTTCGGGACTATTTTGTAGCAGTAGCAGCTCTTCAAGCCCACCTGGTTTTTGTAGCATTCATGTGATCCATCTTTTACTTGTTGAAAGTCCCAGATCACACTAAAGTTTCCAACAGTACCAACCAGGTGGCGTTCTTGTTTGCCATCTTCAGTAACCTAATGTAAAATAACAACAATAAAAGCTCATAATCAATCGAGCAAAGCCAAAGGATGCTAAACTATTCACTGTCGAATTCTAATAGTGAACCAGACATTGCAATCATTATAATAGACTAACATGAAGTTTAAAGGGATGCATATGCTAATACTGATTACAAAAGTAAAGTTAAAATGATACATACCCAAGAGAATTGAGCACCACGGAACTTATTGAACATTCCAGCCCTGTGTGAATCAAGAGGATTCAATTTCAACAGTCTGGGGGCTGAGATTCTGTTTCCCATACGTCCAGCAAAACCTGTCTTTGATTTCCCATCTTTATCCGTAAACAATGTGCAGATAAGAATCAAATAAGTATCAGTTGTCCCCAAAATCCATTTTCCATCATAAGTAACATCCACATGAGTAATAGGTGACCCGAGACCAGGGAAAGCAGTCTTGGCTTGTCTCATGGAACTCACCGAATACAACCTAATCTTCCCATCAATGGAACCTACAACAATTGACCCATCACCAGTAGTTGCAAAGCACTGAAAATTAGTACCTCTCGAAAACTGATGCCCTTGAGTCCAGTTCAAAACAGGAGCATCTGAATCAGCAAGATTCTGCACAATTCCATGTCGATCACGCATATCCCACCTGCAAAGCCTATTATCATCCAAACCTAAGAAAGTCGACCCAGAAGGATCCATTTGAGCTCCTTTACTATCATTCGTCACATCCCTCATTGTAATATCTGTCCCATCCTTTGCAAACTTCCACTCAGTTACAACTTTCCCTGTCTCGATATCAAACTGATGCAGCCCATTTGTATGCGGCTTCCCTTTAGTCATTGGACTCATTAACAACATATTCGTCTCAGCTTTCATCAAAAGCGCTTTTCTAGGTGTCGATTCACTACAACCTCTCAAACCCTCATCGAAATTAACATAAACCCCATTCCCATGAATTCCATTACTAAAATTCTTAACAACTTGAATCCCCGAATCACTAACCAAAAAACTATTATCCAACGCGCCTAACGCCAAACTCTTTATATTCCCACCTCTTGCAGCCTCCTCAAACTCCTCTCTCAAATCATGACTCCCTCTAACCGGCGTCTTAAAAACCGGACTTTTCCCAAAACTATCCTCTGCATCTTCCCACATCGAATCATCCGCCTTTTCAGGATTCGCCCACGCCACAAAATCCTTCCCGTAAACCTTAGCTTTATTCTCATCATTACAATCAAACCCATAAGTATTCTCAAACAAACACTTCTCATACTTCTCAATAAACCCTTTATACTCATCAATACTAAAAAACTTCATGGCGTAAACCCCGTTCGCCATGAAATCGACACGTAACTGATCCATTGTCGGTTTCAACTGCAACTTCATATCCACTAAAGCCTTAACCTTTAGACCTACTTTCAAAAACCAATATAAACCCTCTTCAGATTCTTCCTCATCCTCCTCATCTTCTTCTCCATTCGCCGTCATTTTAACGAAAGAAAATGACGTCAGCTTATCGGCCACGACCCATTTAGATGAAGTCGTTAATCCGCCGGCATGAATGTAAAGCTTGACACCATTTTTATTCTTTGATTGGTATTTAAGTTTTAAAGCTTTCAATTTGGCATCAATTTCATCAACAGAAGATGGGGTTTTTGTTGGGGTTGTGATGGGGGAATGATGATCTTTAACATCCTCGTAATCATCATCGTCTTCTTCGGTTTCGGATTGTTGTCTGTCTTCATCAGATTCAGTGTCGGAAAGTTCAAGATCTTGACGGCTTTCTGCTGCACCCATTTTTTTGAAATTTGATTTTGGGGGGTTAGGATTAGGGTTTTTTGGGCGAGATTTGAATTTTTTTGAAAAAGGGTAAGTGAGAAAAAGGGTAAATGAGTGGGGAGCGGTAGTAGGTGGTGGGATGTGAAGAGGCGGGCAATTGGGTAAGTTGAAAAATTTTAAATTAGGGGTTTTTCTTTTTGGTTATGAGATTCACTGGTTTTTGGGAGGTATTATTGTGTTAATGGGCAACTTGGGTAAGTTAAAATTTGGGGAAAATTTTTTAACCTTTCATTCTTGTTTTTCACTTTGGTCACCTGATTTTTTATTAAGTTTCGAATAAACTGTTACAATAATTATTTATTTTGTAAAATTTATTAAATAACAGTATTAAAGATAATCTTGGATCAAAAACCTACTCATAAATCGCCACTTCACTAAACGTCTATATTTATCATGTCAGCAACATGTAAAGTGACAGGTCTGCCTTTTTTAATTACAACTAACTTTTTTTTTTAATATCAAATTCTTTCAATAGTTTCATCAAAATTACTTGGTAAATGGAGGAATCGAAGATATTTTGATGGTGAGAGTTGTTAATTTTTCTATTTGTTGGACAAAATCCGGGCAGAAGATTCGATGGTTACCTCAATGACATGGTAAGTTTTTATTTAGTTTTAGGTTAGAATTTCTATAATTTTTTTAAAATCTTTTTTTTTTTATGTTCAAGATCTAGCCACAAAATGTTTTTTTTTATTGGATTGACCCACCACTTCCAGATAATTGGTATGTATCTACAATGTATGAAATTCGTTCAAATTTGAAAGATCAAATAGCTATGAACAAGAAGCTGAAGTTGAAGAAGACACGATTGAGACTCATTACGGATGAAATGCTAAGGTAAAATAATGTTGCTTCACCTTTTAAATATTTTTGTATATTCATGGTGATTGTTGTTGTTTGTGTAATGTGTCTTTTAACTATAACTAATGAATGTATGAATGTAATTAAAACTCATTACTCGAACTAGATGATCAATTAAAGTGGCAAAAAAAAAATTAAAAAAAAATAAAAAAGAAAGATCAAGACTAATACAGTGATTTTCCCTTAAAAATTTTGAAAGTAGTTTTTCTTTTTGGTCATTAAATCCACTGGTTTTTGGGAGGTGATAATCGTTACTTGTATCACGATATACAGATTCTACAGCTAAGTGTATAAACCAATATTACAAAGTTATGATATAACTTTCAGAAGTAATGGTATCAAGTTTGTTATAAAGTTTGGATCCATTAGCAATTTAGAGAACTTTACTAAAGTCATGAATAACATGTGGTAAAAAAAGAGAGGTGAAGTGTATACCATTCTTTGGCGCAAAATCGCTAAACATGTTATATGATGATCATCATACAAATGAAATAAAGAGGTATTTTATTCCTTACCAACTCGATATTTGGGTTATCTATAAACATTAATAATGAGGATATTTGTTAATTCTCGTGAAATCAACGGGGGACAACTCTTTTGTTTTTCTCTTTTTGATTATACATATTGATTTATTTATTTTTTGAAATTTAACTTTTATTCACAACCGCCGACACCACCAACAAGTGACGAGGCTCCCCAAAAACTGTACAATTACAAAAGCTTGAATTTACACCAATCATCCCACGTGATAGAACGGGATTATACATATTGATGAATGTGATTCTGGTGTACAACACCTCTCTTTTTAATTCAACAACCCCTATCAAGTCTGCACCATTGATCACTACACTAAACAACTTAAGACAGAACTTTCAGTTGAAACATCAGGAACATCAACTATGGTATTCAGTTACTGACATCAAGGAAGATAACAACTTGTCTGCGCATCAAACTGTAATTTGATAAAAAGAAAAAAATAAACACGTATTGAGTCCATCTCACAACAAGTCATTAACATTGTGTCTAGATTGCCTATTTGCCTTGGAAGTTGGAAGTGGAAGGTCCTATTGAAGCCCAGAACTTGTGGATGATTGTCATTTATCTCTTCTTATAGCGGATGATCTCAACGACTAGTTGTAAAATTAGGCCTGTTGGCTTCAATGCAAGGGTGATTAGTTCAACCTACATGGTTTATATACATCTGCTTTCGTATTTCAACTAAGTTGATTGACAATGGTCCATCTAAGGAGATTTTTGTGTATTGATGTAGTGACTGGGAATGGAGTTTGCTTTACAACTAAACTATGGATAGCCTTTAAAATAATAAATCCTTGCCAAACTATGAAAATACCTGTAAACTTTGTTAAAAATCTACAAAGAAACCAGCAATTTGTTAAGATCATGAGCGGAGCAAATGACTATGAATCAACACTTCGAATAGTTTTAGAATTATTTGTTGCACGACAACTTTTGATGGGTTTTCAAAACCTGGATTATCTTTTCTTCTTAAAGATATAATCAAAGGCACCAATACAAGTATCATAGTACTAACAATGAGGTACAAATATTTCTAGAAAAGTGTAATCAACCAGAACATAGAGAAATCTAATAGCTTGTTGGAACTATATAAATACAGTATATAATTTTCAATTGTTGGTTCCACTTATATAGATCGAAGTGACATCGGGGGATTATGTGAACTAAATATCTTATAGAAAAAGTGAAAGTAATTACAAGAACACATGATATAAATGGTTTCCGTAGTGTCATACTTAAGTAACTTCATTTCATTGTAAAACATGTAAAAGTAACACACTTGTACCGATTAACTTATCACCATTTTTATACATTATATCTAAATTCATTTTCCAAGGTGACTAACCTATTTCTCAAAGGACCGGCTTTAAGAACACATAACCTCCTGGCTCCTGCTTACATCTTTGAAGGTTTTGGGAAGATGTCAGGTGTGAATTTTTGGGCTGCACTCAAACTGCCTTTGACCTTCATTGCACCCCTGCAAGCAATGAACCATTAGATGACCCACAAGATATCCAACGTATATAGATGCCATGTAAAACTATGGCGATCAAGAATTATGATGGAAAATTTTAACCATTGGTTCTGGTTTTTCATTGCAAATTAACCATCTTAGAAACACTAAAAATTATGAGTAAGTTTAGACACATTGTGCCTATAAAAATGGAAAACAAAAAATCATTAAAAACAAAATACTTGGTAATTTTTGTAGTGAAGTGTTCATTTTTTGCAAATTGCGTTGCTCTTCTTGCATATTCATAAAAAGAGTGATTTAAATGAAACAAAAACTCAAGTATGATAATTTGAAAGTTAATAAATCTTTGGAGATGTCAACATCAATTTATACCTCATGAAAGCAATTTGAGGGTTCATTTTCCCAGTAGCAACTTTGTAGAAGTCTTCATCTGTGAATGAAAAAGTGGCATCTGGTTTTCCACCTTCATATGGACCTGTAACCCCAATAATGGAATGTCAAAAATGAAGGATATATTGGACTTAAGCCATACAACCAGTCAGCCGTAAGAATGGACAACGCCAATTCAAAAATGTTGCCCATGGAGATTAGTATATAAATCTAAAGAAGTATAAAATACATAGAGAAAATATATATAATAGTAGAAAAGTTAACAAAGCTCATCGTCTTCGATTGCATTCAAAATCCCATTGCCCCCTTTTTTAATATAATTTGACAGATTGTACAAGTGCTGTAGTTCACAGATAGCTTGGATCAGTGTTCTTCTAATTATCATTTCTAAATCAGTAACAAAATATTTTAAATCTACGAACTCATATTGAAAGATTAATTAGGAACGGAGCTACTTGTATACTTTAGCATCAATTACTCGCCGTAAATGTTCGTCGGATAACTTGATCTGATCACAGTTACTGAGCTTATGATCATAGTTACATTATAAAATAAGGTTATACTCGTAATTAATAACAAAACAGCATGGTTGGATCAGTGGTAAACACCCTTGCCTCTGGAGACAGAGGTCATGGGTTCGATCCTCATCCCATGCAAAGGTTGGAGGGTCTTTTCTACCATTTAGGTAGAAACCGGAAGCTACCTCTCTACTTTGGTAGAGGGTAAGGTCTGCCTACGTCTTAACCTCCCCCATACACCGTCAAGATATTGGGGCTCAAAACCCGCGGAAGGCAGCACTGAGCAGTTACTTACTTACTATTTCGTAATTAATAACAACTTAGCTGCAAAGCCTAACAGCTTCCAGTAATTAGGTTTTTTTTTTTTTAACGGAATCACCTCTAACTTACAATAATAATAACTACAGAATTAATTAAACCGATAAGTATAGATATAAATGATTAAGTGTATATGCAGACAGACCTTTAGTGACCTCTCCTTTTTTGAGATCAACAACGTAAATCTCCTCGTTGTATCCAAGTTTCTATCAATCAGATCAAATCAAAATAAACACCAACATTTATTATAGATCAAAATACTAATTAATCAATTGAATTAAATCATTAAGAAGAAAAGTTAGGTAAACCTTGGGAGCGATATTGATTTGGTATACGAGACCGATCTTTTTAGTGATGGCTTTACCAGCGTCAGTAGATAGATAAGGTTTCATTTGTTCCAGTAACGCTGCCGATTTTAGATCCGAAGAATCAGCCATTACTTACTGACGGGAATTTCTAAGCTAAACAGATTTAGTTTGGCGAAATGGGTGAGAAGACACAGGGACAGAAGTTAGTTAGGAGATGAAATGAGTCATAAACATATTTGTTTGACACATGTATATTTTTTTTTTTTTTTTTTTTTAACTCTCTCACTTTTTAGTTACACGGTAAGCAAGTAAGTAAAGTAACCCTCAATGTCGTCTTTTACGGATTTTGGATTTCAATATTGTTGAAATGTAGACATCCTTATCCCTACCAAAGGTAGAGAGGCTGCTTCCATGTTCTATCATAGGTAGAAAAGGCCCTCCAACCTTGCTGGGCATGAGGTTCGAACCCTTAACCTCTGTCTCCAGAGGCAAAGGCTCCAACCACTAATCCAACCCAGCTAGTTTTAAATAATCCTTATTTATTTACCAAAAGATATAAGAAAACTCAGAACTAAGTGGATATTTTTTTTAATAGTACTTATTAATTAGTAGTTAAGAAATAACATTCGAGATACAACAATAATATCTACTTAGAGCTCAAGCCACGCATTTCTGAAATGAAACCCAAATCTCTCGAAAACACTCCTAATAATTCACTTCTTTGTAAGAAGTAAGATTCAAACCTTGATTTTCCAAAAGTTTTAGACCTTAACAATAGGCTATCAATCTATTAGATATTTACAAGGTAAAAAACTTACTAATGAACCACAACAACCGATTGTATTGTGAATTTTCTTCCTTAATCTATACTATATTATAAAAAAAAGATAGTTTCATGTTGAAAGTTACATAAAAAAATTGTTTAAAATACCTTCAATGATTAAATTATACTATCAATCATTTATCTTTTAAAATATTTTAATGAATCGATTATTTTTACATTAATTATCTACCTCACTTGATGTCGTATCCGCCACCAACAGTCGTTCCCTATCATAAAACCGTCGTCATCACAAACATCGCCGCATTGTGCAGGTACTGTGCTAATTAATTTCTAAAGTTTTTCACTGTTGATTTTATCATGTATGATATATCTACTATTTAAGCAAGTTAATAGAATTCATTCACCAAAACCAAACGCAACGATTTCTAGCATCAGAAGATATTGTATTACGTTACCATAGACTATCTCTATTTTTGCTTATGTAGCCATGTAGGCCATCTACGGCCATGATTAACAAACTCAAAACCCTTTTTTTTACTCAATATTTGGAGCTAATGTTGCTCCGACCTTTGAATCGAAGAAGGATAATTATCTATGCTTCATTGAAAGTTTAATTAACTGCGGTTAAGTCACTGAATGAACAATGTACTTTCTCTTATTTACATAGTTGCCCATTGAACTAGATTATTGATGTGTATCACCCATATAAATTTCAATTTTTTACATGGTTGACCAACTGCTGACTTGCTGACATGCTATAACAGGTTAATCTCTATTTACATGGTTGCTTATTGAACTGGATGAGTAATAGACTTTCCCTCATTTATAAGGTTGCTCATTGAACTGAATTATTAATTTACATCAGGGGCGGAGCCAGGATTTGTTATTCACGAGGGTCGGGTGACGAAAGATACTGGGTCGGTCTTGAGTTTATCTAATGCCCTAAGCGAGATAGCTAGAATATGCCTTTATCAAATATTTATAAACAAACAACCCAAGGGTTTAAAATAAGGCTCCTTTATGCGCAAATTTAACTTAATTAAAAGAATTAATTGTTGAAGGTTAAGAGCTGGTTCAATTGTCTAGAATCCGAATAACAATAACCATTTTTTTTTCATAAAAACATTCGAATATATATAAAATATCTAAATACCGTCTTATTATTGTAGTAGCCAAAGATTATGTTAAATTAATAAATATATCATGTTAAATTAGAAAATAAAACACATTTATAATTTATTATAAAATTCATAACAGTACATCAGTTTATTATGTCCAGGGTTTAAAAGAAAACTTTTCAAGACTAAAATAACTATTTTATAAAACATGTGATAGTTTAGGGGCTAAATGAAATATAATATTAAATATATATTATCAAATCTTGCAAATAATGTCTTCTTCCTCGTTAGGAACCTGCAAACGATATCCATCAAACCTTCAAATCTCTTTTTTTTATAGAGGTATTGTCCAACAACTAAAAAGAAAAAAAGAAACAAATCATCTTTTCCAGCGTTTTCACCACCATTTTGAGCATATTAGTGTTGGGGGTGGTTTGACACTTGTGAACCCACCATTATTTCCGCCATAACATGTAACTTCCGGTAAAAATCATGGCTGTTGGCAGGGACCAAACACCCCCTAGCCCCCCCTCTCCCTCCGTCTCTGATTTACATCACCCGCATACTTTTCTAATTTTTACATGGTTGACCAAATGTCGACCTGATGACTTACAATAACAAGTTAATCTTTATTTTTATTTTTTGTTTTTTTAGAAATTCATTAATTTTTGCTTCATCATCTTCATCAATTTTCCATAAAAATTTGCAATATAAAAGCAACAACCGAAATCAGTGGATAAAAATAGAGGAGATTATTATATAACTATATTATAATATTATATAATAATTGTACAAGCATATAGCAGATATGTTTATATTTTCAATAATATCATAATAATATAATTGTACTAGCAATATAAATCAGTCTATGATCTTCACCCTTGGATGTTTTAACAACCCAGCAATTAACTCAATCTGTTATGACCCGTACTCTAGGATTTTATTTTTCCTTTTAATCAATAATAACCCGCCTGAAAATATTTTAAAGTCCAGTATCACCCAAATTTCTGAACTAACGACCTAGTATGACCCAGTTTATGGACGTTTAGGTCAATTTGAAATAAAAGAACATGGTTGCCGGAATTTTTACTGGAATTTTTGACTGGAGAAAATTGATGAAGATGATGAAGATAATTCTGGAAAATAGAAAAGCAAATATAGAGTTTAAGCTATTATTGTAGTTCATCAGGACAACATTTGGTCAACCAAGTAAAAAATAGAAAAGTATGTTGGTGATATATACTAATAATTCAGTTCAATGGGTAACCATGTAAATGAGACAAAGTACATTAGTCATCCAGTTCAATGAGCAACCATGTAAATAGAGATTAACCTGTTATAGCAGGTCCTCAGATCAGCAGTTGGTTAACCATGTAAAAAGTTAAAAAAGTATATTGGTGATACACATCAATAATCCAGTTCAATGGACAATAATGTAAATGAAAGAAAGTACATTATTCATCCAGTAACTTAACCCAATTAACTATCTAACATCACAAAGTCATTATTAAACTTGAGATGGTAAGGAAATGAAAACATTTAAGACTTCATAATTTCCCTTATTTTGTAAATACACTCAAATCCTAAGTTAAGTTTCTAACACGTTACGATTTTCAAATGCACGTTCTATCAAAGCTAAATTTTTTGTAATGTCTTTTTAATTTATATAATCAAAATTTTTCTAGTTTACATTAATATAATTTATCTAAAGTTTTTGTATCTATAAATCATTTGATATAATGAAATTAAGATTAAGTTTTTACTAACACAAAATAAATCTTTTAATCTATACTCTTAATGTCAACAATCATCATTATAGAACTTATACCTTAATAATAAATATTTTGTCTGTAGTCATATATAACACTAGTCAATATACACAATTTTATCATAATTATTATTATTTTTCAAACGGTAAATTTGGTTTTAGCGACATGTCTCTTCATATAACCAACTCCAATTACAAAGGAAACTCATTATGGGAAAACCCCTCTCTCCACCAGGATTTGAACCCAATACTTCTCAGTCTGAGACTTCACCATATATACCAATCCATTTATTGATAATTGGTATTATCGTAGTTATTTTAATGTCGTTTCTCAAATAGAACGTTAAATTATATAGTACGATTTTTCTCCCCCATCGTAGTACCCAAGAATAATAATAGTAATAAATTAGGGTTAATATCACAAATGGCCTCTATGGTTGTCGAAATTAGCATTTTGCACCCTGTGGTGATTAATGCTTCTAGATGCCCCTATAGTTTCATTTTTGATCATAAGAAGCCCCTGACTCAAACGTCCGTCCACGAGGAGCCGTTAAGGCCCTCACGTGCATCCCACGTGAAGGTATATATGTCCTTTTACCTATAAACACACAAACCTTCTTAATTTTATATCTTTTCAGATTTAACAATCATCAAATATATTCTAAACAAATCATCATCATTAAATCTTTTTCCTTTGAGCTTATATACACAACTACAAATATCCTAAACAAAAATATCAAAAAGTATCTCACATAAACTAAAACTTGTACGAGGAGCTAATCAAAGTCTCGAACCCCACTTCCACCATAACCCAAGTACAAGAATCTCAACTAGCTTGGTGGGTTTCAATAACTTGATGGAGATTTACATCGTAGCAGATCTATATCTATATCATCAGATAATGTGAGTATATATATATATATATATAAGAGGTGTAAATTATTTTAGAACCAATTTTAGGATATGTATTTTTTTTAACTTACACACCACCATGATCATCTCTGACCACCACTATGATTTTCCGGCCACAGCGTCGCCGGAAAATCATGTGTAAGTTAACTTATTACACATGATTTTTTGGTGGGCCTGTCACCGGAAAGTCTTAGTGTTTTTACAAAAAAGTCTTGTATATCGTAGTAGATGATGATGGTGGTATGTAAGTTACAAAAAACACATGTCCTAATTGGTCCTAAAATAACTTACCCTATACATAAGTATAAGATTATGTATATATATAAAAGAGTTGAAGAGAGCGACTACCACCACCACTGTTGGCACCACCGCCACAAGATCCAACACCCATTTAGATCCGAACACCATCAGTGTTGGCACCATAATCTGATGATACAACCACCACCAAAACGAAAAAGGTCCTTTCAGAGCAGTATATTTTGATTGTGTATGTGTATTTTGATCGTGTTTTAGAAGGAAAAAAAATGTTTATAAAGGAAAATAATAAGGATACGGACGAAAATACCCTCACATGGGTAGTACATGAAGGCGTTAACGGCTCCTCATGGACGGGCGTTTGAGTCAGGGCTTCTGGTGATCAAAAATGAAACTATAGGGGCATCTAGAACCATTAATCAACCACAGGGTGCAAAATGCTAATTCCGACAACCACAGGGGCCATTGTGATATTAACCCAATAAACTAATAACAAATGAATACGCTAAAAAGAAAAAGAAACAGGAGACAATGATAAACTTAGAAACTCTTGTGGCAAGTTTGCGAATAAAGTGAAGTTATAGTGACCAAAGTTCAAATATTCTAAGATTTTTTTTGTGGAATAATGGAGGAGGGGAGTGGTAAAAGATAGAAGATTCAACAGAAGTGTGTGGTGATGAATGTGTTTGGCAGTTTGTCTCTTGTGGTGTCTTTTTCTCATCGGAAAATTTGCAACGCCATTCCCACCTCCGCCTACATCCGTCTTTCACCTGCCAGGTAATCCATTTTTTTATATGTCTAAAAGGAGTAAACGGACGAGGTTTTTTCTTGTTATCCGAGTCTTTTTTAACTCAAATGTACGCTATGTTTACTGTAATAAACTTGTCCCCATAAAGCACATGGTAAACATCCTTAGATCACAAATGCTATGTATATCGCTACGTTTATTGTAGAATAGAAACAACATTGATCACTATATATATATATATATATGATATATCTATCACATAAGGCTGTATCTAATTATATTCTTGCTACCTTTTACAGTTCATGTTTCAAGAATTGTTCGGTATTATATGCGTTGGGTGAAGAAACTATTTGAATTCAATGTCTTGGTCTATACATGCTTCAGTGCACAAGGAGACAAGCATGATTCACCAAAAGCTTATTACTTTTGCAAAACTTAACAACCCGAAAACTGAATTCAAAAACCCTGCAACTTTTGCCTTTTTTACTCTAAATAAAAGTTCCATTACAACCTGTAATTTGAAAGATAAAACTCCATGTGATGAAAGATATAAAACATGGGCAATGATTCACTGTCCGCCAGTCTACTGTATGGGTAATGGCGATCCAGAAGAGTTGTCTGATGAAGACGAGGAGCTCTGCCCGGTCGAATGTGTCAGAGAAATCAAGACGGATGAGGAATTAGTCGGTGTGCTGGAAAAAGCAAAAGGAGCTAATTCATTGGTTGTGGTAGATTTTTACCGCACTTCGTGTGGTAGTTGCAAGTATATTGAACAAGGTTTTGCAAAACTGTGCAAAGGGTTGGGTGATGAGGAGGCTGCAGTTATCTTCTTAAAACATAATGTGAGTTCTGTTCATTTATTCTTCCTAATTTAATCATAGTTACTCGAGTTGTTTCGTGTAAGTACACCTGAGTGGCTGAGTCTACTATTGAGGGTCAAATGACATACTTATATGGCATGAATGAAGAGCATGTTAAGTGCATACTATAGAGATTCTATCGCAGCTCAAATGCAATAGTAGCTGTAATAATGTAACATGTGGCAGTTTTCATGTAACATTTTGAAGTGACCATGAGATTCTGGTTCATGCTGTATGTTGCAGGTGATTGATGAATATGACGAGCAATCAGAAATTGCAGAGCGTCTACGAATTAAGGTATACTATTTAGCATCTTCAAATCTGCATGCGTTCTTGCTGACATTAGTCTGAACAAATCCCCGATTCCTTTTGCTGGTTAGATTTTCCAAAAAAAATTCACTTATGTTGAGCTTATTGTTATATAATGCAGTCGGTGCCTCTCTTTCACTTTTATAAAAATGGAATTCTTTTGGAAGCTTTTGCAACCCGAGACAAGGTGCGGATTAAAGAGGCTATAGAGAAATACACAGCACCTGCTTCTACTGCTGCTCAAAATGCATAAGACGTCTTGGTCCTCTGTGAACTATAGTTAGATAATTCTCGACGTGGAGCTATATATAATTCAATCCATGCTGCATTGTAACACATAGCAAGCTGTATTTCATTGGTATAAAACATTGTTCATTTTAGTCTTTTAAAATTCTTATTTTGTGGGCTACAAAATAGAGAATGAAGAAATAATAAAAAAAAAGGATGTTCAAATGTATAAAACCACAGTGCTCAATTTTTTTTAATTGATTATACTGTGACCTTGATGAAAATTTTTTTTTTTAGTTGATTAGATTGTGACCTTGATGAGAATTTTTTCCAAGGGTAATCATTTGCATACAAATTGTTTCATAGATTTTCTTTATTTTTTATATTAACAAAGGAGAGCATCTCAGAAATTGACATAGCATTGTAATGAATCCTAGGTTGTAGGTCAGCAGGGTTAAACCCTCTTGTCGACGTTCTATCTGGACAAGAGGACATAAAACATGCCCAGAAGAACAAACATGATATGATCTGACGCAGGTATGTTCTTTCCCACACAACTAAATTCCGCTATGTGTAAATCACAAAACAGAAACAGAAAAAATAAAGATGGGACTAGAACAGATGGATATATTTCATGTTAGGCAGATGTGCACGACAATAACATAGTGCATTTAAAGTTTGAACAAAGGTTAATCCTATCTTTACATAGAGTAAAGTAGATAGATAAACTACAGCCAGAACAAGACAACTAGTGTATGTACATGAGTTAGCAAAAAAGTTTGTATGTCATCTTCATGTCCTCTGCCCAATAACCGAAACCTCTGGCCCATATATCAGACGGCACCGATCACGGAACGAATCTACAAGCCGAGATACAACCTCCTTAAAGAACACAGAGGCCATCTGCATAAAAGACAACCATGATCCTAGTCAGACTTTTGTTATCAAAGCCACGACTCCAATAAAGATGTATTTCTTTCAACCATTGTTTTAAAACACGGGTCAACCGTTTGAAAGGTGACCTGTTAGGAGACTGGTTCAATTGAGAGCAATTTATGTCTTTTAAAAACCAGCCGGGTTTCCCGGTTGACCCAAACCAGTTAAAAAGCAGTTTTATTATTATTATTTTTATAGGAAAAGATGTGAATAACAGGGTTTGTTTGCTTGGATCAGTATCACTTCTTTTGAACTGCCTCCTTCTCTCTGTTCTCGCATCTAGCGGCTCTGTATCTATTCTCTCCACCACCACACCCACAAATCATCTCTTATTCACAACAGTAAGTGTGTACGTTAATGTAAATCTTGTGTTATTCAATAATAACAACAGTAAGTGTATCTACGTAATGCCTCATCAGTTGCAATATATCCAAACAAATACTCGTTTTACAACAATAAACATAATATTTTTCTAGTTTATTGAGTCGACCGGTTGAACCGGAACCAGCTAAGAAGCTGGGTCAAACAAAAAAAGGGTTTTTAAAACATTGTTTTCAACCAGAAGCCATGTTGAAAGGTATATAGCTTGCAAAATGATACAATGTTCAACTTAATATATAGAATGTTGAATATACCAACACGAAAGTTACCTGTGAATAAAAAGGTGACTGGAACTTGAAATCCACGAAGAAATGGAGGTCACACGTCCCAGGAACAGGTCCAGGATGGAACTCCCAAACATTTATTAAATGATTGAAAAGGCTACTTTGGGATGAAGTTGTCTGGAAATGAAACAGTACGAAGAGAACATAGGTTAATGTAGTACTAATTGGCTTCAATGTAAAACCTTTCGACATTCTCACTCAACTCTATTAACATTTGCAAATAAACAAGTAAATCGCCTTAACTAGCAATATGAATGTATGAATGCACTGAATAATATAAGAAAAAAACTTTAAGCTAATTCACCTTTATCACTTTAGGTTTAACCAATTTGACATGAGATACATAGCTCTCAACAAGAAACTTAAAGCCGATCTCCAGCTCTGCATCAAAGGACCCATCAGAATGGCGTTGAACTATGTCCGATCGTCGACACCATGGAAGAAAATCTTGATACATGTCAACAGCAGCAACCACTGCATACATCTGCTCTGGGGAATACCTGATAAACCAAACTCAGTCAATAAACTTAGGCAAAAATTTAACCACAGAATTGAAGTAAAACAGTCAATTTTAAGGGCTTCAAATAAATAAGAATTTTACCCCATGGTACACTTCTCCTCATGAACCTTTGCCAAACCTTTACTCCCTTGATCTCCATCACCGCAACCAAGAAAACCTCTCCTTTGAATAATAACCGTACTACCAAAAGGTGTATTGTGCAAACAGAAGGGTGCGGCCTCATGACTACCACTGAATAGTTCACCAGAAGGGGGCAATGCTTCGAACCTTGCGATGCTTCTAAACCACCGACTTTGAACATAACTTTTAGGTGCGGGATCGTTTCTTAAACATCTGATTATCTGTCTACCACCATTTTTGCATATAAAAAGCTGCCGGGCGGCCTTTGATGTTGATACTACCGATGACATTGGAAGAATTATCAACACTGAAAGGACAAGATATATAAGCATCATATCCTCATTAAGAAGCATGTAGGATGTGCTAAATAACATTGCCCACTCGTCCATCAATTCACACATTCATATAAGGTTTCAAGTTATATGATCATATTTGGTTACATTGTTTAATTATCATGCAATCAATAACATCAAGTTACTTGGATACCATAATTCTGGCAGTTTCATTGTTCATGTTAGGCAAATAAAATTCTCTCTTACAAGTAACAAATGACCGTTGAACCATAGCGACAGTTTTTATATGTTAATGTCAATCACAACCTACATAAATCTCCACATTTTTTGTATCGCCAAAAGAAAACCACATTTGGTAAAAAGAAAGAGAGATACTTAAGCTGGAATAAGTATCCAAAAACCACAGTACAAAAGGAGTAAGATAGAGCAACAAAGGGAACATGGAAGGAGTCACGAGTAACTAGTTCATGCCACCAAATCATCTATAACAGGCTGACTTGTAGTTTACTCGTTCATATAAAACGGACCAAGTCTGATAAAAAAAAACTCGAAATGCTACTATACATCATTGCTAATCATAATTCCAATAAAAAGAGATTGTGGTCATGTCCATGTATAAACAAATGATTGTAAGTTTATATTTTTCTGTAGGGTATTGTGTGCCTATGTCTGACATATATAACATTGACCCTTGTAGATTTTCATGTAGCCGATCCAACGAACAGCACATTATAAAAATCAAAGTCATCTAAACCCTCGATTGACTACAATGTGTCACAGATTCTAGGGATGGAACTCATCAGTGCTTAGCATTCTGCAAATCTCATCATGATAACTTAATGTTTACAGATCCTCTATATACTCTACTTTTGTCTAGCAATCTAATAACCAAGAAAACAATGCAGGAATCCTACATCAAAGCTTACGACAAAAGTATGCGAATTAATGTCTTTCTCCAACGATCGAACCTCAGATGCTCTCTATGAACGTTCCACCTTCATCCAACGATTTCATTCATCATGTTTTTAAGGCACAAAATACCCGCACATTTTCCATCCATACCTTCCATAACACCGAACTATTTCTTGGTCCAAAAAAAGTCATTAAAAGACACTTTTTGTGTTCCTTTTCCGTCATTAAATCAATTACCTTTTCTACAACATTTATCATTACATGTAAAATTAACGTTTTTTGCATATAAATCGAACATCTAATCATAAAAGTTTTCATTTTTAATACCAAAAATTTTTCTATAATAAACGGCTAATAATAATGATGATGACTCAAATAACGTATAAAATATAAAATAATTTATCAAAATGAAATAATGCCTAAATTAGGTGCAGAAAAACAATATTGTTAATACGTATAGGAAGGAAGGCAAAAAACCTCTATGTACAGTTTCTGTACGTAACAATTACGTCGTGAATTCGTAATCGTATAGCTATTATCATTATTAATTAATACAATTACAGCAATTACATTAAACTTGAATTTAGAATAATAAAAAAGATTAAGTACCTGTAAAAAGAATGATTGTAGAGAAGAACCAAAATGTTGGAAAGATTGAAGAAAAATGAGCGATTTAGCTTGAAATATCAAATCAAATATAATATATATATATATATATACTAGCCTTGTACCCGCAGAGCGGGGTATAGGAAAAAAACGCTGGTTAAGTAGCTGTACCGTGTTATTACATGAATGTATGATTTAACTCAAGTGTTTCTTACCGCCGTTGTTGTTTTAGAGTGAGCGTTTTTTATGTTGATTGATTATTAAATTCGGTAACGCATGTGTGTGTTTTTGGTATACTATGTGAGCAACTTAAGGGTAGGAAAGGGACACACGTAAAGTTTTTTTTAAGGGTATTTTTGAAATTCCAGGAATAAAGTGTTTGATGGTAATATAGATTAAAAGGTAAATTGGAGATTTTAGTGTTAAATTTTATGGAGGATAGTTTGTTTATATAAATAGTATATATATATATATATAAATATAAATATAAATATATTATTATCTATAATAATAATAATAATAATAATAATAATAATAATAATAATAATAATAATAATAATAATAATAATATAACTAAAAGAGGGGGTTGGGGGTACACTTGGCACCCATAATCCCCCTCCTTGAGTCTAATACTCTCTTCTCATTAATCCTCAATTTTTTCTAATATTACTTATTGTATAACCGACCTTTAAATTTTATTTAAAGAAACTTTATTATTATTATTATTATTATTATTATTATTATTATTATTATTATTTTACTACATATATACTAGTCTTGTACCCGCGCGATGCAGCGGGACATAGAAAAAAAAACGATTGTTAAGTACCGGTACCGTGTTATTACATAAATGTATGATTCAACTAAAGAGTTTCTAAGTCCGGCTGAAAGTGCAAACGGACGTTGTTGTTTTAGAGTGAGCGTTTTTTATGCTGATTGATTATTAAATTTGGTAACGCATGTGTGTTTTTTTGGTATACTATGTGAGCAACTTCAGGTCAGGGAAGGGACACGCGTAAGGGTTTTTTTAAGGGTATTCTTGGAATTTCAGGGATAAAATATTTGATGGTAGTATGAATTAAAAGGGTAAAATAGAGATTTTAAAGGTAGAGTGTTAAATTTTGGGGGTGTAGTTTGTTTATATAGATATATAAACCCATACAAACCTATGGAACCAAAAAAAAAAAATCCCTAAGTCGACTTACAAGGTTTTTGTTAGCAACTTTTCTTTAATTTATTAACATTGAGTTCTTAATTTTCAACACAGTCGACTTACAATGTTTTTGTTAGCAACTTTTCTTTAATTTATTAACATTGAGTTCTTAACTTTTCTATAACTTATTAACATTGAGTTCTTAATTTTCAGTACAGTCAGACTTACAAGTTTTTGTTACCAACTTTTATGTTTAGCTAATTTTTAATTATAATGTTTAGCTAATTTTTCAACATTGAATTTTTATGTTATTATTTTGTAATCTATTGTAGGTTCATTATGACTTCTCCTTCAACAACAAAAAAGAAGACCACATTAGTTCATCTTGAAAATCTAAAGCCAACACATGTTAACCATCATCTACGACTCTGTGTTGTGCATGTATGGACTGTTCCGGAGTGGAATAACCCAAAGAAAATCAAAACGTTTGAGATGGTCTTTGTTGATGAATTGGTATGTATTTTTCAAATTATATACTTTGCATATTTAAAATATAACTAAAGTTGGAAAAAAGGGGTAAACTATAATCAATATTTATATGGAGTTATTTTTCATACGTTTCGTTTTTAGTTTTGTATTGATTATGTTTAGTTTGATGATACATATTTATATGGAGTTATTTTTAATATGTTTCATTTTAAGTTTTTGTATTGATTAAGTTTAATTTGATGATACATATAATGAGTTTGTAATATAACTAAAGTTGAAAAAAAAGGGTAAACTATAATCAACATATATATGAAGTTAATTTTCGTATGTTTCGTTTTTAGTTTTCATTTTAATTGAGTTTTATATGACTTGGCTAATCTAAATAGTAAAAAAAAAGGTAAACTAGAATCAACATATATATGAAGTTAATTTTCGTATGTTTTGTTTTTGGTTTTCGTTTTAATTGACTTTTATATGACTTGGCTAATCTAAATAGTTGAAAAAAAGGTGGTAAAATAGAATCAATATATATATATATATATAAAGTTAATTTTCATATGTTTCGTTTTTAGTTTTCGTATTAATTATATTGTTTACACTTTTATGAAATTGCTAAGAGTATAATTCTAATTATTTAAATATATCAACTTTGATTATTTGTAGGGCACTACTATACATGGTTTGGTCAATGGTGAATGCGTAGAAAATTTTAGGAGTATTTTGACTGATGGAGTGGCTATTCAGTTAGCAAATTTTCAAGTTGATAGAAGCGCTGGAACCTGGCGTTACACGGATCATACATATAAGATCACCTTTCAGCCTGACACCCTAGTCAAAGTTCTTGACAACTATTCAGGTCCTATGCACCATTTTGATTTCAAAACTTTTGAAGAAATCATTGATCACACCCTATCAAACAATCAGATCATTGGTACGCTAATTTTCTTTTTAAAAAAGTTTGTTTTTACAAAATAAATTTCGTTTATCTAAATTTGGATTAACACCACTAACCATGTATATTGACATGTATTCTTAGACATTATTGGTTTAGTTGTTGCTGTCGGAGCTGAGATTCCAGGTTTTACACCCACAAACAAGCCTAACAAAAGAAGGGTTCTTTGCTTAGAGGATACAGAGTACCCGTCTTCTTTTAACCTTTTATACATATTCAATGTTTTTATTTTGTATACGTACATTAACATGATACTAATAATTTGTTTATTTTTTTTCTCATTCTCTATAGGGGAACGCAAATTGACTGCACTTTGTGGGATTCCTATGTTGAACAATTTAACAAATTTTTGGAAGCTCAAAATGACGACAAACCCATTGTCATAATTGTTCAGTTCGGGAAGGTAAAAGGCTATAATAAAGGTGCATTATCGTTTGGGACATCTTTGTATGCAACTAAGTTGTACTTCAATGACGACATCCCGGCTATTCAACAATTCATGGATAGGTATTTGCATATTATAAGTATTAAAAATCATTTTACATTTTCTCATCTCTATTTTAAAAACTTTTTTAAACAGTAGTTGATACTAACCATTGACTCAATAGGATGAAAGAAAAACAGGAAGATGGAACCTCTTCTTTAAAGGTGCCTACCGTTTCAACTAACGCAACATTGAGTTCCCCGTCTTCGTTTTATAAAAATTGTTTTCCAGTAAATTTGAATGAGCTGCATCGAGTAACTGAGGTATGTCACAACATTATTATTTGTGTTTATAGAACTTTTATTTGTATCATCATCATCATTGTCTAACCATGTTTCAACTTCTACACAGGTGAAAAGATGTGCAACAATAGCAACAATTCAAAGTGTTATTAAAAATCGCTCTTGGTACTACATTGCCTGTACAAAATGTAAAGGTGGAGCCAAGCCAATTACTAATGGCGATTCGGCAGAAAATGGGTCACTGAATAGCCTTTGGAAATGTAGCGGCTGCAGTAAACCAGTCGAAAGCGTTTCGACCAGGTTTATGAAACATTTTAATCATGATTTTAATAATTGGTATCAAATGTTTGGCTATATGTTTACATTCAATAACCATATGTATAGGTACAAGGTCTATGTACGTGTAGTCGATGATACTGGCTCTTCTACTTTTATTCTTTTTGACAACGACATAAAGAAGCTGATAACATTGAACCCACTGAATCTAAGTGGTGTTGTCGGTAATTCGGGTGAAAATATCCCTGAAGAGTTAGAAGATTTGGCTGGTCATAAAGCTCTGTTTGACTACACAGTATCAAAGTTTTGGAATCTTGATAAAGGAAAACATGAGTACACCGTGTCCAAACTAACCAAGGATAAAGAAGTCCTTGATGCCTTTAGAAAGGATAACGGCATAGAAGTGGTAATATCTAATGTTTATTGTTTTTTAGATCATTTAACTTACTTTTATATGATATCTAATGAAGACTCTAAAATTCTAAAATTTTAATTGAAGGAAAACATTAGTGAAGATGATTCTACGACTCCATCGCTTGAATCTAACGAATCTAATATTCATC
Source organism: Erigeron canadensis (assembly GCF_010389155.1). NCBI lineage: Eukaryota > Viridiplantae > Streptophyta > Magnoliopsida > Asterales > Asteraceae > Erigeron > Erigeron canadensis. The sequence continues at coordinate 39,097,192 of NC_057762.1, read as the reverse complement.
CTATTGTTTTGTACGGTATTGTTCTTATTACTCTGACCCATTAGAGCCCCTCTCAACCTTACTGATATCAGGTGAAAATATGTTCAAAGTAATTCTTCTAAGTATTTACCCTTAAAGTAAACGACTAACGTGTAAACTCCATTATAGGATGCAACATCAGAATCCGAGGGTTCTCAGTCCAATCTGTCCGGTGAAAGTATTGCAACCAGCCCTTCCCGAAAACGCCTTTGCATTGATGTTGCTGCTGATGACATTGTTGATGCTTCTCCTACACATACACGGCGTAAGCTGTTAAAACGTAACAAAGAAAAAAACAATGTTAGCTGCTTCATGAATGAATCTGCCCATTTTTTAATTTTACATTTGTTTTTGATATTTTGGTTTCCCAATGAACATATTTCTATCGTACTCATTTATGGATACTACATAATTTTAATTTGGCCACGTTTATTTTATTCATATCATTTGTGTATCAACATTCAAAATTGGATGTCGTTACTGATCGTGTGTGTATCAGCGTAATTCTGATATATGTTACTTTTCTTTATCATTCATGTGTGTATCCGTCTACTTTGTTTCTTAGACATTTGTGTCACCAATAAAATTGGATGTCGTTGGAATAGTAACAGGTATAGGCATGATAGGCATGATGGTATGCCATTTGTATCATGATAAAATATTGATGTATTAGAGGTGCAAAAAGATGGCGTATATGCAAAATTGCAGAGTCCAAAATGCTTTGAATTTTAATTTTTTGGTTACCGTCATTTGATGAAAAGTGAAACCAAAATACCTGAGTCTAATAGAGCATATGAATATATTGCATACCTGTACAGAAATCATATTAGCTGCTCATGAATGGAAGAGATTCAAATATGCCCATTATTTATTAATAATAATCTGTCATTTATTATTCGGATATTGTTTTAAACGATTACTATTTCACTACAGTTGTTTCATGACATTTGTTTTTGATATTTTGGTTTCCCAATAAACCAAGGTTTGAACCATGAGCAATTCATTGGAAATGTATTTTTACCCGTTCAGCATGTTCTACCTCCCGGTTAATAGTCATGTTTTGGTTAGCCAAATTAATCTTAATGTCATTTGTTCCACACGTCTAAGACATAGTCACACATCTAAATAGAGCTCCACTGTCCACATGCATTATGTGTCACATACATACATGGATTTGTGAATATGTATAATATATGATGAAAAAAATCAAATAAGGGCCATAAAAGTCTATTACTAAGAGGGACAATACTCTATTTATTTGACTTTTCAATTGTCATAGATCATGGTTACCATTACAACTTAAAAAATATATCGAATTCACCTCATTTTGCTGTACTAAAAAGAAAGCTCTTTAGAACCCAACTAACCAGACCCACACTAAAAAATACCAGTTTTGACAACATCCGTTTAACCAAATACCCAGCCCGCACTTCAAGATTTCTGGCATGCGAGAAATAGAATCAGCTAAAAGGTCAATCTCCGGGTGTTTTTTTTTTCGATTTGCAGGCAAATGCTACTTCAGGAATCGGTGTTGCTGACCATTGCAAAGACGCGTTCTTGGAACTGCAACCTTATATTTTGACGTTGGATAATCCCTCGGATGGGTATATGTCAATCTCATTCTCGGTATTCTTTTTCACTATATTCCGTACTAAACTTTTTATAAAGTTTGCTTGCAACAAAGCGTATATATGTGTGGTTGGCTCTTTTCCTGTTTTTGGATGGTGCATTGACTTTGCCCAATGATTTAAGTTTCAATTTGCATCCACACCTTGATGACTATGTCTCATTATATATGTTTAAAGAAAGAAATTAACAATTATAGTGATGAATTTTTTTAATAATGTTAATCCTCTTAGTAATCTAATCTTAACTTTTAACTTAGATATATCTATTATCAGTGTGTTCCTTACCACCAATGGCACCTGAAGTCAACACTTACATTGGCATTCCAGTCCTTGTGGTTTTTTATTTGCTAACGAAAAGTGTACTTCACAATTAGCTCCATTGTCTCCCCCGACCCCTTTCCATGTACTCCATCTTATAGGCCATTTTCAACTCCTGAAGAAATATATGTGACAAGACAATAATTAACCAACCATTCTGAACCTCATGGAAACGTGCTTTTACCCCGGTTTGGATCACGTCGTGTTTTTCATGTTTCTTTCCCTTGGCTGCAGACGATTGTTTTAACAAAAACGACATTGTGTTTGCCAACAGACTTGGGTTTCTCTGTAGGGTTTTATTTCTCTTTGTTTTTTCTATATAAACATTAATCACATATTTTAGTATTTACTAAACACCCATAAATAATAACAATGGATCGATATACATAAATAATTCTTGACGACGGCTGGTGTGGGACGGATTGATGGAAACATGCAATTTTTGGATGTTGCCAAAAATAAGCATAATGATAAATACTTTGGTAACTTTATCATGGTAACTAAAGCACATCATATATAGTAACACTTTTCTTAAATCGTTTAACAGCTACCATTATGGTTACTATATTGATATGAATATGTGTCTAATTAGTGTATAGAAAGTTTCCTTTAATTATGAAGTTGGCAAAACATAATATGAGGGTATTAGATATATACAGAGTATTATATAAATATGATGATATATTCCATACGACCCACCCCTCATTATTCATTCGATCCTCATCTTAAATAAACATACACATATACAATTGCTAAGAGCCTAAGACAATCAGCAATACCACTAACCAAAGCATTAAAAGCCAAATTTTATACTTACAATTTGAGCCTAATACTCTCTTCTCATTAATCATCTATTTTTTTAAATATATTTAATCTATTATCTATATATGACCGACCCCTTTTATTATTTTTAATTAAAAAAACTTTATTATTCTTATCTATATCTATAAATAAATACATATAAACCCAAAAAACCCCAAATAACTATCGCACAAAAAATTCAATCGCACAAAAAGAAATTTACGTTCTAATTTTTTTTCGTTCAGAAGAAAAAAGCATTCGACTGTTGTTCTTCTATCAAGGTAAGTTGGACTACCATGGTTTTTCTAATTCATATTATAATTTCATAATCACTATTATAAACTTGAGTCTTGGTATGGTTTTTTGTAAGTTTATATGGAAGTTCGACTTTATAGGTTGGACTACCATAGTTTCTTTAATTCATATTATAATTTCATATTAATCAATATTATGAACTTGAGTCTTTGTATCCTCATCTTAAATAAACATACACACGTAATGTTCAAAACCATAATGTCTAATGAAATTGCAGTGTTACATCAGCCAACAGGGCCACACCCTACATCACAATTTGAACATTCATCTATTCCAGCTACTGTGAAGAAGATTTCAGTCTAAAATCATATTTAACAAAACGAGACAAGTGGGCTGGCACTTTTGAAGGTGTAGCAAACAGAACGACCCCAAGAAACGATTGCCCAGGTATACACATAATTATGGATGTGCAAAATCTCTTTAACTTAATTAGTCATAAGCTCTAAGTTTTTTAAAACTAACTTGATTTCATATGCATTACAGTTACATTGCCAGACCCCCAAATAATGCGAGAGGATGAGCTAGATGAGAACGAAAAACTAAGTGAGTTTCAACAAGAGTTAGTCCAACTAGGTATTGTCTTGAAAGGAAACCATAAGAAAGACACATTTAATCCTCAGAAATTAGTTGGGAACATGAATGTAACTGAAGGTGCAACTTATGTGGAAGATGCGTTCAAATTTTTTATGGCTCAAAAAAGAGGACGACCCAAACAAGTTCAAAACCAAAATCATATTGATGCTGATACTGAAACTCACACACGTAATGTTCGACCAAGGATATTAGCACCCGGTATATTTAAAATTAATATATTATATATTCATTGTTTTCAGATTATATTATAGCTAACTATGTGTTTAGTAATGTACTTTTATGTTGATCATATGCAAAAAATTCCACTGTTAGTTTAAGAACAAAGAATGCAAGAAGGAATAGGAAAATAATTCTGGACCAAAAAAGAAACCCAACAAAAAACATTCCAAAAATCGATCAAAGGATTATATGGGCTAATGCAAGAAAGTTAAGGAAACACATTCTTGATCAAAAAAGGAGTCGAAACAAATACAATTCAAAGCAATCTCTTGTTGTGTTAGATCATAAAACTAACTTGGTTCAAAGGGTTTTAACTAAAGGTATTAATTTAAATTGATATCATGTTTTTCTTATGTCTGAAGTTTTCTGTCATACACAAATTTAAATCAACAATTCTTAGACGATACTCAATAATCATACTAAAACATGCAACAACATCTCAATTTCTACTATAATTTACTTTTATTTTCTACATACGTAGCAATTTCTCTAGATAGAATAAGAGCAGCTAATGCAAGAAAGTTAAGGAAGGACATTCTTGATCACAGAAGGAGCCAAGCCAAAATCTTTCCAAAGCAAACTGATGTGACTATGGGTACAGTAACTACTATACGTCGAGGTCAACCAAGTGTATTATGTAACGGTAATGTTCTATAATTGTACGATAACCAATTTTTGCTCACTGTTTTTTTGACAAACAGACTTTGACAAAATCATCGTATTGTAGCTGCTGTTCAACAATACAACCCAAACAATACTACCACTCCATGTATTTTGACTCAAACGAAAACCAACTTCTATAAAGGATCATGCTCTACAAGACCAACACATGACGATCAAGCCGAAAATGGTATAATTATGTTAATAAATATTCAATAATTGTGTTTTTATTTAAATTTATACGAGTAACTTTTATATGATTAATAATAATAATTGACCAATATATTGCATACCTGTATAGATAATCATATAGCTCACACATGCAATCCGCCAATTTTTCCAACCACCGAGCATGATAATGATTATGACAATAACTCTGATTTTGTTGAGGACATTGATAACGATGATGATGATGTATCACCCACTTCAGAAGGTAATCAGTTACTGTAAATTGTTTTTATTATTTTATATATAATAATAATATTTTCATTTGTTGATTTCATAGAGTATCTAGATCATGGAGATCCCACATATAAGTGTTCAATGTGTGGAGCGTGGAGCGTATATGTGGTACGATGAGACACTTAGGGGTAAGAATCACAAAGGTCCCAAAAATGCATATTCATTATGTTGTTGTCGTGGTAAAGTACAGCTTCCAAATGTTGCAAAACAACCTCCTCAACTTTTAGTTGATCTGCTTGATAATAGGAACCGCATAGCGCCAACTTCATTGAAAATATTCGTGCTTACAACATGATGTTCTCTTTTACATCAATGGGTGGTAAGGTTGACCATTCCGTCAACAGTGGAAACAGACCATATTGCTTTAGAATACATGGACAGAACTTCCATCGTCTAGGGACCCTACTCCCTGAAGAAGGATATATACCAAGGTTTGGTCAGTTGTATATATTTGATACGGCAAACGAGTTAGCAAATCGGAAAACTGCTTTAAGGTAACAAAAATATATATATGTTTTTTACCTATTTCTTATTGCATAATAATTTGTTTCTAAAGTAAAGATTATTTTAATAACTTCTGAATCTGATCTTCTATAACAGTTCCAAGCATGGTTCTACAACACTCACAACGAAGAACTCGAAACTAATTGACTCACTTATACTGCAACTTCAAGCTCTACTTGATGAGCATAATCCTTTAGTGAAGTAATATAGGATGGCCAGAGAGAGATTTGAAGAAGACAACCAATAGAATTTTTCATTACGACTTATCGGTCGTAGGACCAGAGATGGTAGGCAGTATGATTTACCTACTGCAGATGAGGTTGCTGCTTTAATTGTCGGTGATATAGGAACGACCTTTGACAAAAGAGACATCATTATTCAAAAAAATAGCGGACAACTTAGACGGATAAGTGAGTTACATCCATTATACCTGCCCATGCAATATCCTTATTGATGCCATATGCTGAGGACGGTTACCGGACCGATATACCCCATAGAGAGGTGGAAGATGACGGTAGTCACATCAAGACTAGATCGCGAGTGTCAATGCGTGAATATTATGCATACAAAATTCAGGAAAGAGACAACGGATTTTCTTTATTACTAAATGCTAGAAAACTCAATCAGCAGTATATGGTCGATGTATATACCATGATTGAGGCAGAAAGATTATCATACTTTCGTAAGCAGCAGAAAAAATTTAGAGGTTCTAAGTTATCTACTATACAGGAGGCTCTAAAGAATGGAAATACAGACGGTTCAAGTGTCGGTAAACGCATAGTCTTACCATCATCTTTTACAGGTACATGAAACTATGCTTCTTTTCCAATTAAATTAACTTTTGGTTTAACTTATGTTGACATTTTATAAATAAGTGTCTAATTTTTCCAACAAAATTTACACCAGAATATATTTCAATCCTTTCTTATTTCAAAGTAAACGAATAACTTTAATAAGTAAAATTGTAAATTGTTTGTTTTTTTCCAGGGAGCCAGCGATACATGGTCCAAAACTATCTAGATGCAATGGCTTTGGTTAAAGCCTTTGGGTATCCTGATCTGTTTTTGACATTTACATGTAGCCCAAAATGGCCTGAAATTCAAAGGTATCTTAAAAACACTAAGCTAAAACCAGAAGACAAGGCGACATGTATCGCAAGGATGTTCAAAATTAAGCTCGAGCAGTTTATCAAAGACATACATAAGGAACATATTTTTGGCCAAACACAAGCAAGTAAGATACGAATATCAATTAAAACATTTATACGATTTCTTTTCTACATAATGTATATTTAATCCAAAATACATATCATATTACAATGCACTCACAAACATCTTCTTAACGACACAGTTGTATACACCGTCGAATTCCAGAAACGAGGACTTCCCCACAGTCATATATGTATTTTCCTGGAACAACAATGCAAATTACCAACTGCAGAAGACATTCATAAGGTAATTTGCGCAGAGCTGCCTGATGAAAAGGAAGACCCTAAGTTGTTCCGCCTGGTGACTCAGTTCATGATGCATGGTCCTTGTGGCAAATCTAACAAAAAGGCTCCATGCACAGTTAAAGGAAATTGCACCAAACACTTCCCGAAAGATTACAACGATAAAACAAAGATTGATGACGATGGTTTCCCAATTTACAGAAGACGGAAAGACGGGAGAGAATGCATCAAAGGAAAAATACCTTTGGACAATCGATATGTTGTTCCTTACAACCCTTTTCTATTGAAGAGATACGAGGCACACATAAATATAGAGTGGTGTAACCAAATTGGATCTATAAAATATCTGTTTAAATACATCACCAAAGGAAATGATAGGGCTACCCTTGCCGTCACCACAGGAGATGTCGATGAGATAGACTACTACTATGACTGTCGGTACATATCTGCATGTGATTCTGTATGTAGAATTTTTGCTTTCGATATTCATTACCGAAAGCCAGCTGTTATGAGACTTCCTTATCATTGTGAGGGAGAACAGAGTGTTACATGGGATGAAGAAGTTGCCCTTGATGAAGTAGCAACTAAACCGTCAGTGAATGTATCAATATTTTTGGGTTGGTTTGAATGCAACAAAAGATATGATCTTGCCCGTACACTGTCATATGTTCAGCTACCTGAACATTTTGTATGGGATGCTCAAAAATACAAATGGAAACCAAGATCAGGGCCTAAGAGTATTGGGAGACTACATCATTGTTCACTATCAGCAGGCCCTCTTTATTACCTGAAAATTCTCTTAAACAAGGTCAAGGGACCAGAAAGTTATAAAGATATAAAAACGGTTAATGGCAAGTACCACGAAGAGTACAAAGATGCTTGCTATGCTCTTGGATTACTCGATGATGATAGGGTGCTATTAAAGAAGCAAGTCAGTATGCATCGGGAACATATCTCAGAACTTTATTCGCTACCATGATTGTCACAGATTGCTTAACAGAACCTCATACGGTATGGAATGCAACTAAAGATATCCTTATTGAAGGGATTCTTCACAATCAACGTATTATACACAAATGGCCAGGTTCTGTATACTTCTTTATTTGAATATTCTCATGAACGTCAAATATATCATTTATATTTCATGGTGTTTAATTATATGTCGATAAACTTTAATGGAATTTTACTCCCTACACACGCAGAGATGATACTTGATGTCGATCAACTTCAAAACTTAGCTTTGAAACAGATAGAAATGATACTACAAGCCAATGGGATGTCATTGAAAAACTTTGGAAGCATGCCTTTACCCACAAACACTGATCTTTTTGAAGGATCTACAAACCGCCTCATGCAAGACAAACTTTCTTACAGTAAGTCCACAATGACGGCTGAGCACAACAGGTTGTGTACTTCTCTAACGGCTGAACAGAAGCAGGTTTACAATACCATTCTATCTTCTGTTGCGGCAAACAGTGGGGGTGTATACTTTTTATACGGATACGGCGGCACCGGTAAAACCTTTGTTTGGAAAACTCTGTCTGCTGCTTTAAGATCCAAAAGAAAAATCGTTCTCAACGTAGCTTCAAGTGGCATTGCTTCACTGTTGCTAAATGATGGAAGAACGACTCATTCGAGATTTTCCATTCCAATAAACATCAACGAAGATTCCGTTTGTCACATATTGCCAGATAGTTGGTTGGCTGAGTTAGTGAAAGAAACAAGCTTAATTATTTGGGATGAAGCTCCCATGATTCATAGACACTCTTTCGAGTCTCTTGATAGAACATTTAGAGACATACTGAAAACCGAAATGCCATTTGGTGGAAAAGTTATTGTTTTTGGTGGTGATTTTCGGCAGATTCTTCCTGTTGTACCCTGTGGTTCCAGAAGTGAAATTGTCAACGCTTCACTCAAATCTTCGTATATTTGGGACTTTACTACAGTTCTCAGACTTACATTTAATATGAGACTACAACAAGGCTCAAATACAAGACAACAACAAGAAATAAAAGAATTTGCTGAATGGCTTCTAAAAGTTGGCGATGGAAAGCTTTCTGAACCAAACGACGGGGAGGTAGAAATAGAAATCCCAGACGACCTCCTAATCAAATCTACCCATGATCCGTTGAGTGACATAATTGAATGCATATATCCTGAGTATGTTGCTAGGTTGTATGAACCAAAATACTTTGAAGACAGGGCGATCCTTGCACCAACACATGAAACGGTCAATCTGATTAATGACACGATGTTGGCAACACTTACGGGTGAACAGAGGGAATACCTCAGTTCGGATTCAATCTCTCAGTCAGATTTAAACCCAAACATGAGTCCAGATTTATACTCTACAGACTTTCTAAATAAAATAAAGATGTCAGGCCTTCCAAATCATAAACTGACTCTCAAGGTGGGTACCCCTGTCATGTTGCTCAGGAATATTGATCAGCAACAAGGTCTTTGTAACGGTACGCTATTACAAGTTAAAAGACTTTGTGAACATGTTATCGAGGCAGCAGTTATTTCAGGCAGTCATGTCGGGCACATAACATATATACCACGTATGAAAATGACAAGTTCAGATAAGAAAATGCTTTTCCAATTTCAACGAAGACAGTTCCCTCTTTCCATTTGTTTCGCAATGACTATTAACAAAAGCCAAGGGCAGTCGTTGGAAAATGTGGGCCTTTATTTACCTAAGCCAGTTTTCACTCATGGCCAACTATACGTTGCAATGTCGAGGGTTAAAAGCAGGAAAGGAATGAAAATCCTTATTTGTGACGAAGATGGACACCCAACCAATCATACAATCAACGTCGTTTACAAAGAAGTTCTTCAAAACCTGTGACAATTTTAACTCTAATAACTCATTTACTTATCTACTTAATAAAGTTGAGTTATATTTTTTTTAAACTTTGATTAATATATTTTGAGGCTACCCGTCCAATGGACGGGTTTGAACACTAGTATATATATGTACAACTATGATTTAAAAAATGGGGTTTAAGGGAGGGTCTCCATGTGTTGTTACGGGAGGACCTTACCTAGTTACCTCTTCTCTTTTTCTTTTTTTTTTCTTTTGAATTTTTTTTTTTTAATTTCTAAGGCTTCACGGCTCTGCTTCCCTTCAAAACAAATTGCATCTTAGATCCTATACTTACCAAAATTTATTAGGTTTTTTTCCCCTAAAAAACTCTACTTTTGTACCTTTTCCACATCATTTTTCTCCTTTTCAAGAAATTGAAAGTTCTATCTACTTACCAAAATTCATGTCGTGATTCGACAGCAAGAGATTTAACATACGTTTTTTTAACTGGGTTTACACTAAAGAGCTCAAAGCAGAAATGTTTATTTCAAATACCCGATGGTAGAAAACCCCCTATTATCCGTCCGAAAATACGACGATTAATACGGTAAACTCTTACATCCTCCAAGATCCGAACCTGATATGAAACCCAAACCCCTTCATCGGGAAACTACCTTCCAATTGTTAGACTTTTATGAGCTAGATATCATTATAGCTGGGACTCATTTAATTGAGGCGATATTGTTTATGTGGCCATTAAGTATGGATAGTGAATTTGATTCATATATTGGTTTTTTAATTAACTATTTAAGGATATATGACTAAAAAAGGTAATAGGATCATCATCTTATAACCAAAGGGGTTGATTTTTATACTGCAGACTTTTATTCTTATACTGCATAAAATTGGTTATGACTACTTTGCCCATATTAATTAAAAAATTTTAAATTAGTAACTATTTTACCCATAAAATTAGTTTTACCCTTTTCACTCTCATTTATGCCTTTTACTTTTTCTGGCAACGAACATTTAATCACGTTTATTGCTTATTATTTTTGGAATCCATGATATTTTGAGCTTTGGTACTTGTCATATAAAACTCTATTTTCTCTGATATTGTGGTGCCCATAAACTGTTTGATATAAGTCCTATGATAGATTGGTGCACATATTGTAACTGAACTAGTCACAAAAGATTTTAACTACTTGCTACTATGAAAAAAATATAAATTATAAATGCAGTAACAATAAAGATCAACATATGTTATTTGAGTTTGAGAAGAAATACTAAACAACAACTCATTAAATTACTTGGAATGAAAGATAATACTTTAAACCAAGAAAGTGATATTGTCTTGCAAGTTCAAAACTACGCCATACATGACCAGTTGCAAAAATTCAACACACAATTGAAAGAAAAAAATAACATACAACCAAGAAAGTGTTTGTTTTTAAAATCCAACGATGACCAAAACACAATAGCAACCCAAAACATTGGCAAAAGCCATGTGCCAAGTTAAAGTCAACCTAGCTGATATATAGCTTCATATTTGACCATCACATCCTACTCGAACAAAATATAGCTTCATATTTGACCATCACATCCTACTCGAACAACATAGAATCACCTGAAATATTAGGACAGACATTTAAATCAAGCAAGTCGTTCTCAAGATGCATATAACTAAATCCCTCGAACATTTCACATCTACTCTGAAATTCACAAGTAGAGCTTAAAGGGTTATGTGCTTGTAATGATTCCACGTGCTCAAACCTAAACAATCTAACATTAATTAAATGAGTATGTATGTCATTAAGCTTTGCTCAATGTCATCATGAATAACAACAATTTCACGACTATTAATAAGATGATATGAAAAAGACAAATAAAAACAATACCAATTTTTAATATGATCAACATAACTTTTAGGCAAAAACTCACTTGCGAATTTAAAAAGGACACATTTCAAAATAAGAAAGATATATAACAATCAAAATAAACTTTATCTTGCAAATGAATATAAAGATTATATAAAAATTAAAAATATATAAAACTCACATACACAACACGCATATTTTAGGAGATATTGACTTCATTTATAATACTCTTAAATGTGTGACTCATGTCACGTCATATCCTTACAAATTCTTATACATAAATCCTTCAAATCATATAACTTTATATCCAATCAAACAAACATCCTTACATGTCCTTTTACCTCCAACTAAAAACAAAAATATATTAGGCAAGGACAAGTAAAAGCATCTTTAAAAAAATCATTAGTTTTGGACAAGCTTCAACGACAAAGAATATCCAAGAACACCTAAGGACGCCTAAAGGCACCCCATTGAAGATAATCTCATGTTAAAATCCCATAAAGTCAAAAGTTAGTTTGAGAACATCATTTCCCAAAAAAAAAAATAAAAAATCTCAGCTATACATTTTCCCATATCTCTTTTTTGGTACGGTGTTTTATATTTTGTTTGTTGTTTTTTGAAGTTTTTATGTGTTAGAAAATAGATGTATACGATACGGCGCATTTAGAAATGGTTTGTATATGAAAAGAGTACTTGTACTACTTGCTCGGTTTCTCTTCCATCAAACTAAACTTTTATATTCGTCACTCATGGTGTAAAAGGAATAAATCTATCTTGCCAGTAATGTAACCTGGAATACCTAAATGGCTAAATTTGTTTGCTGACTTTGATCTAAAATAATCTTCTTTAATAAAATACTTAATGATAAGTTCAGAATAGGAAAATATGAGCTGTAAGCAGTATTAGCTTCGATGGAAGATAAACAAATACGCAAAATTTAAAATTAAAAAGTACACCATAAACAACGCACGATATAAAATACATTATGCTACTTTAGAATGACGAATAACAATGTAACAAGTACTGTGAAACTGAACTCGCCCTTGATTTACTTGCTAAGCTTTTACAACTTAAGTCCTTCTCCCTCAATCTAGTAACTACTGTGAAACTGAACTCGCCCTTGATACCACATTATGGTTGATCATGCCCAAGATCAAGGCAATTATTAATTGCAATTACAAAACATGAGATGCCTAAAACGAGTTTAGGAGAAGGAACCTACTTCAATCTAGTAAAAGACCCAACTAGTATGCCTGTGAATAAGATGTAGGGCCTAACTAGTATTCCCGTGAATAAGATGCCAAAGTCTATTACTTAAGTCTGCAGATTCCTTGCTCGCCTAGACGATTATATACCCAAACTACCATTGCCAAAGCAAAAAATTACTAGCCAGCAGAAACAATTGTTTGATATAAACTACCAAACTAGTTTGATATAGATATCAATTTAGCTACCAACAATAATTAATGCTCCTGTGCTGCAGGTCAATTACATCATGAAAACCGTAGGCACAGTGACAAGAAAGAAAAGAAAAGAACAAACCAATCTATGAGCAACCTAACTATCTCGAATTTCCAAGTCCAAGAAGAATATCCTTGTGATGAAATTTTTATCCATCTTCTTGTAATCATCATTTACAACTTTACTATCTGTTCTTAGCACCATCACCCACTTGGACTTTGTTAAGATGCTAAAAAACAGCTGTCGATATAGAGCTTAGCGTGGGTTAATAATCTCCAGTTACGGATATATGAATTGTCATCTGGAACACCTCTCATTTGTGATCCTTTATTACCAATAGCTACTATGGGAACTGGCAAGTGATAAGCCCTTACTTTTTTTCAGGAAGAACATATGTATCGTTGATTTCAGTTGCAGCAGAGGTGCAAAATGGAACAACCTGATAACATAAAGATATAAGAATGAGGGACTTCACAGCAACGTAACTTTAAAAACGCCATATTTGTTATAAATCGCCTTTGCAAATTACCTGATCATTGACAGCAATTCTAGAAGTTCTCGTCCGTTTTTTGCTGCGCTGTTTCTTTTCCTTTTCTATTAATGTGTCTTCAACAAAATTTTGACCTGTGACCTCTGAAAATAACCAAATTATAGAAATTGGTGATATTGATATCACCAGTCCTCCACCAAATATTTGAGACGAGTGCATAAGATACAGCATGCACTAATCAAATTAGTAAATCAATATTATACATAGAAACATGCTAATTGCTATAGTATAAGCATCTTAGAAGTACCTGAATTACTACTACCCGATTGTTGATGCAACCGAGAGTCAGGTACAGGACATTGCAGTAACGTTTCAGTTGAGTATAGCCTTTTTTGGTGGGAAAGGAATGATATATCTCCGTGCTTGCACCCAGTAGTGAAATGCTGGATCCATGGATTTCCAGGAGAAAGTTTGGGTCGATTTGTATCCTTTGGCTGTGAATTTTCTCTCATAAAGTTTTTCTTTGACCAACAGCCACCCTGAAGAACCTTAAACTGACAAATAAATTTGTCTCAGACAGGTACATTTGAATACCGGGACTTCTGAGAAGAAATAAATATACAATAACAATAGTATAGAAAGCAGAAAAGATCGGATTATAAACCTGGCCAGACGGGATATAAGCGTTGGGATGGTTTTTCCAAGATGAAATTGCATCTGATGAGCAGGTTTTTTGCGTTTGACAACTTTGCATCTCCAAAGAGTTATATAACTGGTCAACAAATGACGCTTCTATTGACTTCAGATATAAACTATGTTTCTCGTTGGTCCATTCTGATGATTCTCCCCTCTGGGATTCCTGATACAACAAGCGTTAGCGAGCAGCTCATATTGTACACATACAGAATTAAAAAACAAAAAGCATTCGAGCAAGGAAAACACGCCAGTTGATCAGAGTTTACAAAATCAGCCGTTTAACAATGGGTGATTATATGTACACAGTTATGATATTTATCCATGGCTCTCCACATTTGACTACCGACAAGACTCGTCGGCTTTACCATTTCCACACCACACACTCCGTTGAACAAGATACACCTCATTCAGACATCTATTTCAAACCAACACCTATTCTAAATTCTTAGTTCCTTATGTGTAATTGATTATTTTAAGAACATACAAAAAAAAGCGACCTAAACAAACACTAATCTATTTTATCTATAAAATCGTATTATTAATAAGCAAAAACCTGATCATGCTCTATTTTCAAACTTCCAAATACAAACCTTATTATCCTAGCAGCCAAACACACCTTAAGAGATCTACTACAGCACAAATTTATTGCAATTAAACAATCATAACAACTAGTATAATAATACTATTAATTGACAAACACCTTAATTATACCTAAAATTATAACCATATTAGATCTTATATAATTATAAACCACAAATCCAACATATACATACATGATACATACATATATATAATTAAACATGAAATGAAATGAAAACAGAGAGAAAAGTGACTACCATAATTGAACTCTCTTCCTGTTCTACAAAATCACTGCTGGTCATCTCAAACGTGTCCATCACCGTAACCGTCGCCGCTGAAAGTTTTCCGTTCATATTTCGGTGAAGAATTTGTTTACACGAATCTATATATATAAAAAAATATCGAGAGAGAATAAAATCGCTGTAGATTTGGATTTTTTTTTTTTTTTAGAAAAAGAGAAAAAGTGCGTTCTGTGGAAGAGAGGGGGATAGGAATAAAACGTGCCAGGTGGCAGATGCTTTTACAGGTGTGATGGAATGATGATGGAGCCACGTCATATTTTGTCCACGTTGGCAGTTAGATATTTTTTCCTTGCCGTTGATCTTTATTTTTGTCATCCAGATATTTTGTGATCGAAAATATCACACTAGGGTGTTTCTTCTTTTATTCTCATCCCATGATTCTATTTACTTATTTGCCCATGAGGTTCTAGATATTTATATATATACTAAAAACCAACTGGTTTTTTATAAGTTTCTATGCACATGATACAACTACACGTACATGCAACTTTGAACTCTTTTTCTTTTAAACCCTTAAAGATTTTACCTTTTACATTTAAGTCCATCACCTTTTACTACTTCACATTTTAACTCCCGAAAGTTTTATCTTTACTTTTTAACCCCCAAAGTTTTTTCCTTTTACAGTTTAG
Source organism: Erigeron canadensis (assembly GCF_010389155.1). Taxonomy (NCBI): domain Eukaryota; kingdom Viridiplantae; phylum Streptophyta; class Magnoliopsida; order Asterales; family Asteraceae; genus Erigeron; species Erigeron canadensis. The sequence goes on along the minus strand of NC_057762.1, from coordinate 39,081,383 downwards.
TCCATCAACTTTTACGTCTTTACCATTTAACCCCCTAAAGTTTTTATATTTTATATTTTAGCCTATCAATAAAATGCTTTATTGTTACAATGTCAAATAAATGTTTGTTGGTGACTTTATCAAATTTGTACCAAAACATTGTCATCTGAAAAGATAATCTACTTGAGTCTCGCCGCAAGGTGTGTAATATAATCTGCGACAATGTGTTTAAGCTTAATGAATCATTGTCCACGACGTTACTATAAAAGCTCCGCGGCAACGCGCGGGTGTTTATTTCTAGTTACTATTCTATGTCTTAAGTATAAATTATGACATAACAAGTCACCCGAAACCCGTTAAGACACGAATCTATTCAGGTCAAATACGAACACGACCATAAATCATGTCAATTTTTTCTAAACACGAACACGACACGATAATTAATAGGTGCCCATGTTAACACCTATTTTAATTCTTAACTAATTCTTCAAAAAATCTTTAACGATACAAAAACTTTTACAAATATCAATTTATAAACATTACAAAACATTATAGACATCCTAACTAATACAAATCATATATCAAAATCATAATATTAAATCTTAGTATTGTTTATATATGTATAACCTTAATACGTCTCTTAACATGTTCTAACATGTCTGGATCTGTTAAGACACGAATCTTGATGAGTCTTAACAGATCCGAACCTGTTAAGACAAGAAACTTGTTAAAAACAGATAATGTCGTGTCGTGTTAATTGGTTTCATATCAAAATCGCTAGCTCTACTCAAAAGTACAAGTTTTGTTTTTTCATTTTATTAAAATAAATTTAATATATTTTCCCCTTAGCTTCAAATTATTTTAATATGTAATATTTATCATTTAAATGATTTTATTTAAATAATTTTTGCTATTCCAGTGATAGTAATTCTTACCTCTTAAATAGAAGTATAGGATTCAATTTCGACGCTTGTTATATTAAGAATAATTGTCAATTACTTGTAATTTACTTAATATATACAGATATTTTTGATGCATTCAACTATTTATATATTATGCTTAACATTTAATGACTAAAAAAAATAGTTAACAACTAAACAACGACATTTTTTGATCATTTTTGAACCTATTTTTGATCGTTTTCCAAATATTTTACTTAAAGAAAACCAAAAAGTTATATAGTCAAATCTATGTGATTTAAACTTTTAACTTGTTAGACCTTTCTTTTGATGATATGATAATGATGTCAAACATGTGTTTAATTATATATTCAAATACTATTTGAGATACCGAATCATGATGTCCCTTTTACATCTTATCCAAAAAGTAATTGACATCAGTTGCTATGATTTTACATCTTATCCAAAAAGTAATTGACATCAGTTGCTATGATTTGATATCATATTATCTAAAAGAAAATGGTAATTTAATACTGCTATTACTAAAATGATTGTTTGTTTAATACGTACATCATATTATTATCACTAAATTAAGGTGTATGATTAGATTATTTGGACATTAAGTTTCATAAGTAGAATTTGCCAACTTACATTATTTTTAAAATTCTTTAGCTAAACTGCTGAAATGAAACTTTTCTGGCAGGGGATTGACCTGGTTGTGCATGTGCACCATCTTTATCCAAAGAAAATGAGAAAAGTGTAGGGGGGGGCGGCTACTTCTCTTTGCACTTGGCATAAGTCCATGGCAATAACGAGAACTCAACACAAGTATAAACATAAGAAGCAATGCAATTTAGCTGCAAAACGAAGGGAAAAGCTACATGGCACAGTTTCTGTTGAAAAGCATAGAAATTTATATTGGCCTTTTATATCAATGGCCATATTGGGTTTGCCAAGATCATTCCATATCATCCCACAAAAAATAAAAAATAACTTTAAAACTGCACTATAGTAGATTATGAAGTAAATTATGAAACTCAAAATTGTATTAAGACTGATCTTCTCAGATTGTTGTATTTTTACAGTAAACATTCATTAAAACAGCCGTGTGTGAGATCTAAATGCTTGCATATAAAGACCTGTGGCTGCGTCAACTTTTAGGCTCCTGCTCTTCCTCAGGTAATGCAGTTCCTTTCAAATCCATATGACCTAAAATAGGATAACAACAATTAGATATGTTTGATACCTTTTAGTGTTTGAACTTTAAACATTTAGTTTAATTATATGCCTACAGTTCTCAGTGTCAGGTCAAGTTTTATGATTTTCCTGATACGGGAGTATATAACTGTCATGCATTTAGATCCATGGTTGAAAATTAGCGATGAACGTGTATGCTAATAAGAAAGAGTTTAAACACCAGCTTCTTGTGTACATGGTAAGATCAACATACCAAACAAGGACACCAATGATGGGGGCTTGGAAGCTCCATTTGCCCTCATATCAATACCTGCATTACAAATAGAGAATTATATTTCTTTCTACATGATCAGCGTATTATATCAACTAATTTCTGGCATGAGATGATTTATGAAGCTCTATACAGAATTTACAAAACCGTTAGTGGCGGCACTAGGCAGACATGTAAAAAACTTCTAGTATCGAATATTCTGAAAACAGTTTTGGATATTGTAAAAAACTTCTAGGATGTTGCTTCTTCAATCCCATGAAAACAGCAACATTTTCCTGTACGATATGTCGAATTCAACTTGCAACATTTCCTTTTAGAGAGATACTGTTGCAAAGTTACCTATTTATCTATTACAATAATCATGGATACATTGATTGCAATAACTTTGTCCACGAGTCTTTTTTTTTCTTCTTTTAAGACTCTTTTTCTTTATTTAAAGGTGTTTAACATATAAGACAAGTGATCATAACTTTATTGGTATTATTATGATTTGGATAGAAGAATCAATCAGAAGAGCAAAACTGCTTAAGAAGCATACCTGAAGTTCCCACTGATTTCAACATATCTGATTTTTTGAAGGTATATCCTATGAAATTGGAGTCTTTTGATGTTAACATCTGCATTTTATACAGAAAAGGTTATAGAACCAAGCAATGAAAACTGCTATCTCTAGTAAACATCACGCCAAGATTATGAACATAACAAAGCAAAAAAGCATAAAAATAAAAAATATCAAGGTCTTGTAACATGCAGAAAGGGTACCTTTCTCCAAGGTCCAACTCTTGGTACTGCTGACTGGGGGTCTTCCACCTATCAAACCATAGATTGACACATGAACAAAAGAGATGCTTCATAAACAACGACGAGAAAAGAAAGTCTAGGGTGGTTAAGTGTCAAGTTAAAATACTTATTTAATTATATTTGGTAATTACTTTGGGTCCAAGTTAGGTTACGTGATGTTTATGTTTAAATAAGGCTGCCAGCCATTAGGGTTAGGTATGAAGATTATAATTGTGGTTCTTAGAACTTAGGGCTGCTGGAGCATTATACCAGATTAGGGCTACTGGAGCATTATACCAGATTATCTTTAAATAACAACCGATTACGGTTGGTTTAGTGTCTCTCTTTCTTTGTCTATCTTTGTAATTGCTTCTTATTCTGTTGGTATTATCAATTGGTTACTGTTTTCTGGTTTGGTACATATCAATTGGTATCAGAGCTCTCCTTCTTGCAACCTGTGGTGCGTCTTTCTTTATTTAAAACTGTTCATCGCACGTACTGTTCACTGTGCTCATTTGGGAAAGTCACTGTTCATCGTATTCCTGTTCATTCTGGAAAAAAATCAGCAGGCAACATGGAATTTGCTTTAGAGAAGATAATGGCAATTAGCCAAGAAGGTAGTGTTAAAGAATAAGAATATTGTGTTTCGTTTCAAATCTTATTCAATCAAGTTAAATATCTAGAAGAGATTTCTGAAACTTACGTTATATACCTATTCATCTTTGGTTTGAAACCTGAAATTAGGGAAATCTTTGTTGAATGGCATCAATATAGCTTCTCTAAGCTGAAAGATGTGATGTCATTGGCTTTAAAAATTGATTCTCATGGCTTGCAAGATTCTCTCTCCTTTTGATCCTACTTCTTCTACATATAACAAAGTTTTGGAGTTTGATATTAAAGAAGAACATAATAAAGCTGATGGTGGTCCTGGTGTTAAAGACATGGACGAGGAGCCAGGGGAAGAAACAACATTGGTTGTTAAACTAGCGGTGGGGGATGAAGACCAGTTCACACAATCGGGGCTTAATCAGTTTCAATTAACGCAACCAGAAGAAAAATCTGATAGTTTAGAATTACAACAGCTTAGCAAAGGATCAAGGAAAGCAATTAGTGTGGTTTCTCAACAAGATCCGCAGCAAAAGTTTAATGAGCAAGTTGAGGCACGCATCCACTCATTCCAGCCGCCACAAGAGAAAGAAGAGCAGATCAGTTGTTATTGGGAAGTCCAATCAACAGTGAGTCCCAGGAAAAATATGGAGACATCAACCATGTTTTGGAAGAAGTTTTTGAATGCACCAACACACCTGGAAGACATTCGTGTTCATATTGGCGCAAATCAGAAAACTCTGGCAGACAGACAACAAACTTCTTTCTTTAGTGGGCTCGCTTTTTGTTTAGATCACCAATTGTCTACTTTGGAGTTGCAAAGCAAGCAGATGGATTTTTTGATGATGTTTCGAATAATGGTATGGGATCCGGGGATCGCCTGAATCTTTGAAGCCACACCTTGAGGACAAGGTGTGTTTTGGGGAAGGGAGTATTGATACGTAACTAGAGCAGAAAGAAAGTCTAGGGTGGTTAAGTGTCAAGTTACAATACTTATTTAATTATATTTGGTAATTACTTTGGGTCCAAGTTAGGTTACGTGATGTTTATGTTTAAATAAGGCTGCCAGCCATTAGGGTTAGGTATGAAGATTATAATTGTGGTTCTTAGAACTTAGGGCTGCTGGAGCATTATACCAGATTAGGGCTACTGGAGCATTATACCAGATTATCTTTAAATAACAACCGATTACGGTTGGTTTAGTTTCTCTCTTTCTTTGTCTATCTTTGTAATTGCTTCTTATTCTGTTGGTATTCTCAATTGGTTACTGTTTTCTGGTTTGGTACATATCACTATTTTGACAAATCTAGAACAAAAAGTTGAGGAAAATAAATTAGCAACTGAACACAGGCACGCTGCTAACATAATTAGAGTTAAGGAATTAAGGAATGGGGACAACTTATCACTGAACAGAGGGTTCCTTAATTACTTCTCAATTCACAAACACCCTTATCGACCCTTTGTTCAAATAATAACAAATTTATTATAAACCAAAGTACTCACTTCAGGGAACTTCTCGAAATTCTGAGTATCCAATTCTCCAGTGACAATGGGTTTATATGCAGCATCCATTTCATATAGCATTTCCCACTTGACTCCATTAAACCATGGGTGTGCCTAAAAGAGCGTTATAACTGCTTAATTAAAAATGTCAAAGATAAAAGCTCAAATCATCTTACATGATATCAGCCATTGAACACATATGTCTATGGGTATGTAAAAATGGGAGGATTATTATTTAAAGGTCACCCTACCTTTATTTCATCCACTCCTCCCGTCCCCAACCTTGATTCAACATCACATAGCAAATGACAGATCAAATCCCTGGCCTCTTTTGAAACTTTTGGTTCCTCTGGGAATTTTAAGCATGTTCTCCAATTTATGATCTTGCGACAGGTCATTCTAGGATCATCAGAACAAAATGGGGGATAGCCGATAAGCATCTCATACATGATTGCACCTAATGACCACCAGTCACACTCCATTCCATATCCTTTTTTTAGGAGCACTTCGGGTGCCATATAGTCAAGTGTTCCAACGGTAGAATATGCCTACAGAACGAAGTTTTGCAAGAAGCGTTACTGTTTAAGTTACGATAGCTTGGGAATCGAATCTAAACAAAGTTCAAAGTCATTGAGACATTGACAGGATCTTGATTTCAGGAGAAGAGTAAAAAAACCAGATGTTACTGAAAGTAGTACCAAGGCACGTCGGTTACGCTTCCACTGTTGCAATTTTTCCTTTGGCATTAACCAAGGAACTTGCTGTCCATCATTGTCGTTAATGGGGCCCTGATTAGCATAATCTTCATCATTCAACAATATTGATGAAAATTTACTTTCTAGGGGCTTACATAAACCAAAATCAGACAGCTTTAGATGGCCATTCTTGTCTAGAATCAGGTTATCTGGTTTGATGTCCCTACAAGTGAAAAGTTGTTCAGCCAATGTTATTTTCCATTTACGCAAATCTTCAAAAGAGTGATTTGGATGTAAAGGCTCAGGGTACTGAATATAGTTGAGATATATTCTACATTTGTGACTAATGATACCTATGAATGTAGTTGTGCTGGTGAATAGAATGAATGGCCATGATACTTTCAGCCATGTAAAATCGAGCAACGTCTTCAGAAAGAATGTCCTCTCTCATTAGTAAAGTCATAATATCACCTCCGGGTAAATACTCCATGATAAGGTACAAGTAATCAGCATCTTGAAAAGAATAGAATAGTTTTACAATGCATCGGCTATCAACCTCCACAAGCAAATTCCTCTCAGATCGAACATGCTCAACCTAAGTACAAATAAAACTAGATGCTATCAGCCAATTTAATCCATTAACTTACATAATTATATTTATGATCATGATCTCCACTGCTCAGTGAATCAAACACTTCTCAGCCATTAAAACACTAGAAACTGAGGGTAAAGAATAATACTAATGGATAGACCATAGACTTGAGACAGCATTACACTAAACTATTACAAATACCGCCAGTACAAAAACACATAAATCGCATATTATTTCATATTATCCAAACAATACTACCTACGTATTCCTAAACTGGAAGACGGGAATACCAGAAAACATTACTACTTTGTAAGCATACCTGACCACGACTAAGCATCTCCGATTTCTTCAGCTTCTTCATTGCAAAAACTTCTCCCGTAGTTTTAGCACGACATAACCTAACCTGCATACCACAGTCAAACAATCACTATAGGTTCAGTTCTACCAAAAACAACATACATCCATAGCAGTATCCACCAATCAATTTCAGCGACTAGATTCATAGTCTTCGGTTTTCACCAATATTACCACAAGATGTGATCTCATAGCAGTTACAATCAACTTCTACTAACAACATTATGGTTCAAATAAAACAGTTAATCTAATTCTAATCAGATTAGTGTATAATATCTATACCTCGCCAAAAGCACCTTTGCCAATCAAAGTCAAAAGCTCGAAATCATCAATCCCAATCTTATGCCTCTGCAATCTCATATACTCGGTCTCTTTTTTCTCCAAATTCCTTAACATTTGTTCCTCTTCCTCACTCGATACTTGCGCCTCCGCGGCTCGTCTCTGCAACGCTCTCCGTCTGCGATCCAATCACCATCACATATTCCATCACTTACTCAAAATTATGAATTATCAATTATAACTACCTCAAGTTCATCGATAACAATACATTATACATATAGATTATATATAGATATAGATAATGAACCTTTCTTTACGATCCTGTAAACCTTGTAAGTAATTCTTATAATGATTTTCAATCAACTGTTTAGCAGCAGCAGCTTTCTGTCTAGTTACAGGAGAAGAAACAGAGACATCCGGTGGATCCAAATTGAAACCGTGATCCGGTCGGACCGGTGATTCGAGCTTCATTGCTGCTGCTGCTGCTTGTGAATCACCACCGCCACCGCCGTCCATTGCGCCAACTGTTTTATTGATTTTTAGTCGGTCAAATTGATCTGAGCTAAATGAAGTATACAAATTTCAGATCTAAAATAATAATAAGAAGGTTCTGTTATTGTATAGTTGGAATAGGAGGGAATTGGAATCTTTTTTGACAGTAAGTGTGTGTGTGTATATATATATATATATGATTATATATATATAGATATAGAAAACAAATATATAATATAATTACATTTGTAGATGAAAGAGTTGTAATAGGTATAAGAAGAATATATACAGTTAGGGTTTGGTAGAATTTGGGGATGTATGAATGAACTGTCTGTTAAGAGGTTACAGGGTGGACTCTGTGGACTGTATTATTATTTATTAATTAATTTATTTATTGATGTAAGAAGATTGTGAGATGGAGTGCAGGTGACGTAATTGAAATTGCCGCCTGGTTTACGATGGGATCTCTGACTGACTGACTGACTCACTCACTCTTTAAAAAGTATCCTAGGATGGCTGGCTGGATTTTTAACATGTACGGGCTGAGTCAAGCATGACACCAATACGGCACTTCAGTGTTAAAATCCGGTTTTCAACGTGACGAAAGACAATGTAATACGAACTAGAAATAATAATAAATTTTCCATTTTTCCAAAAAAAAAAATGGTTAAACAAATTATTGTTTTGAAGTTTGAACTACTACATTTTATTATGAACTAAAAAAACTTTAAAATACATATGACGCGTTTAGTTCGAGAAAACGTCACTTGTTTTATGTTTAAATTCTATGATTAATGTAGTTTTAGATTTTTAGTAATGTAAAAGTGTGTTTAGTTCAAGAAAATGTTTTCTAGTTTTTAATTTTCAATGTTCTAAAAAATGAATAGAGTTTTTCATTTCTTGAAAAACCTTTGAAAATTTTAAAAACGTGTTCAAAATAAAAAATGCAATTTTCATTTTTCCATCTTAGAAAACATGTTCAAGTTCACTTGTTTTTATTTTCTATTTCTCCATCTTATTAGTTTGGAAAACAAAAAATATAAAAGAAAAAAAAACATTTTTCTAATTTTAGTTCAAATAATGGAACAAGGATTTTTATTTTCTTGAAAAATTATTTTAAGAAAATACAATTTGAACGCATTTTTTGTTTTATTTGTTTTGTTGGAAAACAAAATGACATGTATTAATAACAACGTGAAAAAACTTAAACTATTAAGTTAAATTAAACTAAAGATAATCTTAAATATACTATTCATTGTGGACACATTTATATATATACTAAAAACCAACTGGTTTTTTACAAGTTTTTATGTACATGGTATAACTACACATACATGCAACTTTGAACTCTTTACCTTTTAACCCTCTAAAGATTTTACCTTTTACATTTAAACCCATCACCTTTTACTACTTTACATTTTAACTCCCTAAAGTTTTCTCTTTATTTTTAACCCCCAAAGTTTTTTCTATTTACAGTTTAGCCCATCAACTTTTACATCTTTACCTTTTAACCCCCTAAAGTTTTTATCTTTTACATTTTAGCCTATCAATAAAATGCTTTATTGTTACAATGTCAAATAAATGTTTATTGGTGACTTTATCAAATTTGTACCAAAACATTGTCATCTGAAAAGATAATCTACTTGAGTCTCGCCGCAAGGTGTGTAATATAATCTGCGGCAACGTGTTTAAACTTAATGAATCATTGTCCATGACGTTACTATAAAAACTCCACGGCAACGCGCGGGTGTTTATTTCTAATTGGATATTATGTTTAAAAGTCTGTCGCCTGGTTCGATATGAATTTAAAATTAGTAATATTGTCCATTGTCTTGTTCAACAATTGAACTTGTTCACTTTTGTTGGAGAGCATATATATACACCCCTTCAACGAAAGAGTGATTCCTCTTAAGCGGTAAAAAAAGACTGATTCATATTCAGTTGTACATGTAAGTATGTAACACGGATACGTGATTAAATAGAATACAACCTAAAATAGATGTATATAGATAAAATTCATGTTTTATTTTTACTCTTTTAACTCAAACATAAGTAGTATGTTAGAACAAAAAGATCATAAGATAGAAAAATGTTTTATTATTTATATTTTCATTTTGATAATAATTTTTTAATCTGTATAAGTAATTATTATAATATTATTCGAAAAAATAACTTTTTTTTTTATCCTAGCATTAGCAATATGTGTGACTTTGCACAACATAGTTTTGGTATGTGACCTATTTTACTCGGGTGCGATATTAGAAAAGTAAAAGTTATAGGAGACAATTTTGAAAAACCATGATAAATAATTCAAAGTAAGGTGCAAAATGTATATATATATATATATATATATATATAGAGAGAGAGAGAGAGAGGGGGGGGGGAAGGATTATTTGATAACTCACAAATAAAAAAAAACGCGAGACCAATTTTGGACCATTCATTTTTTTATATTTTCTCTCTCTTCCATTAAATAAGAAAATTCACCCAAATCATTTAAAAATGTTTTATCTCATAAACCGTAAATCGTTAGACGAAACAAAAAGCATGGGTAGTCTTAAAATTTCGTCCTCTTTCATTAGAGATCCAATTCAATATAATTTTGACGACTTTTTAATTTTTGTTTATTTTTCCCATCGCGTTCATCCTACACATGTGTAATGTGTAAGATCATTGTTTTCACATGTAAATTAGTAAATGAACATATGTACACAACAATGAAGGTCAAGGGCGGAGCCCGTCAATCCATTGCAGAGCCATGATAGCCAAGGACGGAGCCCGTCAGTCCATGGCGGAGGAATAGCGGCTAAGGGCGGAGCCCGTTAGGTAGATCACCCCTCACTGGTCACCCCCTATGATCTATCACCCTGTATGACCTATCACCCCACTAGCTTTGGTTTATGAATATCCTTAAGGGCGAAGCCCGTTCCGAATCATAATTTTTGTTCAACCTACACATGTGTAAGTTATGTGTAACTACCAAAAAGAAAACGAAAATTAAAAAGTCATTAAAAGTATATCGAATTGGATCTCTAATGAAAGAGGACGAAATTTTAAGACTACCCATGCTTTTTGTTTTATCTAACGATTTACGGTTTGTGAGTTAGAACATTTTGAATGATTTGGGTGAATTTTATTATTTAATTGAAAATAGAAAAAAAAGAAAAGAATGTGTAATCCAGAATGGTTCTTGAGTTATTTTTTTTTTAGGAGTTCTCAAAATAACTCACCCATATATATATATATATAAAATAAAACTCATGGCAAAACCTATATTCTCAAAAAGGCATTGATGTATCTTGCAACCTTCGATCTATAGTTTTACCGATTATAATAGTAAAATTGTAAGTATAGTCGGACAAGTAAAATTACAATAACTTTATTAGACAGAAAAGAAAAGCTAACTACCTAATTGGATATTTTAATATATGTTGTTAATATATAATCTTTATATATTTTTATCTAAAATTAAAGAGATTACATGGTAAGTAACACCTAAAGTCATTCTTTATAAATTTTGGATTCCAATAACTCGTAGATATATAAGAGATGTTGATATGTAAAACACATACAGAGAAAAAAAAAATGGAACTGGTTTAATTAAAAAATCATGAAATCATCATAAAAGAAGAAAATTAGTGCTATATACACTAATTCCAAGTTAAGAAATCATGAAATCATCATCACATCATAGTTAGTGTGCTTACCTTTCAACATGCTTAATGATGGATCCATGTAATTGTCTTTCATTTATTATGGGATTTGAATTTGGTTAAAACGTCAATTGAAAAATTGAGCATCTCAATTGCTGATACGAAGAACACTTCTAAATTTAAATATTAGTTATGATTAAGTTAAAGGTCATTGCTTAAATTTAATGTTCAAATATTCTTACAATTTTTTATATATCAAATAAAATATTGTAAAAATAACAAAACTGATACATGTTATTAAAACTAAAATGGTACCAGCGCAATGCAACGGCGATAAGGCGACAGTTGGTGGCGAGACCGGTAACGACGGCGATGGGTGGCGTTAGTAACGTTGGTGGTAGTAGTGGTAGCGGTAGCGGTATCGATGCGATTATTAATATAAAAAAAAGTGTAGTTATTTATTTATGGGTCGAAAGATGTGTACTGTAAATAATTTCATTTAGACTGTTACAAGTATAATAGATAGAAATATTTAAATCAAATGAATAAAAGAGAGTTACTTTAAATAGATAGATGGTTATTTTAGGTGAATATAGTGTGTGGGTTGAACATGTGTTGAAAGTTACGGGTATTTTATATTTTTATTTTAGAAAGTTTAAAAAAGGAAGTATTAGTTTGTTTTATAAAGGAGTAATATATTAGGAATGTTTAAGATTAAGGGTATTTTGAGAAAAAAAATTACTGAATTTCTTAAAATAGAATACACAGTTTACTGTACGAAGGATTATTATAGATCAGGTGCTTAATATGATAAAAAAGAAAATGAAGACATATAGCAAGATGGAAAGTAGGGGACGACTGTATGAGAAAAAAAAAAATACAAGTATAAACGTTAAGTTGATTGATAATGTCTAATTTTAACTTAAATAACTACTCAAATCTATTTTTATTTTTTTTATTTTTTAAGAGTTTAAAATTTGGCTATGAAACAAACATTCAATTTTCCAATTATGTCACTAACCAAACAATATTGATTAAATAAAAGGTATTTTCTTATTAATATACCCATCAGTCATACACACAACTTTATTTTATGAGTATTAGGTCATAAAAGGATTTAAAAGGATAATAATAAATATGTCTAATCATCATTTATTATACTAAAACATAGTTGATCTAATAACTTATCGACCAATAACAACTTTCGATTTCTTAATGTTGACTTTTGTTTTCAATTTTGACTTTAATTTACATTTTTTTTTCAATCACAAATTTACACTTTTTATCCGATAATTTTAATATAATAAACAAATATAATAATAGCTAATATATTTCCGATAGAATAATAGTTAATATTTATCCAATAAAATAATAACTAATATATATCCAATTCACATTTTTTACCCAATAATTTTAATATAATAATCAAATATAATAATAACTAATATATATCCGATAGAATAATAATTAATATTTATCCAATAAAATAATAACTAATATATATCGAATAATATGTTCTATCATATATATCTATATATATATATAATTAAAAATAAATTAAATTTAATGCAAATATATTAAAATTTTAATAGTAATTATACTATTTTAATTTTAATATATACTAAAAAACAGTTGAACTAATGACTTATTAACCAATCATATCGCTCGATTTCATCAAATTGACTATCGATGATGTCATCATTTAGTTTTTACATAATTTTATTTAATTAATAAAAACCAAAAAACTAAAATAATTAATTTTACAATGTTATTAAAATTGGTTTCTATCTACAAGCCTGGTTTTCACACACGAACAATTGTACATAGCAGTATCTCGAGTTAAGTCAGAAAGGGGCTTTAAGGTGTTAATATGTGACAAAGATGAAAAGACAAAAAACACTACAACAAATTTCGTTCATAAAGAAGTCTTTCAAATGATGAAGGAGGGTATATCCTTCCAATATTTTTTTATTACAATAGTTTTCTTTCTATTAGTTTGACATTCTTGGCATTTAAATTGAACACTTGGTATCCACTTATATTTTCAAATTTGAACTTATAAGCTTTTATGAGTTACATGTATTAATATCTAATATTAATAATGTCGTAAATTTTGTGTTCAGTGTTGGACACGTGTCTAAAATCTAGTAATGTGCTTAAAAGTATGCCTAATACATTTAAATTTTGACACATGGATTCCACATATTCTCTTTCATGATCTTTACCATTGAATTTGCCATGTGTCAATCCCTTCTCATTAGGCAAGGCTGGTTATAGAGGTGGACAAAGTGGACGACGGGCCGAGGCCCGATTTTTTTGGGGGCCCGATTATTTTTTTTTGTATATATAATAATATATATGTAATTAACTTAGCTCATTACAAATTATAACAATTAACCAAAAACTAAACCATATAATTTAACGTACATAAAAAAGCCCACTTACACACCTTTTTACGGATGAAAAAAGTTATATATTTCAATCTTGGAATTTAGTCACAAGCTATTCTAATATCCTTGTAGACCTAGACTACTCTTTAATAAAGTAACAATATAAAATGCTTTACATCTTTTGATTTAATGTATAAAGTGTATAAGTATATCCAACTTATATAATGAATGTATTGAACTGTAATATTTTTTTGTTTCATTAAATATAACTTGTAAAATGATATATATTTTTAAAGATTATCTTAATAATCCTCATAAAACTACAAAGTGATGAAATATGGATTCTACTAAATCTCATTTTTAATATTATTTTTAAATTTTTTCACATGTCATTGAGAATAACTTTTGTTATGTTTATTAATATACTATAACTTTTTTCATCATTTTATAAAAATAGTTTATGTAGATAGAATCTCTATAAATTCATACTCGACAACTTAATAACCTTAATAAAATTAGTAATATAAAGTGTAACTTAGGGTTTTTTTTTTCTGGCTCGTCCGAGATCTGTAAATTCTCAAAGACGGCATAGGCATACTTTTAGGCCCATATTTTAGGCACATTAATCATTTTCTTTTAACTAATGAGAACTCATACATAAATTAATTGTATTTTTGTTATAAAATTTCTAAAACCAAAATTATTAGTTGCGGAATTAAATAAGCTACTAGGATATATGATAGGTCACGTCATACGTGTGTATTAAGTTGCCAGCCCACATTGTACTGGAGTCACCATCACGTCAAGGGTGAGCCATGAATAGAATTAGATCACTACCCCTCATCTTCAATACAGGACATGTGTTTCACGGTTTTACCTGACTATCAGAACCCAACAAAAGTTCACTTTTTACTTAGAATTTTAAGCCGTTTTTACCTACTGTATAGTTATCCGTGCATTTCGACGATAATTTTTAAAAAAACAGTAATTGTGATGATATCGTGTTGTTGAGTGAATATACAAACAGACTCATGGGTTGTATACAATAAAATACACATGTGAGGCGTAGAAGAAAGAAAAAAAAGAAAGAATGGATGGATGGATGCATAAATATGATTTTAATAGAGATAATTTTGGTATATTAAATTATTAATAGGGGATGGAAAGATATAATTAACAAATAATAATTTCTTTTGTTTATCAATTACTGTTTATGTATGCAAAGATGGTTATGGATTTTGCCAAATTGATCATCCAAAGTTAACAAGACTGGAACGTTTTTTATCATGTGTAAAATACGAGTAAATGTTTTTTTTTTTTTTAATAGCAAAAACGAAAATTTATTAATATGAACTCTAGCAAGGAGCTAGACGATACATACAAGGATTAATCCGGAAAAATAAAGTAAATGCTAAGGTTAACATGTCTCCTCCGATCTCATTCACATTAAATAACGTCTCTCAAGTTCGAAAAGAAAAAAAAAATATAGTATGCAAAATAACTTTATCTTAAGAGACCTGAAAAATAGTAATAAATATAGCCATAGCTCACATATATATGGTTTGTGGCTTAGTCGGTTTAATCGGCTATAATATATATTCTTGGCTAATTTGACTCGACCAAAACCCATATAAACAATGTGTACGCGATCATATAATATTTAGGCTCATGAATGCTACTCATATTATTTTGTTAGGTTATTTGAAAACTTTCGTTCACCAAGCAGGCAATTTGTAATTTTGTAAAGGTTCTTCATTTAACTATTAGACTTTATAATATAATAGATAACTAGAAAGTTTGGGGCCGCCAAATGGGCGGCGACAAAGAGAGTGATTTCTTTAATGACGTTACCATAAACTTAGTTCGAAATCCAAGGCAAGAAATATTTTTAAATAAAACCCAAAAATCAAATCAAAGAAAAGTTATGGCCGTGGTTATCATTTTATTTTTTAACGGCTATACGACCGTCACAAAATCATATTTATATTTACTCTTAAAAAGCAAAAAAGAAAATAAATATTTAAAAATGAAAAACTCAAAGAAGAAACCAATTAAAAAAAGCTTTAAGAGAAACCTCTAAAAAAAATAATAATAAATAAAAAAATATTAATAAAGTAAACCAAAAAACAAAAAATGCAAATAAAATAACAAAAAAGTATCAAAAACTTTCAAAAAAAAGTATATGTAAAACACAAAAAATTACAAAAGTCATAAAAAAAAATATAAAAAAAAAACAACACCAAAAGTTGACAAACATATGTAAAAAAAACAAAATATTAAATAACTAAAAATTAATTTATGTTATTTTCTATAAAGTATAAAACTTTTATGATTTAAAAAAAAGTACTATAGAGAACAGGAGGGGCAGAAAACAGAAAAACAAATAGCAAAGGTAAATAAGATAACTAGTAAGGGGACAAAATGTAAATTTCTAAATCCTCCAAAACTAAACAAAAAAAAAGGAAAAAAAAAAGTGGGGAGTTGCAAACCCCCAACCTTTCGGATAAAAAGCGGCGCCCAAACCAACTCCACTAAAGGGCTCTTTGGGAATACTTTTGACATATCTTATATTAATTTTAAAAACGCAGAGAAAGACAAAATTGTCACTGTTCATAAGCTGCGCCGTTAATGATATACAATACAATTACAAAATGGACTGATAACTGTGTGAATAATGTGTAATTTAAATTTTAAACTTCGCTTTATAACTTGTAAGGATTAGGATTTTCTTTGATTAAATCCTTAAATGATAAAGGTATTCAGCCTACGACTACCTAAACCAATTAGGTGTGTGCTTATAAGACTGAGTTTTTTGGAGCTTTTTGCCTGCAACTCAATATCACATCATCCCATACTCTCTTCAGGACTATCCTCCCTATAAGAAAAACTTCTTAAAATTTTTTCCCTACATCATCAATTAATTTATAGTTTATCTCACACACACAAATATATATATATATATATACACTATATAAATACACACCACACATATATAAAACAAAAAAAAAAGATAAAAAATTGATGCCGACCCCACCTCTCATGCATCTTCCAACTTCTCCACCAAGAAGTTTTCTCCAGACGCACCCATTTAGACGTTCGGTGACGACAGCGTCTTGCTTCTTGGCATGGAGGGACACTACACAAGAAGCTTTATAAGCATAGACCTTATGTCTATAATTTACATCATTGAATACTTTGACAGTTTGACTTGTCAGATGAGTTGTGATTTATTTGGTATTGGCTTTGCCCAACATCTCTTGTCGTATGGGCCTATATGTTGCTTTAACTAAGCCTGTTCTTATTGCCGTAAGTCATTCCTATTCTGTCGGCTCAGCCCAAATTTTAGTTTTATTAGGCCCGTCAGTTTATTTTTGGTCATTCGTCAAATATAAAGATCACAATGTGCTAATTGTAAACTCATTATATATCTGTTTATATATGTATTATTTCCCTTATAATAATGAGCCTTACTACTACAATTGATTTGTTATTGGCTCGTTATGAGGCCACTTATTATTGGATAAAGGGTGAAGACTTTGTTCTTTTTTTAGTTTATATGTTTTTGATTGGATTAAATTGTAAGCCTTAGAGTAGCGATGAGTTAGTTATGTGCTGACGATGTTATAAAGATTAGATATGGATTAGTAATGGAAGGAGATTTTCTGATGTATCGTATTAGTTATGGGTCAATAATGAATAAGACATTATAACTCCTCATGAGTCTTGAGGCACATTTATACCTGTATATCCAAATCACATCGCAACTGTCTTTAACTCATTGACAAATGATTTCGTAAACTAATAAACTTAATAGTTATGGCTAATACACAAATGTGTGTACATGATCATTATAGTTAAAGAGGTAAATACTACGGAGTACTTTATATAGTTGTGAAGCCACATTGTGCTTAGAGTAGGCCAAGGTCCATCCAACCTTAAAAGTATCACTATCACTATTATTTATATACACTAGTTAAAAAAATTTTGATCGGTAATATATTTGAAAAAATAGTTTGGCTTAGTTTTAAATAATCTTGCATGATTTATTGATAAAATTCAACATATTTTGTCATTTATTGATTTTTCACAAATCATATTACATTTTGCTGGTTATGCCACTTACTTTATAAATTATATACTCCTTCCGTCCCATTTTAGTTGTCATATTGACTAACTTTAACCGTAAATAACTTTGTTTGTGTCATGTAACACTTGATATAAAATATATGAATGGATTGGGTTTTTAATGTACTTTCCGTTCATATAAGTTTTATCAACTACTATATAGTACAAACAAAGTTATTTACGGTCAAAGTTAGTCAACATGACAACTAAAATGGGACGGAGGGAGTACTATGTTATAAAACAAATAGGATTTTAAGTTTCAACTTTTAATGATGTACACATGTTAATGCATAATATATAATATATCTAAACCACATTAAATCAATAACCTACACTACTCGCCACCACCACCACTAATCACCACAACACACCACCACCACCCGTCACCACTACTACCGCCGCCGCCATTACATTGCCACCATCGCCGCCACCTTCACCACCGCACGCCACCCAGGGCCGGCTCTTGGGCTAGGCAGAGTAGGCTTAAGCCGAGGGGCCATAATTTAAAGGGGCCCAAAATTTTAGTTCACTAGCTATATGTTTGAGTGTTTTACGGTGAATAAAAGGAAAATTAATAGAAAAAGCGTTCAATCAAAGCACATGATAGACTGATAAGTCAAGAGAATAACTGATCATAAAAGTGGGCCAAAAAATTGGGATTTTTCCAAACACACTTTATTATATTTTAGGGGCCCATTTTCTCTTTTTGCCACAAGCCTATTCTTTTTTCGATATTCTTGGAGACAGGCCTGACGCCACCGCCGCAACGCACTAGTAACTTTCTCTCGTAACTATAAAATATGGTATAATATAATACCATGTCTTATGTGCTATAAATTTGTCACAAAAAAAAACTAAGTAAATAACTAATTGGTTCAATTTTTAACCGGGCACGTCAACAAAGAATTGGTTCCCTTGGTCTCTGACCCTATCCGGTTGACCCGACCCATATATCCGGTATAATACTAGCAACTGTATCTATATCATGACATATATTTGTTTCCGGTAGTAGAAAACGGTTACACAATCCGCGCCCAAATTTACATGATAGCAATGACCCCCCATCATACAACAACAACTACTGCTAATATTAGTTATCTTTTGAACTAAGGTTTATACTTACTATCATAATAATCAAACAAATTAAACAAAAATGGAAACAATTTGTTCCCAAATATCATTATCAAATAATACTTGTATTAATATTAATCTCCACCACAGAAACCTTATCTTGTTTTTTCCACACACAAATCCTTCCTTCATTTCATTTCCAAACCGTTTATCTACCTTACGATTCAAGGCTTACAGTAGTAGTAATGGTAGTCAGGCGGACGGAGCTGCTTACGGCGGCGGTGGAGCGGATTTGTTGAGAAAACCGGTGGTGGAAGTTAAAGATGAGAATAATAATAATAATGAGGAGGAGGATGTATCTGAATATGAAGAAGAGGAACAAAGAGGAGGAGAAGGGAATAGTGAAGATAGATGGATTGATTGGGAGGATCAAATATTGGAAGATACAGTTCCTTTAGTTGGTTTTGTTAGGATGATTCTTCATTCTGGCAAGTAATATCTCGATTTCCATCCGCCTTAATTAATTTCTCCTAATTTATTGTTAGCTTTTAGTCTTTTTAAGTTGGGAAGATGATAGGTACTCTACAAAATTTTAATTTAGCTTAGGAGGACGAAATATCATTTTGCAATACATATTGTAATCTTCCTATGAAATCTCGGGAAACATTTAATTGATAGTATTTAGAACACATTTTTGGGTAAATGTATTAGAGGGATGAGGATATAAAGTTGTCATGTACTCAAGCTTAAGTATAGAAACCCCATCACATACTAACTTTTTAAAATTTATGGTATTGTAACGCCGTACGTTATTACGCATTACATACATATATACGTTATATATAGAGATACAGAGATTACAATTTTTTAAGGGAGAAGAAGCCTTGTAGACACTAATGCAAGGAAAGAAGCAAACCAGGACCCGCTCTAATTCCATGTGAAATTGAACCCGTAGGTTATTATGTTTTATTGAGAACAATTTAGAGAGTACAAATGTAACCCTAGAAACCCTAAGCCCCTCTATGCACACTGGCCGGACTATTTTACTATTCCAAGCTCTATCTATATTTCTAATAGATATGTGTATAATATGGTACACAAGTTCAAAATTCGTGCACAGTATGTTGCCCAAATTAAGGAACCATGCATAGTATGTTACCCAGATTGAGGAGATATGCATACTACGTTATCCAAGTTAAGGATCTGGGTTATTATGTTATCAAAATTGAGGAAGTGGTCAAGTTTTTTCAGTTACCGTAAGTATGTGACCCTTGGCCTGTTGGATATGTGGGTCAGGTTTTACGCTAACTGTAGAAATCAGGGTAGTATACTACCCGATTTGGGGAAATAAAAAGAGACCTGAACTGAGAAATGTGCATAAAGTTGTTACCCCAAAATGAATTTCAGAGAAGTAATTAGTGATATAGTACCAAACTTTCCACCTTCATATATTTACAAATTACAGTGGTTAAATTTTATATGCTGAAAAATTGGCTTAATTATAATCTTAGCCACCCACTCAATCCTTTCTTAGAAGTTAAGTGCTAGAAGGATGAATGACAGCCGAGTTAGTGTTAGAAAAATGATATACAATAGTGATAGTGCTAGAAGGATGAGCTACAGTCAAGTTAACACTGGAGATTCTCCATCATCAAATTCAAGCTCCATTTGAAAAATAAGGGGGGAAATGCATCTGGTCACTTATAAGAGCTATATTATCATGAGTTATTGTACAAGTTAACATGTGTTATGTGGTTTTGTTTATGCTTATGCATCAATCATCAATGCCAATTTTGAAGATTCTGATTTATTCTGTATTGCATTTACTTTATTGATAGATATGCAAGTGGCGAGAGATTAAGTCCTGAGCATGAGCGAACTATTCTAGAGAGGTTGTTGCCACATCACCCAGAGAGCGAGAAGAAGATCGGATGCGGCGTTAGTTACATCACGGTTAATCTTCTCTCTCTTATCTCTAGTTGTGTGCATATGTTTATTTATATAGACCATTTCATGGTCTTAGACTTCGTTGCCCTGTAAGCCTTAAAAGTTATATAGTCACTTGTTCATTAATTATTTCTTCAAATCATGCGATACACTGAAAAACACATATAGGTTGAAGTAAATAATTGAGTAATTAGGTTCTTGTCTAGAGACAGCTTAACATTTGCAGTCAAACAAAATTTACTCAAATTTGGCATGGTCTTAGTTCTACTTTGAGATCAAACACCTTGTAAGTCTTGGCCCTTTTCAATCGTAAGACAGAATATCATTTTTTTTGTATCTCATCTATCCTGAGACTGATTTTCAATGCTGCAACTAATATTGGGAGAACACCTGAACCACCATGACTGACATCTTGCTAGAAGCCTACAATTAATGGATTTTCACTTGGTTTATCATCGTAAATTTAACTTATACAACTGGACATTTAACATTGTAATATGGTAACAACAAAAACATGATGATTTATGTCAATCATTTTTCATTATTAATTTGGTTCTAATGTAGAAACTCATGATTTGTGTATGTTGAAACTCCATTTGATAATGCTTATAAACATTACTGCATTTTAGTTGACTCGGAAAGCTTTCATAAGCTGATTCATGTCAAGTTGCATTGATTTAAATATTCTTGCAATGTAAAAGACATGAATCAGTATTACTATATATATATATATATATATATACTTGAATGAAAATTGTTCATGAAACACCCAGTAGTGGGTTTGTAAAGTTCTGTCATCTTCTGTCTGTTCTTATTTGTTCTATGTAACAGGTATCTTACATGTATCTGTCATTAGTATCTAAAAAGTCGAACATAATGCCATAATGGGAACTTTTTGTGTAGTATTACATAGTCAGACTTTGTTGTCAGATAGTTACTAATTCGTTGTTGGTACTTGAAGATGTTGATCTGTGATGACATGACTAAAAATAACAGTCACAATAAAATCATTATACAGCTAGCAACTACTGTTCAGGTAGAAACCAAATATAAACCACTTGTTCTCTAATCTCTACATTTTCCAAAAACCTGGAGTTGTTTTTCATATGCAACTTGTTGATAATAAAACATGAATAATATTCGTTGCTATACGGAAGGGGATTCCTATTCAGGCTACCAGGTTAAAGTTGAGCCTTTGACTTTAGTGTATGAGGCCTAACGGTGTCTTAGCTCCGTCGATAGGAACTGCCCACCACTATTTTTGGTTTTGGCTCCTCCCCTTCTTGTTTCCTTGACTTTTCCCCTGACCCAAGGTGCTTACCTTTTGAGATTCGAACCCAGGATTCCTTCAGGACGCCTTACCACTAGGCCACCTTGGAGATGGTTGTTGATATTCCTGATGTTAATATAAAAATGTTACATTGGGTATTCCTGTTTTTGTATCTGTATTCAATGTACTTGAATGGTGCATCTATGATGTAGCAGTGAGTGATAGTCTTAGGTTGTCCTGAAGACCTGAAAAATAAAAATCTGGCAGTGTCTGGGGTAATAGTCGGCTGCCCAGGTGGCACTTGGTGGTGGTGTACGAGAGGGGCGGTGTGTCGCCTTTTTTATGGTTCATACCTGGCATCCTACATCCACAAACATAATATTTAAGGGATGCATGCCAATAATGCATTAAGAAGATTTTTGGCCGTCTCATTCTCCAACATTTCAATAGTTGAAGTTGAATTTTATGTAAAGAGATAACTATTATAAACATAAGAAAAGAAATTGTTATGTGCAATTTCCATTAAGCTGTTCCTTTTTCGTTTAAGTTAAAAACGGAGTACATGATCATGCAGTTTCTTTTCGAATAATATACAAGGAAAATCTCACTTCCATGGCTTACTGGATTATAATGGTATTCTTCAAAGTTATGGCTTATACATCGATTGCAAATTAAACAACATAAGTCTGGTATCCCTATTTTTGTTTCCTATACCCAATTAAGGTTTTTCCTTTTTTTTTTTGTATGTATGTAAAGAGATGTAATCTAGAGACTAGTATTTGAGAAATTCTTGAGGTGTCCTTTATAAATTCTAACTTAAAGTTCAGAGTCTCTAAATCTGGGTCCTATACAGGTTGGTTACCATCCAGATTTTGATAACTCAAGATGTCTATTCATTGTGCGGAAGGATGGAGAAATGGTCGATTTCTCATATTGGAAATGCATAAAAGGTTTGATTAGGAAAAACTATCCTTTATATGCCGACAGTTTTATCCTTAGGCATTTCCGACGACGCAGGCATAATGATTAAAGGTGAATCGGTTTGAACAAGTTTTTACCTGTATTGCCTGCAAATTACAGGAACCATAGGGTGTTATTTTGGTATTAGATTGCATCAAGATTAGCGTGATTTTACTCTGATATCTCTGCTGTATACATATGCAAAATACAATTATGCATATCTTTCTAGTAAATGTAAGTATGAACTCTGACATTCTTTGCAGTTGAAAATTTATTTCATATGGTCAAGCTTCTCAATTTGTGTCATTATTATGTTTTGTTTGAACATAATTATTAGTTTTGGTGGATAGTTTGGTATTATACGAACGGACTTACCGAACGACCTTACTGAATGGACTTAACGAACAAACTTAACAAAAGGATATAACAACGAATTTACAAATAGAGTAAATTATACTTTTCGTCCCTGAAGCCGACACGTTTTTTACTTTTCGTCCCTTAAGTGAAAAAATTACAATTTTGACCTTAAAGTTGGCAGATTTTTTCAATCATCGTCCCTCGCCAAACGTCGTTAAGTTTCAGCCGTTAAGTCGGACACGTGCAACACACGCGAGGGACTGAAACTGCAAAAAATGACAAGTTCAAGGACGAAAACTGAAATTTACTTTTCTGGTATCATCATCTTCTCTGGCTGACTTTCGTCGGAAAGTTCGCCGGAAAACTTAAAATGCCGATATCTCACTCGTTTCTTCGAATTAGACCACGAAACCACCACCAAACTTCTCAAAATTAATTTCAGGTACATTAATCTACTAAAAAACAAAAATAGGTAAGAAACTTGATTAATGCACCTGAATAATGTACTTGATTTATGTTTGAAACAATGATAACTTGGTGGTTGAATAATGTACCTGAAATCAGCGTTCATGCATCCCCTCTCTTTATCATCTTATCTCATCTTGTTATGTACCTCCACCATGAATGACCATCATCAATCAAAACAATAATCACGAAAACAACACTTACCAAAGGTTTTAAAAACATAAGTTTAACAACCCCAAATCGTTAATTACAAAACTGAAACCAGTTTAATAAATTGTGCCTTAAATTCACAAAATTTCTCAAAGAAATCCACAATTGAAGCAAACCTAGATCAGAGATCACAATTTTCCATACCTTCCATTAAAGTTTAATAAAACTGTATAATAAATTTCTTTTTTTGTTGATCAATAAACAACAAAAAGTTTCTTATAATCATAAATCTGGATATATGCAAAGTGTAGATTGTATGTATATAGATGTATTTATACAAAATCTTTTTCAATCATCTATGTAACATAGCAATCTTACGGTTTAAAAATCCCAAGATATCAGACTTAGAGATGAAATAACAATTGAGATATTCAAACTAACAAAAAAAACACACAAATCGATTTAACCAACAACAAAAAGCAATAACGAAAACAAAGATTGGAAAGTGTTACCTTTTCATCATCTCATCCGCAAGATTCTGATATGTGGAAGAAGAAAGAATATAATAAAAGGCTTACCGAGTTCAATATTAGTGATTGTATAATATGAAGAGTTACTCCATGGGGAAGCGTTTCACTACTTCGCATGCGAATAAGCTAGATCTTGCTTTTATGGTTCTTTCAGAATACGTGCTCGAAATGATAAGATTTCCATTTGTTTGGGATTATCTAAAAAACTTCCAAGAAACTTATTCTATCTTTCACGATTCTCGTTTTATGAAGTATAAACTGTCAAGTTTTCTCGTGTGCTTTTAAAAGAAATCGAACTTCGATATGAGTTTAAATAAGGCAATGTTGACAAGTCTTTGGCATGGGGATGAAATATTTAAGAATAGTGTAAATCGAGAATATATTAAGGTGCAAAGTGCTATAGAAGTATGGGAGAATGTTGTATGTGTTAATGAGAAATTGAGAGAAAAGCTTTAATGTAATGTTGGCCCTAGATGCGGCTTGGATCACGAAGACGTGATCCGTTCCAAGTGGGGAAGAGTTGTAACATCTTAAAATTTTTTAGGCCAATGTGAATCAACCTTTATTATAGTTTTACCATTAAAATAAGTTCCTAGTATTTTATTTTTGATTAGGGGGTTAATTTAGTAGGAACTTTAAAGGATAACGGGTAAATTTACCCTCAAAATTTATTAAGGGGCGTGGCATACATACAAAGTGCCAGCCAATTTCTTCTAGTGATTCATCTTTCTCCACCATTCTTCTTCTTCTTCTACAAAGTTCTTTATCAAATTATTTAAACTAACAAGACTTAATTCCCATTATAATTCAATCAAAGAATCCTTCTTCAAGAACAATAATAATAATAATAATCATCTTATATCTCATAAAATTGAAAAGTGAGGGTTCAAGTGTGGAGGTGGTGGCTGAAATTAGGAAGGAAGGCAATGGTGATTTTTATCCTAAATTCCAATTCTTATTTCTTAAGGTAATAATTTCTTTTAACCTAGTTTGATTTTAATTTCAAGAATTAGGGTTCATGCAACTATTTTTATTTGGGATTTGGGGGTTTTCTTTATATTGAGTTAATTGCTATAATACAACTTAGGGTTCTTGGAATTTAACCAAGTTAGGGGCTTTTAGTTGGCTAGCATGGAAGTTTAGATGATTGTTAGTGAAAACGAAATGTGACAGATTTTGTTACTGGCCTGGTCACGAGTCAAACACTGTTATATCAGACTTTTCACTTGTTGAATCCTAAAATGAAAATGTAGGTTATTGTGTTAGCTCGAAGTGGCCACTGGAATGACTTTAAAATGTGGAGTAGAACTCGAGTTATGAATTTTTGAAGTCAGTGTGGTCATTCTGAATTTTCAGCAAAAACAATTCTGTATTAGTTTTTAGAACGAGTAAAACACACTCATACGGGTAAAAATGTACCTAAATGTGTTAGATTGAAGTGGCCACTAGAATGAGGTCAAAAATATGGTTTAGAACTCAAGTTATGGTCATTTGAAGTCAGTAAGGTCAAAACTATTTTGTTAATGAAAACAGCAACAATGTTGGTTTTTAAAACGACCAGAAGTCCTCTTTGAAGGACAATTCACATATTGGTCACTAAATATAAAATGTAGGTTTATGCGTCATATAAATTTGGCCATTGGAATCAAGTAAAAAGAGTTAGTAGAACTAGAGTTATGCTCGTTTGAAGGCAACCTAGTCAAATATAAAAATGGGGATTTTGTTATAAAAGTGAGTTTGGCCTTAAGATAATGATATAAGAGATACATGTTATGTGAACCAACCCAAGATTAATATAAGATTGTAAATGATGGGTTAGGTTTTGAAATGCTAGTGATTATGGCTAGACGACCTAGTATGTGATTGATGATCATTTATGCGTTTGTGATTTGTTGCTAGGTTGAAGCATACATATTTTGTATTCTTGCGGTCATTTTGATTTATGATTTTGGTTGTCGCGGAGGAGGTGAGTATTCTTGCATACCTTTATATATGCGTCGGGTCAATTACCATATGATGATGGATTTCATGTATGGTACTCGATTTGGCGTTAGAGCCCAACTTGGGGCAGTATGATTATGAGGCCTAAGAACCTCTTGAGATATGATGTATGAGGCCTAAGAACCTCTTGTGAATGGGGCCTAAGAACCCCGAGATTATTGATATTGATTGTGTTGATAAGCTTATATGGATCCATGTAATGCGTTAAAGTAAGCATGTAGATATGGTACGACGACGCCATAGGCTACATGTAATATCCTTTGTGCGTTGCCCTCCTTCGTGTGTATAAACTTATGCAAGATTATTCACCAAGCTTTCCTTACCTTTTAGTATTTTACCCTTTTTTATAGATTGTCCTGGATATGGAAACAAAGCTAAGTAATATAAAGATTGAAGTTGAATTGTAAAGCTTGAAGCGTATCATATCCGCGGTTAAATGGTATTATGGCTAAAACCTATAGTGTCCCTCTTGATCTTGGCTCGTGATATTTTTATGTAAAGTGTTGGAGTCAAGAAGTTTTTTTTTTAGTTATTTATAATGGGTCATTTTGTAATAGTAATGTAATGCATATCATTAAATGTATTTTGAAACTCATTATCCGTAAAAGGCTTATGATGTAGATTTTACGAGAAGGTCATGCCGAAATTTCTAATTTTTGTGTCTTGTCTTAAATTGTTCATTAGAAACAGGTCAATATTCCTTTGATAACTGTAACCCAAGTACCGCATATAAAGCTTATGCGGCGCATATATATCTATATATATATATAAGTTCTATCATGGTGGTGGAAGAATTTAGCGCATTTTTGACGCTTCATCGTGTGTAATTAATAGGGTTAATTACTTTTGTTAACTATACTACATATATTTGATGATGACTTTACGTAATAGAAAGAGTGGATTATGCAGTAATTAATATTATCCATTACGTAAATGAAATCGGTTCATGTATAACCATAACTATCCTAAATTGCATGTAATGAGGTCATTTGAACGGGTTGGCTATCTATATATCTATATATAATTAAAAGTTCTATCATGGTAGTGGCAAAATTGACGTTTCCTTGACGTTTTATCGATGAGTACTTAATAGGGTTATTAGAATACTTAATAGGGTTAATTACTTTAGTAGGGTATATTTATGATTTTATTTATTTCATTATGTATTTTACACTCATATAATAGAGTGATTAATTATTAAGTATCTACATACATAATTAGTTAATGATAATTATTAATATATACTGATTATTAGTTTATTGCACATGCAATTATCGTGACTTAATAACAAGTTTATATTGTGTTATTATTGTGACAAATTATACATATATTAGAAAGCATGCAATAAAATCATATAGTAATTAAAATTTAAACAAGAACAAAAGTCCAGTAATCAAAATCAACAAGAACAAAAGCCCAATTGATAAACCCATTACCCAAGCCATATAATATCCATCCATTTTTTTAACCTTGCCGTTCATTAAAAAAATAATCCCTTTTATTTCCTCTTCATTTCTTTAGCTTAATTAAAATAAAAAAACCTTTCATATCCTCTTCGTTTCTTTCCTTGATCGGGTGGTACGATCCATGGCTTTTGGCTTTCAGATTCAATAAAACAGTCATTCAATCCTTTTAAGGGTAACCGGTTGCACTTTACAGCATATGAATGGTCCATTTTCATGATATTTAATTTAGGTCATGTAAGTTGTACATATGTTTCTTCCCCTTTTTATGTTTTTTCAGACTTTCTTTGCCTTCTCGTTTCTAAAATTTTTCAACTTTTAATTTCACTTTATTTTATATTAAATGGGTTCCATTTTCAGGTAGGTTGATGATGATGACGTGATTTGGCTTGCAACAAAGTTTGTTTAATCTATTTTTCTTTTAGAGGTATTTTTCTTTGACCTACAATTATATTATGGGTTAAATGGTTTGTAGGTGTTTGTTGCTTCATAATCTTGATAAATATTATGGGTACTAATCTTATTTAAGAAGTCAATCATGAATTTATTTGATTATTATTGATGATATAAAGTTTTGATATTTGATTATTCTTACGATTTGTGCAAGCTTTTTTGAAGAAAACATTTGTTGATCACTTTCTATCTCAAATCATTCACGGATATTTTCATACTGTCATCCGGTTGTATCTCTTGGGGTATTTTATTTTCTTCTTTGTCAATCCCATCAAAAAATTAGACATAGACTGTTCCGTATGATATCACTTGCCTATGTTTTGTTCACTTATATATGTAATTGTTTTATACGTATAAGATGTTTGATGAAATGCCAAAATGAAACTTGAGTGTTTACCAATCATATTTTTGTGGTTCATTTCATTATCGGTATGCCAAGGCATCTGGAAAATTGGTATACTTTTCCAACCCGATGCATTATCGGATGCCTTATTAACAAGCAGCCCAAAATTAAGTACTAATGTTTGCACGTTTATTTCGTCAATAGTAATTACATATATTATACGAGATGATCTCATCATAGTTAAAACATTTATGACGCCTCTCATTTTTTATATCGACTTTTGATTGTAAGAGTCTTTTTGTTTAGGTGACAATATCGGTTAATGGAGAACGAGAAAGATAGGTGAGCTGATTGCCAAGTCCATGGAAAAAGTTGGCAAAGAGAGTGTCCTTAAAAGTTTGGAAAGAAACTGTATGTGTTTTCTTACATTTGTTAAATCTCGAGTTGCTCTCCCG
Organism: Erigeron canadensis; assembly: GCF_010389155.1. Taxonomy (NCBI): domain Eukaryota; kingdom Viridiplantae; phylum Streptophyta; class Magnoliopsida; order Asterales; family Asteraceae; genus Erigeron; species Erigeron canadensis. The sequence continues at coordinate 39,052,103 of NC_057762.1, read as the reverse complement.
TAAGATAGACTTGGTTATTTCCCCTGGTTTTGATGATTTGTCAACCTGTATGGTTGTCACTCAAGTGAGAATTGCCAATTGTGTGGTATGCAGACGGAGAAACGACAATCAATTGCTTATTAGCTTATGTTTAAACAATTATAGTGGTTGTTGTTTTGTTACATTTCGTAGTTAAAAATGATTTTTTTTTTTTTGGCAAGATCCTTATATATTGATTATTGTTTGTACATATGGGATTTATCACAAATGGAAGTAGATTCTTTAAAAATAGTAGTGATTATGGATTTTGGTAAAGCCAACAGTAAGATTATGCATTCGTTAACTACTATGTAAACCCGGTGCATGAACAAAAAACTTCACCGAAGACGTGAGACTAACCAACTTACCCGGCCGTGCATCGCACGGGCCTTCACTCTAGCATATAAAAAAATCATTATTTTTCTATTAATCGAGTTGTGTCGTTTCAAAAGATTTTTATTATATAAAAACACACACATGACATCGGCAAGTGTGTGCATTTTATGACGTGTCAACCTTGACACATCAGCTTTTACGAGATCATTCTCTCGGCTCTTTTAGTAGGAAAGATATATATATATATATATAATATATTAACCTATATACTAAAAATCAACTGTTTTTTTACAAGACTTTATGCATAATGTACAAGTTACATGACTTTTAGCATAATGTACAACATTATTAACCTTTTGGATCTGAACCAGACTTTATCCCAAATTCCCAATTACAATACACACACACACCCTTTTTCATCTTTTCATTTTTGACCTTTCTTCATTCTTCATAATTTACCAAGTCTTCAACCACCACTAGAACGCCCATCGCTAACATATGCCGATAAGTCAATAGCATCAGTTTGGTACACTAAAGAAACTGCAGATGATATTTACACACTTAAGAAAAAAACCAAGGCTTATACCCTAACAAAAACATCAAATATGGTAAAAGAAATGAATTAACTTAGTGAAAAACATATCTGCTGTCCCCGTTAGATTTTCCGGTCGCCCATTCCGAACCTTCCAGTCGCATTTTCCATAACGGCACCATCCCGTTGGATTTTCGGTCACCCACACGGCATAGAACGAACCATGGCTCCTTTCCTCCATCTTCTGCAGCAAGAACAAACACATTGCAACAAAGTTAATTGTTTGACAAGATCTGCCATTATGACGACGCGTTTGATTCAATGAACCACCTCCTCCGCCATATATTGCTTTAAACTTGCATTTAATTTAAAAAACTTGGATTTAATTGTAAAAACCTTTGATATGAGAACAAATTAGAAGGGAGATAATTCAAGAAAAATAGTATTTGTTAAAGGTTAAAGCTATGAGGAGATTGATATGTGTGTAGGGAAATTATACTCTTTTGTATCTCTGTTTTTTTGAGATATAAAAACTACCGATGTGACATTGTAATGTATGGATGAGATGTAACTTTGAGGATGTAATCTTAGCCGTTAATTTAAAAGTGAATTCCAAACGTACATCTGTGTTGTGAAAGTCAAATGACTCCATATGTAAAACTTTGCAAATGCATGTATATGAGTCATACACTCATATAACACACCACAATACTTCTAGCTTTATAATATTTATAAATTTAAGCTCTTTATAAAATTTATGATATGAATTTAAGCTCTACTCAATTTACAAAAGTAAAGAAAAATCGTGCTATTGTGACCACAAAACTTTAACTAATTTTATAACTTGGAAAAAAAGTTAAGTTACGCAAAAACAAATCAACAATGACAATAACAAACATATCATATTTTAAAAAAAGTGGTATATGTTTAAATTCCTTTTGCTGTACTTTTTAAAGAGTCTTGAGACTCAAAACCGTTTATGGTTACCTATGAGAGACTTTGAAACGTAGACAATTTTATCCAATTTTAACATAGTGGGTAATGCAACTACTCTTTGGCTTAAAGAGTTATATAATAATTACATTGCGTTACGTATGTATCAATGAAATCGTACATTTTTACTACAGAAATGTTTTAATGATATTAGCCAACCGTATAGATAATTATCCTCGGGGCAACCTAAAAAACAACCTGATGGTAATAAACAGAAAATAAAATGATAAAAGGCATGCTGATGATAAGTCAAAAAGTATGTGTAAGAATGCCTATGTTGGTGAAATTTCTCTATCAGCTTTTCAATCAGTGGTAATATTAACGGTATGAAAGACAACAGTGTAACGGAAAATGATAAAAGTAGTTGTTGGGAGCTTGGGAAACTGCCACCTAGCTATTTATTAATCATACCATACGTACTAATCTTATCATCGTAGCTACTTTGCTTCAATGACCAGTGTGGTCCATTTCACATCATTGAGATTTGAGATGGATGTCTGTAGATCATCTTTTGTCGTGGGGTGTTCAGTCAGGAGTAATCCATCTATATATGTATTATACACAATGATGCGCGCTGTTTTTATGCGTATGTGTAATTGTAATTTAAAGGGGTATATATAGAGGTATATATACTTACATAGTAATTTTTATCAAACGGTAATCTTTACTTTTTCATAAAGCAAAAGGGTCTTTTTTAATTTTAGTAATTTCTGTTTTTTAATTACTATAATTACTTGACATTTATTTTAATAATTAACACTTTAAGCTCTTATTTTTTTTAAATATTTCACTATCACCTTTACATCAACCTACACCATTTGAGACTTCACACCGCCACCACCAGAAATAATACCGTCATCGACAATATTAGACCGTCGTGCCCACTACCTCCGCCGCATTGCGCAGGTACCATGCTCGTTAAATTAAAAAACGGACTAACATTCTCTTTAAACATGACAACTTACGAGTCAAGTTTAAAGCTTTGTTAGTTTGTAAAGTTAATTACATGTGAAAAAGGACCCACCATATCCTAATTAATTATCTTTCCTTGCATATAAGTTCCTTAATCTTACGTCATGGTGTTTAATATATCATTAAAAAGCAAACGATGAAACTGAAAGTCGATTCAAACCCAAATCAAAATTTGAAGTTAATTTGGTTCTTTTAATAGTTTAGTTTGGTTTGAGATCATATAGAAAGTGCGATATGGACATATGGTTTGGGATCAAATCAAATTCGTCTAGTTTTTCGAGTTGTGCCAGCTTATATAGTTAGAATGAGTTTTGTGAGTATTTTAGCTATAAAATTAGTTTGTTCATGATCATAAATGAGCTTATTCAAGCTTGAGTAATTAGAAAGTGTCAAGCCTAACTCGACTCAGCTTGTTGACATCCCTGATAACCCATCATATCAAACTAGTATAGTAGTAGTATACAATCTAGTGTTGATGCTTATATTGTCAAATATCCGTTATCACGGAAGTATATATACAATCATGAATCATGTATCGTAACTTTGAATCTTGATGAACTAAGCAATGTAGATTAGTTTATTTATCTTGCATCAAAATATTACTAAAGTCGCAATATTTATGAAGTATGGATGCGTTGTATTTTACGTCATTATGTGGCATGGTAATTGTATTTTAAGTTTGAATAGTTCCGGAGCATGCGATCTTTTGTGGGTAAAATGGAAAGTGGGCATGGCACGGCTTTGACTTTGATATACATATATTGCTGTTTTTGGACGGCTTCTTTACTTTTATCACTACTATATAATAATTATCCTACAAAGAAAAATGATAAATCCTTCTAAAAATCTTTTTAATATATCCACTTGTTAATATATGGAATCCACCAATTTTTTTTCATAATCTCATCCTTGATTTTTTACATGTCACAATCCTATTAATTAGGAGGATTTTTAGACTAATGAGTTAGGAAGATTACCCACAAATAAATAAATGCAAATATTATGTTGGTCTTCTTTCGTCCATTTATTTGGTGCCCACAGGCCACAACTACTTGTCCCCTTCCCGGTTCCCATTTCTCACTTCCACAATCAAAATATATCATCCAACTCAATTCATTTCATGATTATCAAATTTAAGATAAACGAATTTTGCTCTAAAGCTATGATTAACACATATTAAAATGCAATACATAATATTAACGTATTTGAAAGTATTTGAAGATAATATTCCATTGCCATGATAATTAGCAACTTCAAAAAAATTGTTTTAAACTAACTTTTGTTAATCAATATACATTTGTTTCAAATAGAAGATATCAGCATATATCAACTATATTCAACCGCATAATTAACCTTCATCACTAACTTGAGGGAATCCTTACCCGTAAATGATTTAGATGCCGTCATAGTGACATATAGATACCGGAAAAGACATATCAATCATGTTTTGCCATGTGTTACTCTCCTATAGATGCCACTTGATGTCACCTTAGAAGTTAAGTCTATATGCAATCAGCATTTTTCAACCAAACAAATAAACATACAACATTATTTAGGGAAGTGACACATGGAGAGCATCATATATATATAATTAATTTAAGGTGGGAAGTGGGAACCATGTGGTTATGAGACTTGGACTTTTTCATGGACTTTTTCATGATACACTTTTTCTTACTTAAATATCCTATTTTTGGAAATTAAAGAATTGTTAGGGGGGTGATGAGAGAATATGCATATCTTCTTTGCTAACTTTGTGATGTTTGACAAAGACAAGATATGTTAAGTAATTATAACATCTTATCCTTACATATCTAATATCTTTATCCATACATACCTAATACTCCCCTTTTAGTAAGAACTTCATTTACAGCTTTAGTTGTGTATCTTGAAAGCAAAGTTATGAACAATTGAGCATTATATGTCATAATTAATCGAGTTTTCTTTTCCTTGGTGCAAGTTTGAGAGCAATCTCCATCTCAGTATTTGGTTAAGCTAAGCTCGTTTAGAACTCAAAATTTTATTTTACATTTGTGTTTTTATTGATTAACTATATTTTGATTACGTGTATACATACGAGATTTTAAAAAATTCTAAAAGTTGTGGGTTTGATCAATTGATCGAGTTTTATAACGACCTTATTAAGATAAGATGAAAACAATAGATCAATTTCAATAATCAATAATATACATGACTTCCAAATCTCTATTAGATTAACAAGCTTAGAATAAGAAAACTTAAATGATAATTACGGTTAATAGTTAAAATAACTTAAAACTTGTGTAGATCTAAACTAATAACTAGCCGAATATCACACGTTTCGGCGGCAATGGTGGTAGCGGCAACATGATGATGGCGGTAACTAATATTGGCGATGAGCAGTGTAGGTTATTGGTTTAAAAGAGTCGTGTAGTTATTTTAGTAATTCTGGGGTATATGTCAAATTTAATTTCATTAAGTATATATTGAGTATTCGATAATGTTAGTTATATTAATAAAAGCGTTTTTGATATTTTAATAATATACTAGTATGTGTTTGGTATTATAATTACAAAATGCATTTTGCCTTTTCAAAATAGATTATGGGTTTTCTTAGCAAATAATTACATTTTTACTAATATCCTTTTAGATTATTTATATTTTATAAATGTAATAATCAAATGATCACTTCAAAACACAATCCAAACACTTTCTAAGTATCTTTATGTCACTAAAAATCATTTATTACATTTAATATTAATATTAACAGTTAAGGAAAGGAGCTTCTATAAAAAGTCCCCTGTCTTAAATGGAAATTTGCATGCACTAGATGGTGGATACAATGATCCTCTCCATTTGTGGAAAGGAATCTTTGTTTATCTTACCTTTATTTGTGGAAAGGCATTCTAGAGAACGGGTAACAATATCATTTTTATATGATCATACTATCATGCCAATTTTCGGCGTTGTTTATAAAATTGTGATATCTTGTTAGCATCAGAATAAAAATCTAATACGATAATTTAGTTTTTTTTTTTAAAGTGATCTTCAATTTGTGGTTAATGTGACAATGTGTATTAAGAGTTGAGTTTTTTATATATGTTATTGTTATCACCTTATTATAACTTGACAAAAAAGAAAAAAAAGAAAAGAAAAGAAAAGTAACTGTTTTTATCATTGTACAGTTGTTAGATTAATGCTACTTAATTGATAACTTTGTTTCTTGGTCATTGGTAAATGTAGGATAGATGTATTTTTTTAATTTTTTATTAATTAATTGGGAAACAAATCATTTTACATTATTTCAAATTTACTTTTGAAAATAGTTTATGCATTGTCGGATTTTAAAGCTTGTCATGACACCATTTAGTATTAACCGATATATGAAGTTTTCAATGAATTTCATTTCAGTTGTTCGGGTTTTATGTCGGGTATTTGGGCCATGGTCAGCATACACCAATATCCATGCTTTATGTTAGATTTCGTTGCAATTATTTGTGTAATGGTTAGTTTCATATTAGTTGTTTAGGTCGTGGTTAGCATTCACGTGTGTCTATTGCTTATATGTATGTTTAGATCCATATGACCGATTTTCGAGTATAATTAGAGATTTCTAAGGTCGTGATATGATAGTTTTAGGAAAGTTAATTAATCAATAACATCTTGTTGGTTTATTATGTATAAATTTAGATCAATTTCCTATAAGAAAATAATTTGATTTCGTAGCATGTTTCTAAACACATTTTATAAATTTAATTTTAAAAAAAATCAACATGAACAGATATACAGAAAGATGATTTTATATTGTGGTTAATTTGAAAAAACGACTCAGATATGGAAGACCTAATTGTGATTTTTGTGATCATTTGTCTACAAAATTTTATTAAGCTAAAAACAAAGTTGGAACATGAATCTTCAAAGTTCTTGCAGTTTTTATAAACTGTATGTTTTATTATAGAACATGAATGTTTGTATAAATAAAAAAAATTGCATTTTATATATCGATCGAACTTGGCTCTTAAACAAATTGTTTTTTACCTGCCAAGATACAATCACGTTATGCCGATCGCAGTTAAAACTTAAAATCTTTCTAAAAGAAGTTAGGTTGTCTAGATAGTTTAGTTCGTTATATCATGCTAAGGTCTATTCCACTACAAGACAAACATCAAAATCACAAAAACCATCAAAATGGCAACTTACGCGTGGACGGCTCATATTACACCACTTGACGATCTCTAGTACCTTCTTCATCTAATCTCCGCCCACGTCTCTCGTTAATGTGGACCCCACACACTATCACCAACAATATAAAAAATCACCCTGTTAAAAAATGTCTACCAATCAAACCTCACACAATTAAAATATTACATTTCACATCCTTATAAAATAACAACTTCAAACACATGGACCACTTTTAATCTTTTATTGCCTACTGCCTACAAGTACAATACTTGCTACTTTCAGCACCAAACTTATTTATTCAAAATTAACACAAACATAATTAGACCCAGGTGCACCAACATTTTAGGAAAGACTTTTATTATTTATTATTCATCTGTAATTTTCTAAAATTCAAGTGAAGTATCAATTTTTCAGGTAATTTCTGTCTTCATAGTACTTTCTATTTTTGGTAGGATTATTAGTGAATACATGATGATTGTGTTAATTGCTTCCCTTTTTAGTAAGTTATGTAGCCCTTTTTTTAATGAAGTTATTTATTATATGATTTAAGTAGCCAAAATAGAAAAAAATCAAGAGAATCGTAATCATGTGAAAGTATGGATTTTGTATATTGTGTTTGATGATTTGGGTTTTATAGGGAATTCTAGTATCCGGGTTTAAGTAAAGTTTTGATTTTGATTAGAAAGTTTGATGCTTTTTTAAAATTGTTATATGGGAATTGAACTTGATAAATAGATGTTTATGTATAGGGAAAATGATTTATGATGTTAACATCATCTTTGTTGGATGATGTTGCTCTCACAAACTCACTTAAATAAATTTCTACACATGTCAAAAAGCCCCCCATGATTTTAATGGTTTGTGAGAGCAACATCATCCAACCAAAATAATGTTAACATCATCCAAGTTATCCCCAGATATATATATATTGGGAATGACTTTTAGGCCAATTTTTAGGAGGATATATCATTTTCCATTGGATTTTAATTTATAAAAATTGATGCTTTTGAATGATTGCTATATGGGAATTGAAATCTGATATACGCATATATATGTTTGTGTATGTTTATTAGGAATTTGAATTGGGATTGTTGAAGTAGCAAAATATGAACTTCAAGAACTATGGAAATCAGCCAATGGATAGTAAGAGTGGTAGCGGCCGACCACCGGGAAACAACTTCCCATTGGCGAGGCAAGGTTCAATATATTCGTTGACTTTTGATGAACTACAAAACACTATGGGTAGTGTTGGTAAAGATTTTGGGTCTATGAATATGGATGAATTACTAAAGAACATATGGAATGCAGAAGAAATGCAAACAGTTGGTAACAACATTGCTACGAGTGTACCAGATCGTGGCGGTGTTGGTGGGACAAATTTGCAGAGACAAGGGTCGTTAACGCTGCCAAGAACGTTAAGTCAAAAGACGGTTGATGAAGTTTGGAGAGATTTGTCTAAAGAGTATAATAACGGATTTGGGCAACCGGATTTACCCCATAGGCAGCAGACGTTAGGGGAAATGACTCTTGAGGAATTTTTGTTTAAAGCTGGTGTTGTTAGGGAGGAAGGACAGTTGAATGGTAAAGGGAATGATAACGGATTGTTTGCAAGCTTAACAAATCCGCAGACTAACCCTGGGTTTGGGGCTATGGGATTCCAACAGGCAGCTGGTGAGATTCAGAATGCTTCTGTAATTGATAATGGTGGAAGTAATCAGATTTCGTTTCAGTCTGCAAATCTACCATTGAATGGCAATGGGGTTCGTTCTGCGCAAAACCAGCAGCAGCCACTGTTTCCAAAGCAACCCAACTTACCTTTTGGAGTTCCACCGATGGGGATACCTACTAGCAATCAGTTGGGGAGTGCTGTAATCAGAAATGGAGCTATGGGTCTTTCGGATCCTGTGATGAATAGTGCTTTGGTTTCAGCTGCCACTTTACACGGTGGGATGGGACCAATGGCTGGGTTGGGTGCACCTGGTGGGGTCACAGTTGCTGCAGTGTCACCAGCAGTTTCATCAGATGGGTTAGCCAAGAATAATGGTGATATGTCTTCAGTATCACCTACTCCTTATGCATTTAATGGAGTTATGAGGGGAAGAAGAACTGGTGCCATTGAGAAAGTGGTAGAACGCAGGCAGAGGCGCATGATCAAGAATCGAGAGTCAGCTGCTAGATCACGGGCTCGTAAGCAGGTTAATACCTTCATATATCTGCCTTTTGATACGTGTTTTTAATCATACTTTCTTTAAATTGTTGTATGCATGGTCGAATCTCTTGGTGTTCCAGTATAGATTGGTTAAAAACCAAAATAATACACTTATAGACATAAAAGAAACAAGAAGATATAATTTTTCGCATCACATGACACATATATCCATAAATTTGATGCACCAAATGGCTTCATGAAAAATTGATTATCTGACAGACCTGATTATCAGATAGGGATATGCCTCTTGGTGATCAGAGATTGAGAAGTTATAAGGATGTCACTTCACTTCAGGTAACAAATTACACATGTAAGCATTATGTTTATTCTTTCTTTGCGTTTGTAGGCTTATACCATGGAACTGGAAGCTGAAGTTTTGGAACTGAAACAGAAGAATGAAGAACTGAAACGGAAACAGGTGAAAGCATGTTTTGATTGTATTAGTTGTTAAATTTTGCATTTAAATATATAAGTTACCGCTAAATATTGACATAACTCAAATATTGCAGGAAGAGATGTTGGAAATGCAGAAGAATCAGGTATATGATAAAGAAATTCGAAGTTACTTACTATCGTAATGCATAATTATATTTTTCTTCTTTTTTGGTTTGTTTTGCAATGATTGTACGTATACAACATATACGGTGTTTCCAAAAATGTTTGTTTCATGTCATGTACCTTTTTTCTCATATGGGCTGTATATTTTATGAGTTATAGTTCGGTAACTGAACTTGTTAAAATCATACATTTATTTTTTAGATAAAAAGTTCAATTTTTTTTTTATATAAATCTAAAAAATCTAGCATATTTGGGCTTGTGATGGTTTATTTGACGGTTTTCGGGTGTAATCTAGGTCTTTTGAAGTAAAATCTTGACTTGGTATTATAATGGCAGGTTATGGAGATAGTGAATATGCAACCTGGAGCAAAACGAAACTGTCTGAAAAAGACACTTTCTGGCCCATGGTGAAGGAGGTATATAGTGTTCATTTATGCATGTGATCGTCCGTTGGTGTTTGTATATATGTAATAGGAACGATCGGCTCGGGCATATGTTTTTCTTTCTGTAAGTTATGTATCAAGTTTTTTAATACTCCATAGTTACTTGGAGATACATGAGGTATAGGCTATAGCAAGTACAAGACTACAATGGATAGGTATGAAGTTGACAAATCGATAAACTACAAGTTTAAATGCATTAGGTACAAGCTGTTATAGCATCATGATGCTGTTTGGCCTTCTTGGATAAATAGATTACAGGTGGTGTGAGCCATTTTTTTTTTGGATGATCTATTAGTTCTGTAAATTGATTTACTTACTGTTTTCGGATGCTGAAATTACTATTACTATGGAATATATAAGTTTAGAATAATGTAAATTCTCAAGTTCCTTTCTTTTTAAATGGTTTTCCGTTAATTAAGGGTTAACCCGTTAATAATGTAGTGGTCTAGCCGGACTTTGCCTGTGGCTAGTTTTAGTCAATTCTCTAGTCACCCAAGATATGTCTAGGTGACTTTTCGTGAGGAAATATGACGACTTGTTAAAGTTTCACTAAACCAGCTTGGTAATGGTTAATGTCTGGCCAATTTTCTGGTATAAAAGACCAGTTTTCAAAAAGTATGACCTGTTTTTAGCAGCTTTTAAAGCCTTTTAGCTTAACAAATCAGTCTCAAATAAAGGAGCTTATTTGATTAGAGAAAATATAAATCAACTATAAAAATGAAGTTTAATTATAGATAGAAATTGTATCGGCTACATATACCATGGTACTTAAACTGCCAATAATGCCCAGTGATAATCTTGTCATTGACTCATGAGTAGTGTCAATTTTATGCCACAACCATGATAGATAGCAGAGATGGGCCATAACTATACATTATGTTTATATTTTAGTGTTGCTCTGCAAATCTTTCACATACACAAGTTGAAAACAACAATTCTGCAAAAACTTGACACAAAATCCAATTTTAATGTCGGGCCAGCATCAACAAAAAGTAAACCTCCATTCTCATGATGATCGTTCACTGCATTTTTTTCTTTAAGGGTGTCTAAAGGTTAAATAGATAGGTTTAGGTATTTGAAAATAGAAAAGATTCCAGAATTTGATGCCAATCAATATCAATTTCAATTTTTTCTTTTTACTGATATAAATATAAAATTTTTGAGCAAGTCAGCTTTGTAAACTATACTGCATTCAGATAGTCTCTCTATGCAGTTTCGGATTTCAGATTGCAAGTATTTAAATACTAAGGTTTTCCGGCAATCTCAAATCGCTCACAATATTGTCGCAAAACTGTGTCAATTATAGTAGCAAGTATATCCACGATTTTCTATTACAAGAGTTGTAATACAAATGAAGTGTAATTTGTATAGGCTATTTCCTATACAAGTTATTACTCTTCTTGAAAGCGAACTTACACAAAACCCTGTATACAAGGATTTTTCAAGTTAATCAAGTGTTGGATGAATTTATAAAAAAAAAAAAAGAAAGAATATTAGTAGAAAGTGTTGGCCGGCATGATTCAAAGGAAACTGCAAATTGTGTCTGGTTCAAATAAAAATAACATGAGGCCTAATTGCAAATATATAAAGAGAGAAGAAAACGGACATACTGAGTTCACAGCATAGTGAATGTAAGTCTTTCTAAGAAAAAGTTAGTGGGACTAGTAAAGCAGGTTCTATGATAGCAAGAGAAAGGAAATAATTATCCCATAATAGAGCTCTGCCACCATATCCCATGCGGCCTGTAAGAATTACACAACAGGTCATCATCATAACAGACAATAAGCATTTAGCCCATGGAAACTGACAAGTAAAAAACTTCAAATGCATTTCTGACCCATTTACCTACCATGGGTCAATGGGGCTATGTTTCAATTCTAAAAGATCAAACAGGCAGAATATCTAGTGTAATTTAAACAAACAAGCCATCGAAGTCGTTTTATTATAAACAATAAATAAATAACTAAGTGGTTATATTGAAATAGAAGTAAAGACACTAACTACTAACAGATATCTACTTTATGCGTTTAAAGTCAAGGCAAACCACTTTGCTCTATACCACAACTTACCCGTTTATGTGTTTCAAGTCAAGGCAAACCACTTTGCTCTGAATCAAAAAACTTACCATTTTGGAAATCACTTTTACCAGTAGCAAAGGCTGAATCTGAAGGAAATGACTCATCAAAATCTATAAAAAAAAAAAAAATGAAGGAAAAGGTATCCCGTATGCCTGTATGCTTGGTCGAGTATACATAGTGGTATTCCAAGGAGCAAGTATGTTTGAAAGTAGACCATTATACAGTATATATTCATGAGCTGCTGGATTACAATAAATTAAAAAAAAACACTCAACAGCAAAACTCCTAAATTCATCTAAATCTGCAGCATGCCCTTAACGAAGAACATGTTTTTTTTCTTTAATTGCTTATCCAAATAAATAAGAGTTCACGCAGAAAAGAAAAAGGATACCATGGTAATGAAAGAGCGATTTAGTGACGACCCCAATTCTTGAATCCGCCTGATGAGACCTTACATACTATACCCTATACCTAAATTCAAAGATTTCATAATTCAAAGAATTCTAAGAAATCAAAAGATATTATAAGATGCCCCTACAAACCCTTGTAATTTGACTGCTAATCAGACACTGCAACCAAGAAAGTAACTTTAAACTGAATAAAAAAGGAAACTCGTATTAGTATTTCACGATGGTCAAAATCCATGAGGGGTTCAACTTATTACTCGTATAAGCTTCCAGAGTTTAAGTAAGTTGCAAAAGCACAGTATAGAAAAAAAAGGAAAGATGTTTGGTACATTCAAACTTCAAGAGACGATTATTATAAAAGCAAACCAATGTTCATAAAATACAGGGTATTTGGCCTATCAGTAGCAAAATGTCCCAATGACCAAAAATATTATGGATTCAAGTCTCGTACGTGACCTCGGTATACTAAAGGTGGCAATCAGTGTGTATGTCTTTGCTGTTCAAAAAGAAGTTTAAAGTATCCCTAGGTTCAAATTTCATGCGAGATGGAAAGAAGATACAGTTTAACTTTTAATAAAAATGTTTTAAGTTCAAAATTGAAATGAATTTTCAAAAATCATCATCTGAAAATCAACATAATGATATATAACCCTGCAACGTTCACCAGATGTTGGTATGTGGCTAGTGGCTTGTTAGCGGGGAATTTCAGTATAATCACCGGTAACGAATTCACACCAAAAACAACAAACCAAAATTCGTCAATATATGCCAATTTGCACAATTATATTACACATACAATAGGGGGAGCAACTATAAACATGATAAACAAGTGAGAAACTGTTAAAGAACAAGATATGCAGTATATCTGTCAACCAACAATACTCAAATACTACAGACAGTAAATACTTAAAGTGTAATGTAACAGTTCATATAGCCTAAAATGAACACACACAAAAGGTTTGATTAAGTACAAAGGTTTTTCAAGTAATTATGCCAAAAATGTTCAAACACACTTCAATCTTGCTGCAACAATTATGGGTCAATTTATAAAAAAGCTAAATTAAATTGCATAACCAATAAAGGGCCAAAAAACTAACAAAATATCGAGCTGCAGATTATTAGATAATACATATCATCACCCACAACTCCTAGGAAGCAACTGCCAGTAGCCCAAAGTGAGGCCATGTAAATCACAAAGGAAAGACCTATATTGAAAAAGCATTCAGCTTGATGGACAAAACAGGTTACAATGGAAATTGAGGTGTTCAAGTAAAAGAAGACAAGTCATGATAAAGGCGGTGTCATGTGAGTGAAGTGACGTATCAAAACAACTTTATTCCCAAAGGTCAAAAAAATAAAACAAGAAAAACGGAAACATTAGTTACCAAAAGAACATAATTGAGATAAAGATAATGACCAATGAATGTGGCAAAAACCACAAAAGAAAAAAGTTGCCACATGCAGGTGATTAAATGTTATCACCCATACCCCTAAGCCTGCACCTACCAATGGGACATGCTGGAAATGGAATCTCACAACAACATCCTACTTAATACACCCGGTGAACCTCAAAGGACGGAACAGGTTGAAATGGGTGTTGAGGTGTTTCAGTAAAGAGATCACATCTCTTTGAAGGTGAGATGACACTTGCAAGATAGTATGGGAGTGGCAAAAAGCATAAGAGAACAAGGAAGTCATTGTAGATGATTGAATATCGATACACATACGTCCAAACAAGCACCGACCATGGGCCTGAAAAAGAAGGAAAACCCCACTAAATGGAAAACCGATATACACCCAGTAAACCTCCGTGGACAAAAAAGTTTGAAGAGGGTGTTGAGGTGTTTTAGTATGGGGACTCCATGTCTTCTCATGTCAGGTGATAGTTGTTAAACGATATGAAAGTGCCGAACCAGATGGCTTTCGGGAATCAAATTCAAAACAGAACAAAAAACCAAAAGTACAAAGCACCAAGTGCAGATGATTGAATATTATCACCAATACCTCCAAGTAAGCAGCCATCTATGAGACATATCGAGAATGCAATCCCTGCTATATCAGCATCTTACTTAATATACCCGGTGAGCCTCAAAGGACAAACCAGGTTGAAAACGGGTGTTGAGGTGTTTCAGTAAATAGATTGCATCTCATCAAAGGTAAGATAGTATGGGGGTGGCAAACAACATAAGAGAACAAAGAAGCCATTGCAGATGATTGAATATCAATACCCACACGTCCAAACAAGCACCAACCATGGACATGAAGAGAAAGAAATCCCCATTACCTAAAAAAACAACACACACCTGGTAAACCTCAATGGACAAAACAGACCGGTGTTGAGGTGTTCTAGTAAGGGGATTTCATGTCAGGCAATACTTCTAAGACAATATGAAAGCATTGAACGAGATGGCTTTTAGAAACCAAATTCAAAACAGAACAAAAAACCAAAAAAGAGTAAAGCGACCATGTGCAGATGATTGAATATTATCACACATACCTCCAAGCAAGCAACCACCACTGGGACATATCCAGGATACAATCCTGCTACATCGGCAACCAACTTAAAACACCCGGTGAACCTCATAACAAAACAGATTGAAACGGGTGTTGAGATGTTCCAGTAAAGAGATTGCATTTTGCATCTCATCAAAGGTGAGGTGGCACTTACAAGATAGTATATATGGGAGTGGCAAACAACATAAGAAACCAAAGAAGCAATTGCAGATGATTGAATATCAATACCCATACTCCAAACAAGCACCAACCATGGGCCTGAAGAAGAAAGAAATCCAGACTAAATAAAACACCTACATACACCCGATGAACATTGAGGGACAAAACAGATTAAAGCGGGTATTGAGGTATCCTAGTAAGGGGATTCCAAGTCCTCCCAAGTCAGGTGATACTTGTTAGTCGATATGAAAGTGTTGAACCGTACATCTTTCCATAATTAAAATCCTAAACAGAACAGAGATATAGTCATCTTCTAAGACCGAACTGAATATAACAAAAGACATGAAACTAAACGATAACAAAAACAACAATACTAGAAAACAACGACAAATTTTAGCGTTACACTATTACAAGATTTTAGCCTTCAAGATAAGGATATCGATATCAACAATGCAATGAATAATCTTGACTTACAAGTTGTTGTCTTTTGTTAAATTTGCACATCCAATATTAATACACACACATATATATACACATATACATATATAATCCACCTGAAAAGAAAATATACCTTGACAACGAAATAGCCTGAAAGTGACAACCCTAATTCTTGAATCCACCTCATGAGACCCAATAACCCATGTGCCCAAAAAAAATCAAAAAGAATTCATAAATTCAAAAATAAAATATGTGCAATGCCCGATAATCAAAACTGATTGGACTGCTAATAAAAAACTTGCGAGCAAGAAAGTACCTAAATTTAAAATAAAATAATAATAATAAAATAATAAATAGAAAAACTTGATGAGTACTCGTATTTCAACGATCAGATAATGGTGAAAATCCTATAAAGTAAGAAAAGCTTAGAAAGATTGATTTCTTTTTATAACATAAATACGATCGGAATAATAAAAGGCAGATTATTATGTTCGTATTTCTTGAAGTATCTTTTTTTTTTGTGAAAATTATTATTTTGGGGGCGGTTTATAAATCAGAAATTTCCCTCAAAATTGAATGAAAAAGACGGTGTTTGTATCGTTGAATCTATACGCATAGATTTTGTACGCAAACTGGGCCGTTACTTTTACGCGGTCATATTTACCGACTTTTTTTTTTTAGGGTTTCAAAATTTCTAATTAAAAATCTATTATAAAAATAAAATAAAATTATTTTAAATTAAATGTTACGAGTATATAAAAATAAAAAATGTTATATGGAGTATTTTAATTTTAATGTTTTATTTAAAAGATTTGGAACGTTACATTTAGGCAGACTTTTTTACAAGGATAATGATAGTTAGCCTAATTGGTGTGTATAAAGATGTGTTTAATTGTAAGATGATGACATGTAAAAAAATCAGGGGCAAGATTAAGAAAGAGAATTAGTGAAATCCACATGTCAAATTTTTAAAGTTTTAGGCATATTTTTAGACACACTAATTAGGTTGATTAATCATCTAATCAAAATTAAAAATATTAGGTCATTAAAATTAAAAAAAATTAAGATAAATCTTTTTACCAACATCTTTTTTTGTTAATTTCAAATCATCTAATTAAAATTAAAAAAATTTTATTATACTAAATGACAATTGCTCTAATAGCTTATTAACTAATTATATCTATTAATTTCTTATAATTTTCAATTTTTGACTTTCATTGATTTTTTATTATATATAAATTAAAATATACCCACATATATATGTCGACTTTATAATGATAAATATTAGGTTATTAAAATTAAAAAAAAAAAATTAAGATAAATATTACCTTATTAGAAAACATTACAATAATGATAGCTACCAATATGTATGAATGTATCCTAATGCTAATCGGTTCTTTAATATTATATTAAATTAAATTATCTATACTATCTATATAAACAAACTACTCCCTAAAACTTAATACTCTACCTTTAAAATCTCTAATTTACCCTTTTAATCTATACTACCATCAAAATTTTATCCTTGAAATTCTAAAAATACCCTTAAAAAAAAACCTTACGCGTGTCCCTTCCCTTCCCTAAAGTTGCTCACATAGTATACAAAAAAAAAACACATGCGTTACTGGATTTAATAATAGATCAACATAATTACACTCACTCTAAAACAACGGCGGTTTGCACTTTCTACCAAACTAAGAAACACTTGAGTTGAATCATACATTCATGTAATAACACTGTACCGCTACTTAACCAGTGTTTTATTCTTATGCCCCGCCGCATCGCGCGGGTACAAGGCTAGTAAATATAAATATAAATATTTAATATAAGTGTATAACACAATTTGAACTCTATATTCTTATCTTAAATCCTTCCTTACTTCATTCAAGATTTATTTTATCTTTCAATTAAAAAATATAACTTTCGCCCTTTATTATATATTAGTTATGTGTATTAATGTTTATAGTTATAATTGTCAATCAAATTAAGAAAATCCTAATTGTTATGAAAGCATATGAAAACAATCAAAATTTAAACAAAGGTAGTCTATAAAGAAGTCTTGCAAAAGATAAAGGAATGTATATGCTTCTAATATCCATTTATTACATTATTTTGCCTTTTATTTCATAAAATTTTTGACATTTTAATTGAACATTTAGTTTTTACGTATATTTTCAACTTTGAAATTAAAAGGTTTTTTTTACTTATATGCAATGTTTTAAAAACCGGTATTTTAATTGTACCGGTGTGAAAATTTTCCGGTATTATTGTAATTACCGAAAATACCGGCCGGTATTACCGATATTATTGTAATTACAAAAATTGTTACAATTTAACAAAAAAACTCAAAAAACAATTATAATTCATTTTAAAATAATACCAAATAGGTATTTAATGACAAAATATAAGGTTTAAAGTTTACAAATAACAAAAACTAACATTAAAGTATCATAATTTTTTTTTTCCAAAAGTTTAAAAAAAATGAAAATACCGGAATGGTAAAGAAAATACCGGGATTAAAATACCGGAGTAGCCTCAAATACCGGTAATACCGGCCGGTATATACCAGTATTTAAAACATTGCTTATATGTATGAAGATTTAATTATATCGTAACCCTGTGTCCAGTGTTGGTCACGAGTCTAAAATATACTTTAATATAAAGATGCTTCATAAGTGTTTTTGTTTTTACTTAAAAAAAAAAAAATTGTTAATTTTTTGGAACGATCGTAAACACGGGATCTCTGTGAAATATATGTGCAAAATCTACACGAATCTATTGATTATGAGGTAATAAATCACGCATATATGCACAAATATGAATAGAAGGTAAACAATAATTCTCGTATTATTTATGTCATTTGTCTCACTACATCGCAGTGAGGCAAAACACTTCCACTGCGACGCAGTGGAAAACTTCGGCAGAAAATGAAAGAAGGCTCACTGCGGTGCAGTGAGGCACCACACACACCCACTGCGGCGCAGTGGGTTTCCTCGACAGCAGTTAACCAAAAGCCCACTGCGGTGCAGTGAGCTAGGACAGGCTCCCACTGTGACGCAGTGGAGCTACCTGCAGCAAACTTCTGTTCAAAAACTCATGTTTCCTTGCACTCGACTCTTTTTGTTAACACCAAAACACCATTTCAACTTCAACATTTCCAAATACCAAAACATGACATTTAAAGCATATAGATCACCCATACATTGAAATCATTCCTTTTTACAAGACTTTTGACTACCAAATTCCACAAGCGGGTCGATAACCTTACTTGGGTAATTGTCAAGTTAGTTACAATTTCTACCATTACTAACGTTTCAAACGCAACTACAACTTTTCAGAAGTTTATTCAAAATAATTTGACCAAAGAACATGTATCAAAAGCCAATGGGTACCAAAGGGATCATCTACCCAAAATCCAAAATGCCAACCTTCCAAATGGCAAGAGCTTCCAATTTTAACTTCACTCGATCGCTTCTTTACCTTTGCTACTACCAACTCCTATAAGAGAGTTAAACAACTAAAACATAAGCAACGCTTAGTGAATGCTTACACGTATAATTATAATCATGTCATTTCAACTTTGTGCATCAAGCACAATATAAGCCTAGCAAGCTAGCCTTTTCATACATTTCAAACAACATACATTCATTTTCAACATAGCCATGGATAATTTGGCTAGTAGGAATTTACCCACCTACTAGCTCTTACAAACAAATTGACTAGTAGGAATTTACCCACCTACTAGTTCTAACAATCAACTATCAAATGGGTCATAGGAATTTACCCACCTATGACCTCTAAAAACAAGAACATGATTATATGCATATACACTCACCTCAAACTTGGCTACTTGACACAATAAGGCTACAAGTTCTACAATTTAATCTTCAACACCTATACAAGAATAATCACATATCATCTATGAGTTCCATGACTCAACTACTTTCAAACATCTAATTGCATTCAACAACTCTAAGATTATGGTGTTTGGCTACTAAACACTTTTCCAACAAACTCTAAATCTTCATGATAGAACTTTATTTCATGATTTATAGCCAAACACCACCAAATATGAATTTCTTATTATGGGAGATTTTCCATTATCAACAACTCTTTAAATCAAACTAACAAATTCTCAATTCAAAATATTAGGGTTCTTCTTGAAATTCTCAATTAACAAAACCCCCCAAATTCTAAGGTTAAAAACCCTAAATTTCAATAACAAATAAAACTAGGGTTATGAAATCAATACCTCAAGAATGAGAGACAAAGAATTAGGGTTTTCAAATTGAAATTCTTCCCATTTTTCTTCCTTAAAAATTTCGGTCACCACCACCTCCAAGTAAGCCCCAAACTTCAATTTCTAATTCAATTGGATATGATTATTGTTATTGTTTCAGAATTACAACTCTATACTTTTAGTTTTGAAGCTTCAATTGCATGGATTTGAAGGGAATTAGAGGAAGAAGATAGTGAAAATGATGAGTGAAAGTTTAGTGGGAAAACATGAATCATCAAATTTGGTGGCTGGCTTTTCTCCCTGCTAGCTACGTCCCATAACATATTTTGTGGGTAAAATACTCGTTAGCCACTAAAGTTTCAACTAAATTAACCCCTTAACTCAAAACAAAATACTAGGAAATTAATTTAATGTCAAAACTACGAAAAGGGTTAATTTTCTATTACCTTAAAATACGGAGATGTTACACTATATCTCTATGTTTATAAATCA
This sequence comes from Erigeron canadensis, assembly GCF_010389155.1. NCBI lineage: Eukaryota > Viridiplantae > Streptophyta > Magnoliopsida > Asterales > Asteraceae > Erigeron > Erigeron canadensis. Next base: position 39,031,556 of record NC_057762.1, on the reverse strand, counting down.
CAAACATAGACAACTATAATCTAGAATTACATGGTAATAGAACAATGAGATATTGATCACTACCTCATATCTCTTGTACGATCCGTATATGATGGCTAAATTAATAACTAAACTCGTCAATCTGAAACGTAACATTGACATCTATTTATAATGATATAATCACTACATTAAATGTCACGGGTGAGTTAGGCTTCACAAATACGTGAACTTGCATCATATACGACCTCGACAATGCATATTTTGGTTGTATTTAATACATCAGTTACGACTCGTAAAAGCTTGAGGTCGTATTGAGCCTCTTACAAAATTATATAGCAATGAACATAAAACGTGTACCAGAACGTTCACCAACAATTTTCATTTACGAAAATTTAGAAATGTTAAGGGCATATCTAATTTAATATTATTTTTTAAACGATACGAAAACCTCATTGATCTACCTGCACAAATATGAGAAGTGAAGACTCGAATTTAACCGGGTTCTTTAAAAATTAAAGACCTAACCAATGGGTTATCAACCATATTTAATAACGATATATCTAATTATAAAAACTAAAGTTTATTTTCAAAAATATTTTCAAGCAAACATTGTAAAACTGGATTTTGTGGTTAAATGTAATTTTTTAAAAATCATTTTTCTTTGAAAACAAAAACTCTCAATTATAACTTTGTGAATGAAAAAATCAAGTGTTTTAAATACTAATTTCACTTTATTGTTTAAATTTTATATAATTTTAAATAATACATCAAACTATCAATTAATCTATATATATCTACATTACATAATTGATTTAACCTCAAATGACCAATTATATATATTTTTTTATAATTTCGTTATTTAACATATGATTAAGTTATCCACAAATAAACTTTAATTCCATAATATTAATAACAATTATTGAAAAAAATCTTATTAGTTTATATTTTTCTATTTCTCATAATCAATTATTACTTTTTTTTTTTTTTATCATATCTTACTAAATATTTTATCTACAAAAAATTATTATAAAAGATGAAATAAATTTTTTATTATAAAAAGTTACATTATTTTATTTACATTCTTTACATTTAAATTAACAGTTTTTTTTCTCTTTTCTTATACTTTTTAAAAATATAAATTTATAAGGTTTTTATTTATATTTATTTAACTTTTAAATCAACATCCGAAGTTAACCGAAGATAACAATGTTAAAACCCTAGGCGGGTTAAAAGCCAGTATACAATAAACCCCATCAAAAAGAACCCATCGAAAAAAAGAGAAAGTCAAACCACCGTTTGACCGTCGTCGTGATCGTTAGCTTTATATAGATTCCGGAGGTTATTATGGAAGACGAACTTGAAGATTGTCCTGCAATTAAAGCACTTGGCCCCCTCTTTAACCTCACTCAAGTCCACTTTTGGTATCCATTTTTTCTTTGTAATAAACAAACTAATAATAATTATTATTATTATAAAAATAAATACAGTGATGCCTAATTGTTGTTATGTTTTTTGTTACAGGGTTGATATATATACAGGAATGCCATATAGGTCTACTTCTTTTGACTGTCCTGTAAGTTATTTTCTTTTACTATTTCACATATGATAATTTATTTATTTATTTATTTTTGAATATACAGTTTTAGTTATATTTAATTCTGTTTTGAACACCAAATTTAGGGATAGTGACACTGGTCAAGTAGCAAAACTTTTAGGTTTTTTTTTTTTTTTAAATTTTTTTATAAGTAGTTTCCTGTTATGGTTCCTCTTAGTTACTTGAGGAGTTATCGGTCAAGTTTATCTCAACAAAGCGCAAGTAATCGGTGTTATGTAACTTGGCTCAGCTGATGTAATCACATGATGGCTGCGTATCATGTCAAACATATACTCGTAATATTATGCATTTTATGTGCAATGCTATGCTTTTACATGTCTACATTTTATGTCAGCCATTATTAAGCCAATATTCTGACCTCATGGTTCGTGGATCGGTGTGTTAAAGTATTTGACTACTATCAAATTACCTGTGATTTATTTGGTTAAACGTGTGATCATTTTCTTGGGTTGAACTTGTGTCTTTTAGGTTTTATAGCTTGTTAGACTTGTAATATAGAAATATAGTTCGTTTGTGTTCCTTTTGGCCCATAGTATCTTTGTTAGATTGCATATTACCCGTGTAAACTCTGTTTATTACAAGAGTTTATTGAAGTTCTGTTAAATAATGTTCAATTATTAAAGTTGGTTCAACCCAGAAGTACAATGCAGTACGGTGGACAAAACAACTAAGTGACTAACAAGATATGATATCATGGTGCACATTGTCTGCCGGCCAGAATTAGTTGTGGACAAAGTATGTGCTACAAGATATTTACAATTACTTTAACATAAAACTGTTAAAGTTAATGTAAAATAAAACTAAGTACCACTAAACCCTGAACCATCTGCAGCAACATAACAATCAAGTACCACAACCTTTTTAGCCATGTAATAGCTATTGATCTTTAAAAAGTCTGCAATAACACTATACAGCGTTGCCACCTATAATTACAGATATATAATTATGCAAGCATCTGGAGAATAAATATAACAGCCAATAAAGACGACCACAGCAAGATATGTTTTGACTATTCAAGTCAAAGCGTATCTTTTTTTTTTAGAACCGAGGGAGTAGTACCACCATCGATCGTGGATTGAGCAAATATTACATAAGTTTACTTTCAACTTGCTTATTATATGCACTTCAGCATTTAGGTGTATTAAAATGCATGCTTATAATTTAGTTCAGACTAAAGTATTTTGCCACATACATTTTGTTAATCTTAACGTTAAGTTGAAGTGGTTGACTACATTTTTGCATTATGGTGTGATATTTTAAAAACTCTATTGACTTTGTGTTTGATAATTAACTAATAGCAATGATAGATCTAAGCAATAAGATTGTAAAGAAATGTGGGTGACAAAATGTTTATTAGGTTTAGGGAAAATAGGAAAAGGGTAAAAAGTTATCCAAATTACAAAGGAAGATGAGTTTATATACCCACACATTAAAAATACGATTAGCACCCCTAGACTATTGTTACATCACAATATCTATTCCTAACGGTGTTCGTGCTAGAATCTAAGGCTACAATTTTCTGATGCAGAAATCAGTGAAGGATGAAGGCATATGCTTAAGCAGGACAGGTACGTGCATCTGTCACCTCCCGTTATTTCATAGTGAACAAGAAATCTTAAGTGGGGTCTTCTTTGTAATACAATGTTCAGGTGTTTGATGTACATTATATTTTTACAAATTGAGATATGAATATATGATGATTGTTGCTTTTGTTGTCTCAGAAAGCAGCTCGTCAACGGTCGATACTGAAGTATCCAGGCATATGAATGAACTGGGACTTCCTGTTTCCTTCTGCACAAACAAGGAGGTTAGCATATCTCTCTGATGCTTTTTGGTTATGTAGACTCATCATTTAATTTATGCGTTTTTGGAATGATCTGATGTTTTTGGAATATCTAGGAGACATTGCAATCAAATTTTCTTAACTGGAAGGCATTCGTAACCATATTGTAACCGGAAAGGTGAAAAATTTTACTTAAGATTTTGAAACTTTAATGTGATGGTACCTGTCACACATGCTGATTTGTCTATTATGGCAATGTATTTTCGTTATTTGTTTTAGTTAGCTCCTTAACAAGCTATGGGGTTAATTATTAACTGATGTTTAAAAGGGAATATCATGGCTTTGAGTCCTTGTAAATTTCATCATCTTTCTTGTTAAAGTTATGTTCTGTTTATGGCTTTCCAGAAGCGGCATGGAAAGGTTAAAGGAAAGAGAAAGGATGCCCACAAGAAAGTTTTAAATACTGATGAAGGAACCACAGAAGAAGTTGCTGATTCATTTAAAGTTAATGAATGTGAAGTTGAGATCTGCAGTATTGTAAATACTGAGAAGCCTCTGGAATCTGATGTGATTTCACATTCTCCTTTACCTGATAATTGTGATATAATTCATAGTGTAAGCAATGATGAATTTGGAGATTGGATGACTTACTGGGATGAGTTTTATGAGAGAAAGTACTATTACAATTGTAGAACGCAGGAGTCAACTTGGGAACTGCCTCCTGGCATGCAATGCTTGCCTTCTGTTTGTGAGCGAAATGGTTCAAAAGAGACGGTTCTTAATTCTTCTGAAATGGATGATAGTGTTACTGCTATTTTAGATGATACCAAAGAGGAAAATTTGGGTTTTTTGCAACATGGTGATGTGTTATCTGATAGATTGAGTTCTGGCATTGTCCCAGTAGGTTTTAACAAAGTTAGTACTTCATCAGTTGTAACGTGCTTTGACGTCCAATCAAATGAAACCCTTGAGGTAAATAAAAGCACCGAGCACAGCTCGTTATTTGAATTACCCGATACACTGCATCCATCAAGCAGGTATTCATACTGACTATAACCTTTAACATATATTTTGCTGATAGTCACTAATGTATGTATATCGTCACCCATTCATCAAAGCTTAGATGGTTTTGCATGTGTTTGTAGTTTAGATCACTTCACTTCGAGTGATTGATTTTTTTGAGGTAACACTCTAATTTCCTGACCTCTCTGATTTTAGGCCAGCAACTCTATCTGATGATGCATGCAATGGACATGGGACTGGCAAAGAGCATGATGGAAATCTGGAATATCCAGCAGGGAAGTTGGATACTGAGCTTGATGCTTTCCCTGCTAAAAGGAAAAAGAAAGTGAAACGAACAAGGCGACGTGGGAGATTATCTGCTGACAATAAAGGTTTTTTTAATGATAAAAGTGTTTCTCAATCTATGTAACAGTTTCATCTCTTGATCAACATCTTTTTTTTTTTTTTTCACAGAGCTTGAATTTGGGGCATTAACGGAAAATATTTCTCCAATTATTAGCAAGTATTGGTGTCAAAGATACTTGCTTTTCTCTGAATACGACGGCGGTATTAAAATGGACCAAGAAGGTTGGTTTTCAGCTACTCCCGAGTGCATAGCAAAGCATCACGCTCTTCGTTGTGGTAGTGGCATCGTTGTTGACTGCTTCACTGGAGTTGGTGGGAATGCCATCCGATTTGCATCAAAGTAAGCAGAAGTTCTCACCCCCTTCTATCATATTTCAGTTGTGTTAAAAGCTTTATAATCCCTCCCGAGGTTTAAGATATATTCTGCTCATCCGCTCAAAATTTCTTTTGATATTCATTACAGAAGCACCCATGTCATTGCAATCGATATTGATCCAAATAAGATAGAGTATGCGCAACATAATGCAGCCATTTACGGTGTCGATGATCTTATCGAATTTATCGTAGGTGACTGTTTCATACTGGCACAGAACTTGAAGGTATCGCAGTTCAAGTCTAGATGCTACATGCTTTCGATATAGATTTCCCATGTTTTAAAATGGCTTTTGCATTTTCTTTCACTTTAACATTATATTATATGCAGGCAGATACCGTGTTCTTGTCTCCTCCTTGGGGAGGACCCGAATATGCTAAAGCAAGTCACTTTGACATCAATACTATGCTCAAGCCTCATGACGGGTTTGTTCTCTTGACCTAAATGATTATTACTCCCAGCTATTTACTATAACCATGTTTAGGCATTTGGGGTTTTTTGTGGTCTGCTTGCAGGCAATTTCTTTTTAATGTGGCAAAAAGAATCGCTCCAAGAATCGTAATGTTTCTTCCAAGAAATATTGACATCAACCAACTAGCTGAGTTGTCTATATCTGCTGATCCACCATGGACACTTGAGGTACGACTTCACTAGCTTTTATTTGTTGTTCTAATGTTTTTTTTAAACCTTACTAAACATTTTGCGAGTTTGTTAAATAAATTCAAATGCATATTTATGAAATATCAAACATGATTGAATTTTTACCAATAATGACCGTATCTGGTTTCAGGTTGAGAAAAACTTTCTAAACGGCAATTTGAAGGCTATCACTGCCTACTTCACCGATCCATCACTGTGTAAGACAAGCTCATTGTAGTTGTGATTGATAATATGTAGACAGTACACTTACAGATTATAGAGAAGAACCACAATGTTTGACCCTATACATAGTGACATAGTGTTGATTTGGATTATATACTAGTTGCCCAGCCGCCCAGGTCAAGTAAAATGAAAAAAAAACCCCCAAAAGTTCAACCCGTCGAATGAGTTGGTCAAATGATTGTTCGAAAATTGAGTTGACTGTTTACATTTACAACTTCTTAAATCGTATTATTATCATATTCTGTAATATAGTGTTAGTAATACGTTTTTCCGTATTAGATGTAACTTCAACAATAATGGACACAATAGTGTCAATTCGTCAACGCAACCTAGTGTAACTTGTATTAAAAGGTTGTCAACTTGTATATTTTGATTTGTTACTTAATTTGCCACCTTTATTCACATTCTCATTATTTTTTTATTAAAATAAAATAATATATATAAAGTATCATCTAAACAAAGAATTACAAAATTATTATTATTTTTTCTCCCTTATTCAGTTATTCTTTGTTCAGATCTATATCCATTTGTTAACATTCAAACCAAACGTGGTCTTTCATGTAAACACATATTTGAAGTTTTGAACCAACAACGAATTATAGTGTGCAAAAAGTTAAACACATCACACACGGTATAGTATGGTTAATTAAATCCTTTAAAGTAAAGTGAAAAACTGAAAACACCTGTATATGGAAAAAGAGATGATTCGAGATTCCAGAAGTATAAATCTTACATGCTTCAAAATCAAAAAAATCAAGCCATTGCTTTTACTACTGTCATGGATCATGGCTATGTCCAAAACCTAATTAAAATTATTTCTTTCACAAAAGCGTGACTATTGTTACAGGTGAAAAGAGAGTTCATCAAATGTCCCAATTCGCACGCTTAAAAAATTATTGACAAGGAAGATGATGCTTAATGGTTTAAGTGAGCGATGATGACATAAAAGAAAAGTTTATATTGTAGTAACAAGTAACGTTTATATATACGTACGAGAAATAACTTTAATACTTAGAAATGATTATGTGTTAATTACATACTAATAGATATTAGCTAGACAGAATAATTTATAAAATAATAAGAGTTGCACAGTATAAAGTATAGGAGAGGTAGATGAAAATTATCCGAGTTGGCGTGTTAATGTTGGCAAAGGCAATAAAAGCTTTGTCAGTTTATACATCTGCAATGCAATAGTAGCTGAAGGTCTTCTGTTACGAAACTTCGTTCTGTTACTTCTGTATATTATTATTATTGTACGTGTTTTATAGCAGTTCCCTTTTATTTCGCTTAGTTTTCGACGTTGTACTATGTGTTTCGTAAAAGGTAATGATATATAGTACGAGTAAAACTTTTGTGCGTACCAGTCATCTCCCTTTATAACAACCATTACGTGTATCCTACAACAAAATGAACTAAGGAATTAATTTTTTTTTTTTAATCTACATGTAAAAACTTAACATGTACAATTGTATGAAATTTAGGGTCTGGTAGGAAACAATTTGTGAACCCTCTTAAGGACATATTGTGACCCCTTTTATAATTAAGAACGGTCCTTTTAGTCCATTATAATGGGTCCTACTTTACCCCAAACCATTTGGGTCTCTTAACCTAATCGTAAGTTAGCTATACATTCAATTAGCATTAGTATCTATCATAAGCTTGTTCATTAATAAGTCTGTCCTAATTCTTTTCGTAAAGGACCTCATATGAACAAACACATCTATTAAGTAGCGCAATGGGTGTGAGATTACTTACCTATATAATTACAAATATGTATTTCGTTACCATGTTTTTTCCTATGGTAATATTAAAGGTAGCCAGCATTATCGAGAGAAAACAAGATGTATCTTGATACAAAACCAAAAGATATGTAACCTTCTTATAAGTTTAGCAAGCAATGCTTGTTCTTGTACAAGGAAAAAAATATATAGAACGTTAGTAAACTGAACATATACTTAGAACATGTTTATACAATGATTAATGCTTTAGAGATCTATTGATATGAGTCTCTATTTATACAAAGCTTCATTTGGGTCTATACAAAGTCAACTAATGATTATGTAAATGCTCAGAACATGTTTTTAATTAATTCCATATATGTTGAATGCACTATATATATAGCTGGTCCTTTACTCCTTTATCGAATCGTACAAACTTTATCGACAATCTTCAAATTAAGTAAACAAAAAGTATATTTGTCAAACAATTTTATCAAGAAATAGATAAAGAAGATGCATATTTTTTGATGTTTGACTACATTTGAACATAATAATTTTCTATGCATCCTGAATTTGATCTCTTAACTGTCCATCAATTTTAAAGTTTGATTATTATACTATATAAAAAGTTTAGTTAATCTTTCTTTAGTATCTACACCTTCAATTTCACAAATGAAGATACAAAAACCACAAATTAAAATCGAAAACATAATGATTAGCATTTCTAAACCCTTTTTGTTCAAGTATCTTTTTAAAAGTAACAAGTCTCACTTAGACTGTTAGACATGACAAATTGACAATCAATCACATATAGTTAAGAGTAAAATAAAATAAAACCACCATTTACGTGTTAGAGCTGGACTAAACAAAGTATGAGCTCTGTTCCAAAAAAAAAAAAACAAAGTATGAGCTAACAAAAGGGTCGACATGACTATTGATTAATGCTTTCATGAGTGGGTTAAGTTCATGTTTATAAATTTAACTTGTTTAAACCCGTTCAACCTGTTTAAAATTCTAACAAAAAGACTTATTTGAGACTTTTACCACCATGAAACGATTTTTTAAAAAAACTAAGGAAAGTCATATGTTTAACACGAGTAGGTGATTCGTGATCATTTGAAATTATATAAACCGGCAACTCAAACGTGGTATGATTTTCACATATTCTTCTTTGAATAATGCTTTGTACATGATATCACATTTTTTGTTAAAACATTTATAGAAAGTACGATAATACCACATAGGAGTCTCAAATCGTTATTAGTAATTTAATTTTTATGGAATGATGCATTTCAGACAACTCCATGTCTCGACCTAGCAAGATAATACTACACAGGAGTCTCAAATCGTTATTAGTAATTTAACATTTATAGAACGATGCATTTCAGATAACTCTAAACAACTCCATGTTTCGACCTAGACATACAACTTTACAAGGATAAGGGTCACAGAGTCGACACAAGTGTCTCAATCATGCCCGGCAAATTGACTTTGAATCCCACATAATTAAACTCCTAGCCAAGCATTGAACCTCTATCATGCATATATAATTTTTTTTTAACCGTCTTCATCATTTTCTTAATCAATTACAAATATAAATATGTTTTTTTTGTTTAAGTCACATAACTTTACCAATTAAACCGTCTACATTATTTTTTTAATCAATTATAAATATAAATATGTTCATACTATAAAAACAAAAAGTAACACTAAACCATCAATCAAGTGTGATAGTCAAAAATCCGAGTAGTAAAGAAAGAAAAGCAAGAAATAGAAAAATAAGATTATGATCTTTCCCACTATCTGCTGTCAGTCAGTCATATTGAATTCCACATTGTACAGTATATTACAACAAACAAACAAACACCATCATCACACCTCACCTCGTGATTCCACCACCCCCTCCCCCCTCCCTTTCTTTTCCACTCCAAGATGCCCGCCATTCTCTCCGTAAACTCACCACCACTTTAATCCCCATCATATCACTGCTTCACTTAATCCCACCACAATGCGAAACACCACATTTAAAAATCACGCCAACATCACACCGTCATTATCATCATCAAGACTCCCACCGAACAGCAGCTATCATCATCATCATCGAGATGCTTCTCCTGACTCCGTAATTATCTCAAATTTCAGCTTATTTTCTTCTTCTGCTTCTGTTTCTGCTTCAGCTTCCGTTGACCGATGTTCTTCCGCTTCCGATGCACTTGATCGCGATTCTGTCGTCTCCGATATGTCTTTGGTACTACATTTCCATTCTTTCATTTCATCATACGATTATTATTATTATACAAAACAATGTACATTCTTTATTTATTTACCTTTTATTATTTTTTTTTTTGTTTAACAGCATTTGTCTGGACGTGGCTTCATTCCAGATCCAGATCCAAACACTACTACTAATATTAATAATAGTTCCACAGTTCTTAGAACTAAGAAAGTTGAAAAACCACTAGGTATTATTTTTATATTCAACTCAGCTTTTATTTTATTTTTATTTTTATATATACATGTGTTTTGTGTTATTATACAATACAACATAATGTTACAAAATATACTACTACTATATGTTTTCCTGAATATCCATTTGACCAATTATAAGTTTATTATTTCACCTCATTTTTACATATTTATTAGGCCTCTCCCTATAGCACCTCATCCTTACCCTCTTCCACACCGCCACATCAGCTTTTCTCTCTCTTCATCCACCTCTTCCACAATCACTCCCTATAAGGCCGGTGCCAACGGGGTGTTCGTGGCTCTTCGTTGGACTCTTCCTCATTTCCTCCATTGGCAGCATCTCTTCCTTGGCCTCTTCCTTGGCTTCGTCGATGGCACTCCTTCGATGGGTGACGGAGGGAAAAGGAAGGAGGTGGGCCAGGTTGTTTTTTTTTTTTATTTTGTTTTGTATTGTATTTGTTTTGAGGAAGAGTTGAGGAAGAGGTGGGGTTGGTAGTGAATGAGGAAGAGGTGTTTTAGGAGAGAGAAGAGCTGATGTGGCAGTGAGGAAGAGGAAGGAAGAGGTTCATGGTTGGCAGAGGCCTAACCCCTCTTTCACACCTCTTCCACACTTTTTATTTTTTTATTTTATATTTACACAAAACTAAAAAACTACTTAATTTTATTAAAAATTAAACATTACAACTAAATTAAAAAAACATTAAAATTAAACATTACCACTAAAAATAAAACACATAACACACTTAAAAATAAAATATTGCAAGGAAAAATAAAACATTACGATTATTTAAAAAAAAATTACTCGTGGTTGGCGTTCTGCGGTCTGGTCGTCCTCGTCCTCTTCCGGGTCGTGGCTAGGACCCGGCTGTGGCCCTGGTGCTGCCGGTGGTGCATAAAACGAGCTTGCATAGTTCTCTTGCAAGTATTGACGATATCTCATATGTGCTTCTAGGTCGTATTGCGACAAACCCGTCAGAATTGGTCTCCCCAAAAACTTCATGGCATCTCTAATCTCGGCCCGTCACAAAGCATCTTTTTGTTCTTGAAGATAAGAACTAATCTGTTAAGCCGTTTCAGAACCCGAAGATCGACCCGATGTGGCATCGGATGAACTAGACAACCTACGGCTAACGTTACGACCCGGTGGTCGCCTAATGGGGTCCGGCCCAAATAAAGCCTCAAATGGGGCCGGGGTGGGGGTGGGAATGGGAGTCGGAATGGGGGTCCTGCCAAATGGAACATCATCGGCGGTTAAATCTACCGCTGGAGCTTGTCGACTACTCGTGGCCTGGTTTTCATTCCCAAAGTTGGACAACTTTTTAAGAAGATCATAGCAACTCTGGTAATGCCAATATTTCTCTCCTGTTTGTTTCTTGTATAGTTTGACAGCCGCGTCAATCACCTGTCGCTCATCCGCCCCACTTTGTCGGCCTTGCTCGCTAACCTTCTTCAACGTTGCACCAAATTCCTTAACACCCTTTTTAATCTTGTTCCATTTGCCATGTATTTAGCTCTTGGTACGTGTACCATATGCCGTTTTGCTGTTGAACATCTCCACCACTTTTTTCCAAAAAATACCATCCGTTTGACTATTAACCACCACCGGGTCCTACGACCAATGCACCCAACACCTTGCCAACAATAGTGTATCATCATTTTCTCAGTTCCTTTTCTCTCTCAGTTTTGTGGCGCGTCTCTTCCCACGACCCACCTCCACAACTTCATCTTCTTCTTCATCATCGGCAGATGCAACACTATCTTTGTCGGGGACATTTTCATTCATAATCAATGGCGGTTGTGGCGGTTGTGACGTTCTTGGTCTTTGTTGTTGTTGGTGATAGTCAAACGCCATTTGAGCTTGCACTTGAGCTTGAATTTGGGCTTGGATTAACGCAAAGGTTGAAACTCGGTCCAATTTTGACCCATAACCGATTGTAACCAATTTGATTGTAATACGCTTGAGAATATGGGTTAACGAGGCAAGGGGGTGAAGGACCCATTGGGGTCGGGTTGGATGAGCCTGAAGCATGGCTTGTTTTGCCTTGGTTAGTTGACGACATAGCCGGCATCGGGGGAATACCCGGCATCGGGTTTTCTAGAAAGTGACTCCAACGGTCGTTACTTTGGTTTTCGTTGTTTGACATGGTGAAAGATTTTGTTGATATTGTGAATAGAATGAAAGAAATTGTAGAGAAAATGGAAGAAGTTGTGAAGAAAGGTGTGAAGAAGGAGAGTGATAAGGGAGTATATATATAAATCTAAAGTTTAAAAAAAAACAAAAAAAAAAAAACTAGCCGTTTCTTATTCAAAATTTTGAAAAAAATCTGTTTTTATTTAGTTTACGTTAAGCTGGGCCCACCTCTTCCTCGTCTTCATTCAACGATGGACCGAATTGTCTAGAAAGATTCCCGGTCGATGAGGTTGTTCCCTATAGCTTCGACATCGACGAGGTCATCGATAACCCATCGAATAGCCTATAGGGAGAGGCCTTAGAACCATTTATGACTTGTCTAAATGAGTCAATCAAGGGGGTTTGGGATTGCTTATTTTTATGTTTATCGGCATATTGCTTGCTTCTTTTAGCAATTAGTAATAACAAATACTCTTTCATTTAAATAGAAAAGAGCACTTTATGGAAATTCAGTAAACCTATGTTTACTATTTTGTTACATGTTCGTATTATATATTTAACACTATTATATACGGTGACATTCCGGTAAGAACATTTTAAAATAAGAGAGGTAAAAACACTTAAAATTGATGCATTTGCATCCCAAATAAGTACTACTCGTAATATTTCCATTATTTGTTGAAAAAATGAAGATTCCTAGGGATTGAACATCCCTAGGGATTGAACCCATATCTTTTAACGTCACATGTGGGTCCAGACTTCATTGTTCTCGGGTACCATTCCATCTATGATGGATTGGTATCAAAATGAAGTTTTTGAGTGCACTTTTTCTTATTTGACTTAAATATTTAAAACTAAATTGATTGATGCAGAAACTGATGGTGAGAATAATCAAACCATAGATTCAGCTAGAAGCTCTTTCTCACAAGCTATTAAAGGTATTATTATAAGATGAAATGTGGTATATTTATTAATTATTTTATCTATCTATTTATTTATTTATAAGAGTTACTTTAATGTTGTCATTAGTAGATAAGCAACTACTGTTAGTTATTGATTAATTATTGTTTGTTATTGTTATATAACTGAATGAATTGATTGATGTTGCTGGTAATATAGAATGCAAAAGCCGGAAGACGAGATCTGAGATACTTTTAAGGAAGTCTGACAGGAGACGGCCAACGTCGTTGGATCTGAATAATCAAGTGATGAATGCGACTAGTTCTTCTCCACGGCTTCTTATGAAAAGTGCTGTTTCGAGTAGGAGAGCTGGAATGTTTCCAAGTCCAGTGACGCCGAATTATCGTCCTGTAAGTGGTGGGATACAGAAAGGGTGGAGTTCGGAGCGGGTTCCTTTACATACAAATGGGAACAGGAGGCAAGTGAATTCAGGGTTGATGTCGTATACTAGTGGAAGGACGTTGCCTTCCAAATGGGAAGATGCTGAGAGGTGGATATGTAGTCCGGTTGCAGGTGATGGTGGGTTGAGGAATCCAGTTCAGCAACAGCAGAGACGACCCAAGTCAAAGAGTGGGCCTCTTGGGCCTCCTGGATCTGCATACAATCCAATTTATTCACCTGCAGTGCATACGTTTGATGGTGGGAACTTTGGGAATTTGCTCACTGGATCGCCTTTTTCGAGTAGAATAAATGATGGTGAAGGTTTGTCGATTCAGTATCATGATCGGCATGGCAGCAGTGGGAACTTTCCTTCATTGAATGAGCCTTGTATGGCAAGATCAGTCAGTGTACATGGTTGCTCTGAATCACTGAGTCAGTCATTGTTGCGTATAACTCAAGGTGTGTGGTAACCTCTCCTTATGCTTTAGTAGATGTTTTAGACAGATCTTGAATTTAGACTTAACGTTCTATATATCCCTTGTTCCTGCATCATCTTTCATAGTTACCTGATAGACTTGAGTAGTACACACAATGATTTAGATAACCATAGGAACCACAGGCATGGACAAGGTACACCTACATTTATCATTTATCATTAATTTACCATAAAGTTTTTGTTGAAGCGGAATTACATTGTAATTGCTCTGTACCAATTCTAAATGGTTGACCGATCTATGAACTATTCTGCTGTTAGCAAATATTAGAAGAATTAAAGTAGTTCCACTGTGGCTTGTGCAGTTTTATTAAGCATGCAGACATATAAGATTTCCTTACCGAGATAACTTAGATGGAAAGAGACCAACATATTGCAGATAGCTAAAGGGTACTAGACTAAAAAACCATAACCATATAATGTTTTCTATCAGGACCCTGAAATACACATGTAAACTGTAAACCTAGTATAATTGTTGACTACATTCCCTTTTCAGAATTTCAGTTTTTTTTGTGGTTACTTCAAGTATGCCTTTCTTTGTAATAGCATCGTATCTACGAATTGAAAGGGATCAAGAATTTAGTAATATACCTTATATTTGGGAATCTGAGTGGGACTTGTTTAATCATTGTACAGATGGTAAAATTGGTTTGGTCACGGATGCTTCTACCAACGTTTCTCGTGATGTTTCAAGGAGAGATATGGCAACCCAAATGAGCCCTGAGGGTAGTCCCTACTCATCTCCCATGGGGAGGCATTCTATCTCCCTGTCAACTTCTATAATACCTGTTGAGGAGATCCGTACCTCTAAAGCAGATGTCAGGGATGTACAAGTAGATGACCAGGTCAGTTTGTCAAGGTGGTCTATGAAAAGTAGAACTCGGATTCCAGGTAGACGGTCTGGCTCAGAAATGGTGGATGATTGGAAAAGAAAAGCCCTCGAGGTTCGATCTGCGGATTGGGAAGTTTCGGAGATGACCAAAAGCCTCTCAAAGTATGTCTACTTTTCATTATTTTGGATACCTAAAAAGTATACTTTTTGTATGCTGTTATAATTTGGTTATCTGTGCCTTCTTACTAATTCATATTTCTGTTGCCCTTTCCAGGGTTAAACGAGAAGAAGCTAAAATTACTGCTTGGGAGAACCTGCAGAAAGCTAAAGCAGAAGCATCTATACGGAAACTTGAGGTACTTTCTCAAATTTCTTGACATTAAAATGCTAGTGAAATGAAAATAATATCTTAGATATGAATAATGAAATTGGGTTATATTGTATAGATGAAACTGGAAAAGAAGAGATCATCGTCAATGGATAAGATCATGAGCAAACTACGATCAGCTCAGAAGAAGGCTCAAGAAATGAGAGGGTCAGTTTTATCTAACCAGTCCCAGCATCAGTTATCTAGATCTTCTTCACGCAAATCCATCTCACTCATCAGAACACCGCAAATAGGTTCCTTGAGTGGCTGCTTTACATGCCATGCATTTTGACAAGCTAGCTGTTCTCAAAACAATAGGCAATTTCTGTTTGCTTGTGTTAAATCTTTGTAATCATCTCTGGATGCCTCATATAATTTGTTTCCAGATTAAACATTATTCAAATTTATCCTTTTGTAGCAGTCTTATAAATGAATTTGTATTCTGTCATTGTTTTGAACCTGACTATTCTTTACCTGCTTCCGTTGTTCTTTATAGTACTCGCAGCCATAAAATCCAGAACCTAAATAATCGCTACCAAACGCACTGACAAGTCACCATGTTTTTCGATGATAAGCATAGAACCTCGTAGGGAGGCAGGCACGGGGGATAGTTAAGGCTTCTATCAGAACATTAACCATGAAAATGACAATCCAAATCAATGTGTTTGGTCATTGGTGCAAGAATTAAAGTCCTACCTACTTAGCATTCTTGCCTATGCTACTGGAAATTCACATTTATTATACAGGATCTTTATTTGAAGGGACCACAGACACATAGTTTATAAAGCAAGCACATTATTTTCCAGCAAGATAACTCATACTCGGTTGTATTTTATCTTTAATGGGTTAATGGACATACAAAACATATTCACATCCATACAGGAATAACTAACTTGGTTATAGTTTATAAAGTGTTGATAACAGATATATTGTTGTATGTAAAACTAACACCATAGGTTTCAAACCCTCAAATCCTTCAGGATACGAGATCCTCATGAACAAACATAGAATGTTATAAAGTACAGTAAAGAGCCTTCAGATGCACAACATACATTTCTAACTTGGGGTGTCAATACAAATTGGTAAATCGATATCCATGTTCCTGGTTAAGAGATCAAACAATATATTTCAAACCAAACTAAAAGCACCCGGTCACCTGCATATCCAAATCATTTTAAACGAATGTAGTATATGAAGAACATGTAATGTCATTTATTCAAGGTTCAATGGTCGCACGAAACTTATACGCACAAATACCCTCACCTTTTTATGTTTTAGTGTACGTCTACTTGTTCAATTAGAGATAGTAAACGACAATGTCAATGGGAATAACTTCATAACACAGCATCTTATCCGCTCAAACTTTTCCACTGCTACAAAAATGCTTGGTTATGCAATAATACTGCTATTACCTGTTCTTGAATGTATTTGACCCTATGCCCAAATGTTTGTATTAAACGTGACACATATGACTCATTTGGTGTCACCAAACGTTGATCCACGTATACATATATGTACAAAGCCCCGTCAACGGTCTCATCCCTTGATGGTGTGTATAGGCTAGTGTTTTTGAAAGAATATATATTAATGGCTTAAATATAATGGTTATAATTCGGTATGCATCCAACTTTAAATGTTACGGAGTATTATTATATGTATCAGCCTACAGCCTTTTTGCTAACTAGGGATGCATCATGTATCATTGCTTTTACTTACGTGACTATTTATAGGGATGCATTATATCCACATGACAAGTTTTAGGGACACCTTTTATCCGCCGCGTTAAGAAAAAATACCACCAAATAACATACAATAAACGTTGGATTGAAATAGATACATACAATAAACGTTGAATTAAAGCCGGATATATATCTTCAAACCTTGTAGCAGAATCTCTATTTGGCTTAATGTTTTAGCAATTATTTTATGTAATTGTGGTGACCGGCCATTGGCCAACTAACCCGCAAGGCCCAAATCCACAACAACACAACTCGAGCCTTTTTTGAAATCGATGACAAAGGGGTTGTATTTGGATGTTGATTAGGACGGTTAAAAGGGAAGATTTTTGTTGTTCGGGTTACTGATGAGTTTTGGATTTTGATTTGTCATTTGTGCAGGCTAAATGGAATATCTCCGTAATGATTTCCAATAATTTTCCTCGATGATGTCTTTTTGACGAGCTTTGAGCTTGAAACCTTTTGTAAAAACATCGTAATCCCTTGTGAATAGACCATTTTGATGGTGGTTTGTAGCTCGGGCTAAAATAAACAAATGAGTCGATACACAATATATGAAAAACAATTCTGATGTAAATAAAGTTGTAATCGGTCCCAACTCCCAAGTCCCAAGATGGCAAGATTGGGCTAATCCATCTGGTATTGATTATGTAATGTGGTTCCAAGCGTGGTCCATTATTGGGCCTTTGGGCTTAGTCGTCCAAAATTAGTCTCAATCCCAGACTATAAATTAGGGAAAAAAACATGGCTAAAGTTTTTTACATATAGCTTTTGATCTTTTCTTGGCTTGACATGGGCGTTGATCCAAAATCTAACCTGGTAGTTGTTTTGTATCACCAAAAATGAAAATAGAGTAATACTCTTCGATTTCGATTAGGCAACAAATCCAATGTCTCCCTCAAAATTGAAATTCAATCATGGATTTCAAAAATTTTCTATAGATTTTTAAATTTTACCCCCCTTAAGTTTTGTTTTTCATGAATTTTTAATTTTACTCCATCTTGTAAAAATTTTTGGTACGCCTCTAAATACTTATAGATTGCAATTTAAGTAACAAATCCACAAACCTTTATTAAACTAACCAAATAATTTAGCGACATCAAAGATAATCAACTAATCAAGTGAGCAACACACATAAGATACGGGGGGAAAAACATATGCACTAAAAGGTTAACTTGAATTTGAAAATATATAAGGCTCTCTGTCGTATTACTTATTCGGTATTACTTATAAGAATTATCCAAAGTTTCAAAAACGAGTCATCATATTACATCAGAACATATTAATAATAGTACTCTAATGATTAAATTAAAAAAAATAATTATATAGATATGATTGTAATGGAATTGTACGTACATCACTAAATGCCAATAAAAGACGATCCCATTTCAACTCCAAAGCCAATCACACAATAAAATCTAGGAGAAACATTGAACGAATTTGGGAATTCTTAAATATAAAATATAAATGCTAGGGACAAGTGTTCAAAAGGGGCAGATACATGTGATAGGTCTCAATAAGCCACAACATTTTTATATATTTAAATAGTGTTATTTATTTGCTTGCTAACACATAGGGTATCCATGATGCCCATTTATCCCCCAAGTTCATTGAATCTTTATTTCTTTTTCTTTTTCTTTTTTTTTTTAATACTTTACAACATTTTTTCTTATTTCCTCAATCTTTCTTTAGTTATCAATTTTATATTGGGATAAACATGATTCGTATCAAATAATATATATAATGAAAAATATGATGAAAATACCCGTTGATTTTGAGAAACTTGTAAGAGCATTGAGCATTATTGATTTCGAGATCCTAAAATAAAATGATTAATTGAGGATGTAAATGAGAATTCTGTTTGTGTTAGAACTGAATGGAAAATAGACATAGATGATATTAGAGTGAGCTTATGGTTGAAATGTTAGGCTAATCAACTCTATTTATATTTAGAGTATTTACGCTTATAACCTTGGTTTTTAATATGTGCACTATTAGTCCCTGAAGTTCTTATCACCTAATAGGAAACCTTATAGTTTGTCTACAATAATAAATATGTCTATCGTATATTTATCAGACAAAATGATTACAGTTTTCGTCAATATCATATCACGTATGATATACGATCAATGAAGATCACTTTTAACGTAGTTCCAACATTTTATATTTGGCTATTATAGTGTTAAAGGGTATTAAGTTTACTTTGTCACAGCTCTGTCATAAGGGTATAATTCAAGTTTACTTGGGTTTGTTTGTATTGCATTACGTGCATGAACGTTTGTAATGGAAACTAAACTATGCTAAGTTGTGTGTTTTTCACTTTCATGAAATAAAAAATCTAACTAAGGTAATCCTTTTTACCATACTCACATAGGAATGATGTACTTCGATCAATTTTTCAATTAAACCCTTACGTTGAGGTTAACCCACTTTGGTAAAAAATAGTCGATCGATCATCACAATAAACCGAATAATATGAAGAGCGATAAATAATATGAATTATCAAATATTTCCATAGTTCGTCATAACACAAATGTATGGACTTAAATTTGATGAATTTGTCTCAAATGTATGTAAAGATAATTTAAGTTTGAAAAGATCAACTCCTGGAATTCACAAAGTTGATGGGTCATATATATATATATCACTTAGGATGATGACACGATGTCGGGTCTAAATCCTTGAAAAAAATATGTTCGTCTTTTTGGACAGGTGGGATGCATTCAAAATTTTCAATTATTTATTGATTAGTTCCAAAAGTTTGGTATGGTCAGTCCATAGAATTGACACCAATGCACAAACATCCACAAAATATTGAGTTTTGATCATGCATTTTGGATTCTCTATGTCCTTTCTATACGAATATTACTTTGTATGTATCATTTATGTAGTGTTTTACAATACTGCACAAGGCCATCGATTTTAAGGGCCTCCAATAATCTATAAATTTATATATTGGCATACTCCATATATATTTATTAGCAAGATGCATATTATTTAGCTAAGTACACTGATTTAATGAAGAATGAAATCGATAAGTTCTAATCGAATTGTAAAATAATAACAAAATTTTGTTTAATTAAGTGATGATAGACTTGTATGAAGATATAACCGATCTTCTTTTTCTGGTCACAAGGGAGTCACTTTTTAATTTGTCGCAAAACATCCAAAACTCGTTTACAGATCCTGGTTATATCAATGACGACATCGATCTTTTACAAACGAGTACAATCAAATATGTCAAGTTCGATCCTATAATTAGTGATACCGCCTGCAAAAAAGTTATCTTTTACAAACGAGTACAATCAAATATGTCAAGTTCGATCCTATAATTAGTGATACCGCCTGCAAAAAAGTTATCTTTGTATATGTCTTTACTCTTTAAGTACCTTTAGAAAGAAAAAGGAAAAAGGAGATCGAGGTAGTAAATGACTAGAAAAAAAATAAAAATCATAAGCCCATGGGTCATTGTAGTGAGTTGTCTACTTCATAGTTTTGAGTGGACTCGAGTTCCTCAAGCCCAACTTATACCCAGATAACCGCATCTCACTTACTTTGTTCAAAGGGAAATTATATTGTATAATTTACCTTTCTTATTTATGAATATGACTCTATCTATCTCCAGCTAGCAACTTTATTTTTGAGATATTAACGCAGGATTGAACTCAAAAGCATTATGCAAGAAGCATATTTTGGCTCTTGAGATTTGCTATTTTGTGATATATATATATATATATATATATAAATTTTCCGAAAAAGTTAATAAATTTTATCAAAGAAGCTGTTCATACCGTTCTTAAAAGGGTCGAAGTTTTTGAGCCTGTATGTAGTTTTACCCGTACGTCCCCCCTTCGTCGGGTGGTACTTGGGATATAATACTACCAACTAAGAGAAATTTGCCCTTGTTCAAGCCGATATATCTTAGAAGACATATGGCCGGTATGATGGTGTCGTTGTTAATGATCACTTAACGTGATTACTTGCTAGTAATTAAATTAGATTCGTATCGTGCATAATTGCATTAAACTATTAAAGAACCAAGTCATTAATAATTAAATATGCAATTTGATTAAAACTAATCATGATTAAAGTTACAGTATATCGATCGAGGTGGAAGGCCAATAGGCCATGTAGGATTTTAAGAATGTACATGTAGTGTACGTTCACGTGCCGGGCAAATGACGTGGGACATCTAATCATTAGAATTAGAATAACTAAAAGATAACAAAAGTATGTTAGTTAGTGCATAGTTTGACATTAAATCATACGAGTAATATTATATAGATGTCAGTAATTCACGTGATTTCCTCGTGCAAGAATCAGCATTGCTTTGCTTGCACAGGTTACAATTGGGCGTTTAAGATGCTTGGGAAATTGCCACTCTTTTCCTCTGTATCCGTAGGTGCACCAGTATTCTCGTGTTCCCCTGCCTCACTGCTGACATGTATATATGTACATATCATTGTTCTTCCATTGATATATTTATCGTGGAGCGTAAGCCCACCAGGCTAAAAAAAGTCAAATTTCGACCAGGAAGTATTAGCGGTGACGTCGTCGCTAATACTGCGGGCCTCCATGTCCGTAATGGTAAATCTGGCAGAGAAAATAGCGGACCCCCTGTCAGTGTCATAGTATTAGCGGAGACGTCGCCGCAAATGTCTTGATCGGGTTGACTTTTGCCTGATGATGTTACCCTGTGTCATATTTATATGAACAATAACATTATTATAGTAGCTGGTCGAATTAATGTTTTTCTAGCTAGGCTTATTTACTAATGGTTACATTGAGAGGAAGATCACATATGAGAAATCTGAAGACGTCTAACCACTAATTAATTAAGCTAGTGTACCTTTATCAACGATCTTACGTTCTCATGTGTCGTCAATTTGCTCAAGTTAGCATAAATAAAAATGGATGTACCATGGACGTACGTATTATTTCTTATCCACTATTGACATGCATGTTATATACTGGATTGGAAGTAATACGTGGCAAAACGTTAAATATTAATCTTCTTTTATGTACTCGTATGTTTTGTCTAAACAGAGCTAATACATGCAAGTTCTTTTTATCATCAATAAGTTAAGTCTACACTGATCATGTGCCAAGTTTCTAAATTATACCAAAATGGTTATTGTGTTTTTTCAACCTTTGACCTTGAAAATAATAGAGATGTCAATCACGGCCATACCCCCTTTCCAAATGGTCCCAATTCGAACATGTCTTTTATATTTGTTGTTTTTGTACCCCATCCAAACGTTAATTATATATATACACACACACGTTTTGGTAATATATACTGATCTTTCAATTCCCCCAAAAATAATTGGATACAATGTATGCTTATATATATATTTGGTTACCATCAAATCAAACTAAATATATACCATTCTAACTCAACTAAAATTCTGATCGAAAACATACATACTATTCTAGTTTAATTATTTTTGCTGCATATATATATGTTTCTCTATCACATACAAACACATATATAGTAGATCTTTTATTTTTAGACAAAGAGCCATGGACGAATAGTGGGGGATCGAGTGTGGGAGAGAAAATAGGTTTTGTTTTTCAATTAAAATGAAAAATAAAATAAAATAAAACATTGAATATTTGTGTAGGAATACGAACAATAATATATTTAGTGCATGCCATTATTTGTGTTCCTTTTTCCTAATTTTGAATCATTGGTTTCCCAAGCTTATCATCATCGTCGACCATATTATATTTACTATGATGGATTAAACATATGTAACATTGTACGTATACGTACTACCATCCGGCCATAATCTCTCATACTTTGTTCATTGACACGAATATATGTGTCCTTAATTTAATGATGATCGATATATATCACGATTAATTAATTGACACAAGAATATTACTGTATTAATCATGGAACTGATCAACTTTGAAGTTCTAAAAAATATCGATTGCGTTATCCATTCAAACCATCTAATATCCCAAAAAACAACAACATTTAAAAATCATATGTCCTTTTCCAGAGAACATAATGATTATTTTAAAAAAGGATAGTACAACTTGCATGGATTCCATATCCTAAGATTTCACGTTGCTATGATATTTTTCCGTAAAGGTCAATAAAAACAACCCTCTAATATCAAATCAAGCCTCTCAAATAAGCACAAATATATAATTTAATACCTCATAAATAGAGTAATATTTTCTCTCGTTTTAACTAATTAAGCACCTAAATAATGCTGGACATTTTGCCCCGCGGATTGTTGATAATGACCAGCCTTTCCAGACGTTCCCATGGGAGTATAACTCCCACTCGACATGGGAACTGGAAAACCGATCCCAGCCGCTGAATGATGCTGCTGGGATCGGTTTTCACCTACTTTTTCAAGTGTCTGCACTTGATTCTTCAAAAACTTGACATAATGAATGGCTTCATCAAGCATAGAAGCCGTATCCATCTTAGTACCACCGGGTACAAGTCTTTGAAGTATCCTAATCCTCTCACTAATCCTTTCTCTTCTATGCCTTGCAGCTACACTTTGTGGATCTTTTGATATCTTGACGTTTCTTCTTTTAGGTGGCTTAACCGATTCAGGATCAATGTGAATCGGTTGCATAGCCGCAATACGAAATATCATTT
Organism: Erigeron canadensis; assembly: GCF_010389155.1. Lineage (NCBI taxonomy): Eukaryota > Viridiplantae > Streptophyta > Magnoliopsida > Asterales > Asteraceae > Erigeron > Erigeron canadensis. Next base: position 39,007,847 of record NC_057762.1, on the reverse strand, counting down.
CTCTCATTGCAGCCATTGAAGTAGTACTAGTTTTGTGCATCTCATGACCACCACTTTGACTTTGTGTTGGACTAGTGAATGAAATAGTATTATTTGATGATTGGTTCATAAATGTATGTGAACCCAAAGGCGACTCTTCAATAAAATGTGACATGTGTTTATTCAAGTTGGCTGAGCTGCTGCTACTTCCTTGTTCCAAAAACTCGGTTGTTGGGTTCTGATGATCATCGCCGCCATAGATACCGCTGAAATCGGGGAGTTTTTCAAGCTGCATCAACATCATCATCTCGGTTTGGTCTTCAGAAATGGACTTTAGAAACTCAATGTCCATTTGTCTGTATAGAATAATTCTTTCCTTTTATAGGACTATGGTCAGTAGTGGTCTTCAAAAAGCTATAATGGGCAGAGGGATGGGCAAAGTGAAGAGAAGAGGGAGATAGACTAGAAGTTGTATCAGAATGTTGCAGAATTGAAAAAGAAGGAGCTGAGAGAGAACAAATAATAATAGGGGGTAATAGAGGAAATGATTTTTTGGTTTTGTTGTGAGAACACAGCCTATCAATACAACAAGAATACTGTATCTATATATATAACAAGTTGTTGATTATTATATTGTATGTTTTTTTTTTTTTTTTTGTGAATTTTTTATTTTAAGGATATATAGAATTGTAAAGTTGAAATAATTAAAATGCTATTCTTATGTCACAAAAGTTGGTGAGGTTATCCTTTCTTTCTTTCTTAAATTTCTAGATTGTTTTCCATTATTAATAACTATAATTTCTAATAATTTTTTATTGGAATTATTGATCAATAGGAATACATGAACCAAAGAAATAATTGAAAGTGCTGATTTGTTAAGACGTACAACGGATGATTGATATTTGACATTATTATAATTTATAAAAATAGTTATAATAAATCTCATTACTGCTGATGATGATCAGCCTGATCATAGTTTATCATTTTGAAAATTAAAAAAAATATTTTTATTGTACATTCTAAAACCACATTGTGTTAAGTTTTATAGATAGCACGTGAAACCAGAAAATTGGTCAAACACTCTATAATTTGAAACTTAACACAAAAAAACACATTTGTGTTAAGTTCAGGTCACTGTATTTTGGATAGTTTTTTAATTTTTACAAAAAATTTAGTTTTCAAATAATCAAATCCTATATATAATAGTTAAATTTTAAAGTTGGATAAAGTAGATTCGCAAATACATTTATTGAATTGCTATAGTAGATAATACTCTTTATTTGATAATATCTAAGAAAAATATTTTTTGACTCAACAACATGTCTATTCATATATTCAACTCTAAATTCGAAGAAAACCATGCTATAAAAAACTCCGTCTTTATTTTTTTTTTAACATTTTATTCACACCATAATTTTAATATAAGACGTTGCAATCTTAAACTCCTCCAATATTAATCCAACTATCTTTAAGCTCTACCATATATTAATCCAACTCTTTGTTTTGTTTAGTGTTATCAAATTTCTTTTAATGGAAATAATAGTCAATAAAATAACAATTGGAATAACATTGCTATACAGAAGAGATTGCATAAAGATAGAAAGCAACAAATTCCATGCATATTAAACTCCAAATAAATATAAATATAGTAAACAAAAGCAGATGTCAGAGGATTAGATGGTAGCTGCCCCACACTTTTGAATGGCGCACAGATCTGCGCCCGGTGCTTTTTCTTGGTGCATGAATGAATAAATATATATAGAAGTGGAGTAATTTATTTTTCCTAAAAACAGAAATCGTATAGTAATACCTATAAATTAAACAAATCGAGTTTGAAAAAAAAGCTAAAACCATCTTTTTTATAAATAAAAACAGATCCCACCACATGATGTTGGTCAGAACCTCTGGGGTGTAAATCAAACAATAATGGTTGACGGTCAGCGGTGAGCAACTCCGGTGCCGGAATATATTTTTTTTAATTTGGCGGTTTTAACACGTGGAGATAAGCCACTTGATCCAAAAGTGGGGTCACGATATATATATATGAAGATTATATTATTAATAAATATATTAAGAGATAAAATTATATATCCTGAAATTAAAGGAGGGTCTTATTATAATAAGGGAACGCTCTTCAAGGCAGATTGATCAGGTTTGATAGCTAAAATGCCAAGGAAGACCAGCAATAACAGTGGCATTAGTATTGGCAGAGAACCTCTCTGCTTCATGTGATGCCCTACAATAACTGCCTCACCTCACCTATATATGCTATGCTATGCACCCTGGTTACCCCACACAACTTGTATGGCTATCTCTACGTACTCTTGAATACACAGTATATATATATATTTTCACAGTATATACAAGTGTATAAAACTAGATTAACATGTTGTTTGGATAATGCGATAATGGGTAATCTTCTTCTGTTTTACGGTGTCCTTCGTTTTTTTTACACTGATTCTAGTCTTACTACTATTTGATATAATCTAGCAAAGTAGTCAGCTATGGGCAAGTTATTGGTTGTGAACGATATAATTGTGAGAAAATAACATATCCTTAAATTTTGTCATGTATTTTAAAAATTTTAAATTTTTTTTTTATTAAGTTTTAACATTTTGCTCTTTTTTAATTTATTTTTCATTAATTTTTTAATACGTCTCTATCCTTCTGAAATGCTACCGAGCTAGAACTCCTAATATAATTCTAAATATTTTATTTAAATATGCATATTTCATTCTATCTTTTTCATAACCGGCTAACATTTTTAAAATTGCGGTTAGTTAAGTTCCGGTTTACAATTTCATGGTTGAATCACCTCCTGTCCAGTTATAAAAATAATTAAGATAGTAACTCGTTGACTTATTTAGGCAGGATATCGATTATTTGCTGTTTTCCACGGTGTTGTAAGGTTTTACGTTTGACTCATGCGTCTTTTTTTACTTAGTCAAATTCTACTTCAGAGTATCAATTATTTTTGCCCTTTTCTTTCTAGGTTCCATTCTTTCATCCCTTTAAGTATGAAACTATACAATCTGCCTCCTCAAACTTTCGAATTTTCATTAATGCACCCTTTATGTCTACTTTCGAATTTTCACTATTGACTTTTTTATTTTAGTTAAACAGAACAGAGCAAACAAAACAGCTCAATGACGAAACATACAATATATGGTTAGCGCAGCAAAGGGAGAAGGCGTAGTAGCTAGGTAGATACTAGCTCACACCAATTTAAAGCCGCTGGACTTTTGAAAAAACGTTTTTTATTAGTAATAAATACTAGACGTTGCCATTGATACATGCATTTTAACGGTGGAGGAAATGTTCGAAGGCCTTTACCATACATTTTGGTGTTTATATAGTACTCTATTATATTTCGCGACTCATAAGATCAATAAATGATGAATTCACGATCGATCGATTTTCATGAGGCTGCTGCGTGTGGCAGTCATCATTATTCATTTGCATATTTAGAAATAGACATGATCGATGTAGACATGTATTATCTATATATATGGACAATTTCACAACGGACAAGAGTTGATAATTAAGGTAAAAGACAAATTCGTAATGAATGCTTTCTACCATCATCAACTACTTAGAGTAGAGGGTGATTTAATTTTATAAATTCTTGATAAAATTTTGTATAATGGATCGAAAGATAAGGTGGTACACTGTTTATAAGGCCAGTTGAGGGTGCTCATATATGTATAGTCAACAACGGAATAACTAAAATCTTGGAAAGTCAAACAATCTATATATAAGTCCATTTCTTCTTATAGTTTTCTAGTTATTGATATTATGTATCCTAAAAAATCTCTTAATTATATCTCAATGCATAAGACCATTCTCAATGCACCTCAGACCATGCCCATAGACACCAGATGCACTTGGTACCTCTGCGGGACATGTTTATGTTTAGAGTGTCTAGAATGCATCTACTGCAAATCCAGTTTTGTGACCGGCTTTGGAATTCTATTTTGACATTGATTGAAACTCTCTTAGTACTTGAGCAATCTTGATTGATACTCGTATATTGTTGGTGTATCATCAGTGGTAATGGAAATTTCATATGACTTGTGCCAATATTTTTATGACAATTAAGCAAACATATATGCATGCTCTTAATTAGGAGAACCATATATATATAGGGGAATCATATATATATATATATTGTTGGTGTCTCAAAATATTTCACCCCTATATATATATATAATATATAGGATAGAGATCAAATGAGAAGGTACCTTAGGGAGAGAAGGGAGAAAAAGTTAGTTTTCCACTTTTTTTAACTTGTTTTTTTGAACTTTTTTTTTTTCCTTTTTTCACCTTTTTCATTCTCTCTTTAATTAACCAATTTCATATAAAAATTTTAAAAATTTTTAAAAATTTTTTTTTTTCAAATGGCGTAGCCCGTAAGTTATAGGCGAAGCCTCTCAAACTATGGCGGAGCCATGATAGCTAAGGGCGAAGCCCGTTAAGTAGATCACCCCATCACCGATCACCCCCTATGACCTATCAGCCTCTATGACCTATCACTCCTACCAGCTACCCCTTATTAATATCCTTAGAGGCGAAGCCCGTACCGTACCCGTACATGTATAACTCACTAACTCGGTTAGAATTTTTTATTTTTCTTAATTTAAAAAAAAAAAAATTTTATGGATTGAATTAGTTAAAACAAGAATGAAAAAAGTGAAAAAATAAAAAAAATATCAAAAAAACATGCTAAAAAAAATAAAAAACAGACCTTCTCTCCTTAAGAACCTTCTCTCTGCATCTCTACCCTATATATATATATATATACAGGGACGGCTCCACAATGGGGGCAGTGTGGGCAATTGCCCCCATTCCAATTTTGGTACAATGTATTTTTTTAGAGGTATATTTATTATTTATTCCTAAATAATACTCGTAGCAATAAACAGAAAATACATTATACATACAAATATCATCATCGTTGTCATAAGCCTCTTCTTTGGAAGTATGTTATTTATGTTGGGAGCATTAATTTTGAGATAAAATCTTCTATTGGTAAAGTAAAAATCTTCAGTTATTTTGATTTTTAACGAAGTTAAAAAAGAGAAATTGAAGAAAATGTTTTATTTATTTAGGTAATTGTATCAAAATTTATCGCATGCTCTAAAATTGCAAAGAACAATGTTCAAGTTAAAGATAGATGTTCTCATAACTGGCACCTAGACAAAATTATTTTAAGGGTCCATTTTTTCTAAATTCTTCGTTGAGAGTTAATTTTTGTTTAAAAATTTTTTTCCCCTCAAAGATGACTCTAATAAATATAATAAGAGACTTTTAAATTTGCTCATTTACAAAAAAAGTTTTGGCTCCGTCCCTATATATATATATATATATATAGGGGGAAGCGAATATGGGGTTGTTCCCCATCTAAGCTTAAATGGGGAACATAAGGATGGTGTCTCTCATCGTTATAATATAAGGCTATATACATAAAGATAGTGTCTCTCATTGTTATAATATTTCTTTGGATCTATTATAATACTGTAGGAAAAAAGAGAAAAAATTTTTGAAACAGTGATTTGGGGAGGGTGTTTTGTCAAACAAGTTTTTGAAAATAAAAATTTATACAATAGGGTAAACCGGCTTTTCAAAAGCCGGGTTCAAAAAAGTCACCTCGAAACCGGCTTTCCAAAAACCGGCTTCAAAAAAGTCACTTTGAAGCCGACTTTTCAAAAGCCGGGTTCAGTAAAAGTGTGAGTGAACAATGCAAGCGACAGATAAGCTACAGTGGTCGAACAGTTTACAGTATGAGCAACAGTGGTCTAAGGCACAAACTTCGAAACCGGCTTTTCAAAAACCGGTTTCGAAACTAATATATATATATAATTCGGCTTATGCTTATTCGTAAAACTATATTATATAACTTATTTATAAAAGTATATTAGTATAAGTTTGTTTCATGCATTGAAAGCGAAATGTAAAGAGGATATAGACGACGGGTAGTTACTTTACTACAAAATTAATGATTGTAAGCTTGTTTTGGAGAAAAGAAAGGTCGAACATAAGAAGAAAATCGAAGAAATATCAATTAAAAATATCAGTTAAAAAACATAAAAAAACAGATACTTATCAATAAAAACAAATAAATAATACAATCTATCTTTGACCCCCTGTTCCACATCCTGGTTGGGTACGAACTTGGCGAGTTCTTCGCGGCTCCACAATTTGTTGTTGTTCTTCTTCATCATCCTCGTCATTTCCCAAATTTGTAACTGGCAGTTGGGAAGAACTTGCGAAAGCAGAGAACTTTTGCATCGGAACTAGAGAGATGTTTCGCGGCGGTAGACCAATTCCGTGAAAATCAAGCGCAAAATAATTTGAAGGCATATCGAAAAGATTAAACTGTGCTGCATTCGGGGTATAATAACCCGGGATTTGGGGGGTACTCGTGAAGAAGTTACCCGGGAACATTTGTTGGGCTGCTGAACTTGAGGGTCCAGCTTGTGAGTTACCCGGTTGGTAACTTTGAAACCCCGAATTTGCTGAGGGCCTAAACACAGTTTGGGTATTAGAAGGACCAGCACCCGAACTGGAAGTACCACCACCCCAATTAGAAGGACCAGCACCTAGACTGGAAGGACCACCGCCTTGATAATTTTGGAAGGGAGGCATTTCAAATGGCTGTGACTCTGAAAACGACCAACTTTGAGATCCATAATTCATACGTTCTTCCTGTTGAGACATAGAAAATGCCTCTCTCGGTATTGTTCTAAAATCCGCAAAAAAATGACTTATCTGCGGATTAGCTTCTTGATCTAGACGAGCTCGCTCGTCTACCTGCACCAAACCCTCTTGCTACATACATTTATACTTTAGTAACAATTTAATATTAATTAATAGTAACTTTTATTGAACAAAAAACATACTTACATAAAATTGTTGGGTAACCCCCTAAGGAGGGTATTGTCCTGTAGGTTGTTCCTGACCGAGTTTACCGACTGTTAAGACGGTACGCTCTAGATACCACTGGATATAGCCATCTGCAATGGTGATCTCCGGGACTCCCTGGTGGATCCGCTGCTGCCTGTTGTTCCACTGCTCAATATAGTCAGCGTGTTTTTCACCCCAATCGACAAGACTATGTCTCCCCTTTCGCAATTTGATAAGGGACTTATGAACAGTTGGTTCCAACAAACCAAAATCTTCTGGAACAGTTTGTATCAACCCAAACTGTCTAGCAACTCTATTTGCTAGATGAACCTCCACCTCATCCCAAAAGACCAATGGACCCATATATTTCCATATGGTTCGACCAGTCTTACAGCTCGGGGGGAGCAGGTTCATGAAATCCTTATACGGAGTCCATTTGAACTGCATTAATAAAACAACATTAAAAGATAATGTACTAATTTTTATAGCTTTCAAAGTATATTAATTATTACCTGGTCATTGCTGAGCGCATTAAAAAAAGACCGGTACGAACTTAAACAGTGTGCCGGTGTATGAAAACTTGAGTGTTCTCCCAACCACTTATTTGCTAAAACTGTCTGGTAAGCATACGGACTGTTTATTTCCTCTTTGAATGGTGTGACTTGTGGGGCAATGCGTGGGAATCTTTCCCACACCCAAGACTGCAGCAACAACAAAGGCCCATAAATGCCCATTCTATCAGGCTTGGTCGCCTTAGACAGGTTTCTATACAAACAACAAAGGGTTGCTGAACCCCAACTCTTTCGACCTTCTTTGCTCAGGTCGACCAAGTTCCTCAATAAGTTCAAAGTAACATCTTTTGTGTTAGCGTCAAGAAAAAGCTCTGAACCAATCAGAGCTAGAATAATCCTTCTAGCCATGCATATGCACTCCTGCTCATTTTCCTCGTCCAAATTGCTAAAATTAATGGACAAAGCCAAGGTGTTAAAATTGATCCGCCCCTTGCTCACGCTATCACGATCTTCTAAAGGAATAAAACCCAGATATTCCTGACACAGATTGTTCCAATAATTTTCATCTTGGGTTTCTGTAACCCATACACCAGTCACCGCTGGTCCCTGTATGGGTAAACCCCATATCACCTGCACATCTTGCAAGGTGACAGTGGCTTCACCAACAGGAAGGTGAAACGTGTTGGTTTCCGGACGCCACCTCTCCACCAACGCGTTGATCAAAGAATGATTAAGTTGGCAAATACCCGCTAGGAAGAGTTGGAAAAACCCAGCACTCCTGACATGGACAAGAACTGCCTCGGGCACACCTGCCTGCATCACTTCAGCCAGCCCGTCATCACCTTTTCTGCAACGTGGCACTGTCACATTACGGTCGTGGGAGATGTTGTATGAGCGATGCTCATCTGGAGCTTGTAACCACAACAAGTCTGGGTTTCTAGGAACACAACTGACGTTAACGGATGCCATTTTTTATTATGTAAATACTGCTTTTGTTGATGATAAAATTGTTTTGAATTTTACTGTTTTGCTTATGAAAATTATATTTGCGTGCTTTGATACAATTGATCCTCTATGTGTATATATAAGCTGGTTAAGTGAAAAATGCATGCATGTGGTTTTGTCTTCATGCGAACCCGGCTTTTGAAAAGCCTTGTTCGCCCGTCTTGTCACATCAACTGTCACCATGTAGTCAGATCACCTGCAGGAGCACTGTTCACTGACACTTTTACTGAACCCGGCTTTTGAAAAGCTGGTTTCAAAGTGACTTTTTTAAAGCCGGTTTTTGAAAAGCCGGTTTCGAGGTGACTTTTTTGAACCCGGCCTTTGAAAAGCCGGTTTAGCCTATTGTATACAATTTTTTTTTCGAAAACTTGTTTGACAAAACACCCTCCCCAAATCATTGTTTCAAAAAAAACTTCGAAAAAAGACATGAATAAAGGGTCATGTTCTCTGCAAGAAGAGGTCCGATCGGATAAAAGAATCCAGAAGCAAGAGATATATATTATTGTTGGGTTTGGTGGCTTCTTTTTTACTCTTTTTCGATCATAATATAATGTTTTCGATAGACATAACATACAAATAAATATATACATAGATAGCGTTGCACTATCACAGTTGCACCTTGCACCTTATCTTCGCTCCCGGCCCCCACATTCCATTAACCTTCCTTACACATTTCATGTTTCCTGTTCCAAGATGAATAAAAGCAGCATTAGTTTTGTTATACCATGCATTATTATCTTTCCTCTAATTAAACACGTTCAAATAACTACCAACATATATACTAATTAGGATGTTCAAGGGTAAAATTACACCTGAATTTAAGTAGGTTAATCTTGTATCTAAAGCGTGAGTGAGTTATTTTTACTTGTTGACATACGGTTCCCTAATGGTGTGAAGTATTCAATGGAGCTTCACAACACCAAGTATATAGGTGTTTGTGTGTGTTTTTGTCATGTCCTTGACTGAGGATCAAGGTCATGTATATTATAATGGCTAAGGAAGGATCCAAATTTTGGTCCCCAGGCCATGACATCGCAGGGTGAAACCCCAGTGACACCGCTATCATGTGACTAAATGGGCTTATAGATGAATGCTAGAGGTCACAGCTTCAAAACTTGCCACAGCCCACAAACAAGTGGAGAAACTATATCTTAATTGTGATCCTATGTGTGACGATGGTGACTTACCGAGCATGAGTTTTATGCGGTATGCACTTTGAGTATCAAAAACGGTATATGGGACGAGAGGGTTCCCACCCATATACCCTTTTTACAATCCTTGTCTCATACGTGCAATTAGACAATGTTCTTGAGAAGTCGTTTAGAACAACATCCTCTTCGTACGGCCTTTGCCTTATGTCATCTTCCATTACTTATTCTGCCATCCTCCGGCCGTGATTACAAATTAAAGTGGATTAAACAGATGGTACATCATCAACTAGCAAATTAGGTGTTAAAACTTGGAATATTTAGAAATTATATATAAACAAGTTGTTAAATATAAGTGTGTAAACGGAGCTATCAATGCTAAGAATTGAAGAAAAAGTGGCAGGTTAATTGATTGATTGATTCTAGAATTATCTGCCGTTCAAAGTCTGCCTGCTCACCGCCCATTGCTCATCGGGAACAGCAGGAATTGATCAACGAAGGTCAGAGAGGAAACCAGCATTCACTATTAGATAGATATGGTCCCCTCTGCACATGTTTTTTCTCCACACTTGGCATTTTTGCATACACCAACTTGAACAAATGGCATAAAACTTATTGGCATTCTACGGCTGCATTTTTTGAAGTTTTTATTTTAGGTTGGAACTTCCTGAATCTATTTGTCAAACTTACCCCTGTTTTTGCTTGGATCCAGTTACTGGTAATTTAGAAAGGGGTAAATGTCTATAAACCCCATAGTCCCGTAGATGAATTTTTACTATCAAACTAGCGACCATGCAAAGCTCTCTGACGGTGAGACCATAAAAACGTTGGCTGGTTGAATATGCTTTTGTAGGGATTCAAACCTGTATAGTGTTCCTATCAAGTCGCTTTTTAGGGGTAGGTGGCCCTGGACTGTAACCCAGATGGTTTAATTAGTGGTGACCTACATTATAAATTAATTTGGTTTTTTAACCTCGATCAGTACTCATATATATATATATATATTATATAATCTTATGAATATGTAGTGTAGATGAAGTGTTAATTAAAATCTAGCGACTTTCAATGATTATGAATTATTCAAGTTGATTATTTTAAATGTACACTAGAACGGCCGGTGATCAAAACTAACAACATGAGATGCACGATTTAGCAAAATTTAATGGAGTACACAAAAAAAAAAATAATAGTACTGTACTTTCTCATGGAATAATCTGCCAAAAGAGCTACCCATAGGTATCACTTATTTAAATAAAATTATATTAGATATTCAAATACAGAATGCTGTCAAATACAGTAGTAATTAAGAATGTACGTAATAAATCAAATTTTCTCATACTTCTAGCTAGTCTTCCGCTAGCTATACATAGAATTAGCATTGCATCCGGAACACAATCATTGTATTAGCTAGCAGCAAAAACTTAAAATACATGTTTTCACCATATATATATACAAAAGTTGAATATGATCATACGTAATGTAGTATAATAATGCAAGGTAACTTCTTATAAGATCTGTTCACCGTATATACAAATTAAGTTAGAAATTTAAGATTTGCTTATTTAATAACTTGTATACTGTAAGTTTCAATGTTTATTTACTGTTCAATGAACCGTTGAGAAATCAGATGTACAACGGATCGAAAAGGGGAACAGAGACTATCAGGGACTAAATATGTCAACCTGGAATATTAAACTTCAGGAATGAAATTAATGCTGTAGGAAAGTAGAGGGGTTTAAATGTAACTTTGATATATGTTCACCGTATAATACGATTGTAATGTACTAAACCATTTATTTGTGTGTTCCTTTCCACAATTAGTGTGTAGCTAGATTTAGGTCCGTGTCAAATACACGGGTTTACAATTTTATCAATATTAGATGCTAGTTTAGTATAATTTAAAGTTTAGTTTACAATTTTTAGTAAAAAAAATTGATCTATATGATAAGACTTTGAGTTTTATAGTGAAATATTTTTTAAAATATGTTTATCAAAGTTGTTTATTATGACATACATAACGATATTTGAATATTACAAAATCATCAGATGTCCATTCAAGTTACGAATTGTTACATACTTAGCAATATTTGAATATCAAAAAATCACAATAGGTCACTATCATTTTATTTGATTTATTGATACACGAGGTGCTATGACATTCTTATTTTACACTTTCAAAATTATATCTTATTTGTAGATGAAACATATTCTAAATATATCAATTAGAATATGATAATGTTATTTGTTTTTCCAATAAAGATTACATTTTTACATTCTTTATTTTTCGTATATGTGTCATCATGACAATTAATAAAAAAAAACTTAAAAAAAGAATAATAGTACAATTACTTTTAAAATCTTAATATATTTACATTAAACTTTATTTATTTATTAGTAGTTTAATATATATTTATATGATACAACGTATAATTATGATATATAATAGTTATTATTTAATCGAATATATGTTATCTATTACTCTTTATTTGGATATGTAATAACTATTATTCTTTATTTACTATATTGTAATTCATGGTTAAAAAGTGTAAATTTATAATTGAAAACAAAAAAGTATAAATCAAAGTCAATATTGAAAACAAAAGTCAGCTTTAAAAAATAATCGAAAGTTGTGATTAGTTAATAAATTTTTAGAGCAACTGTCTTTTGGTATATTAAAAGGAAAAGATTTATGGAAGAAAACAATATAAATAATGTTGAACTTTTTTTAATTAGTTAAATGATAAAATCTAAAACAAAATCTCAAGTTTAGTACAAATTGTAATAATTAATTAACTATTTAGTGAGGGTTGATAACTACAAATTGTAATAATTATAAATTAAATATTTAGTGAGAGGAAAAAGTGTAAATTATTAATGGAAAACAGAAAACTGTAAATTAAGTATTTAGTGATGGTAAAAAGTGTAAATTATTGATAAAAAACAGAAAACTGTAAATTAGTGAAATTTTTTTTACAAATATTAATATAAAAATAATATATTAATATATTTGAATAATGATTATTAGGATTTTTGATTTATTTTTAAATTAATAATGACATCATCAATTTTCAATTTGATAAAATTGAAAGCTTTAATTGATTAATAAACTATTAGTTCAGCTGTCTTTTAGTATATATAAAGATAAAGATAAAGATAAAAATTACGTGGCAATATATCGCAATATATTTTTGTGACGTATTTGAAATTCTAGCAAGTGGGATAACCTTTACTTAATTAAGTCCAATTCGATCTAGCAAAGTGGGATATACAAACATCAAACATATTTTACCCCCAAATTATTTTTAATTTTTTTATAAACATGTTGACCAACAAACTGCAGTGAAACTTATACTCTGGGAGTCATCATGATTTGCATATACAAACAAGAAAAAAACCAGACCTTATGGTCCCGATACTGCCCTGGCTTCTTTTCCGTGAAAGGAAAAGAGTGTAGAAAAGGATCTGGCTTGCTCCAACAGGCTTTTCCAAGTTACTAATTCTTGTCGAGGTATCTCCAATGCTAAGGACGTTTTTAGGCGTCTTTGAGCTGACACATCATATCATTACATGTCCTTATACATCTTTATAAATCTTTAAAATCCTATAATTTTATCTCCAACCATACAAACATCCTTACATATCCTTTAACTTCACTAAAAACAAAAAAAATATAAGTAAGGGAACCTAAGGACATGCACTTGGGTAAGGACATGCATCAAAAAATCTTTAGTTTTGAAAAAACTTCAACCGCAAAGGATATTCAAGGGCACCCAAGGAGGCCCAAAAACATCTCCATTTGAGATAGTCTTACTTTCAATTTCTGCGAACGTACATGCATGCATCATGCATACCTCATTGGCTCATTATATCATCATTCCAATTGGTCCATCCTTTTTATGGAAAGTTATCAAAGGGTCCAAAAACTTATGAAAAAGCGCATGCATATATATATAAACTACTCTCGATCTTCCCATTCATTTTCATTCATGGTCGGAATGGATCCATCCAATTTGTTTCGTCGAACTTAATTATTCAATTGGTGCCAATTAATTAAGTTTCGTATTAATTAAGTGACCTCTTCGTAATTAAACATTACGTACGGAGGACAAGCTATAACTTCTCTCCTGCCAACATTTAAAACTTTGATATATATATATATAGGGGTGAGATATTTTGAGACCACTTCTTATTTTAAGACCAACTAGGACCATTGATTTTTGTACACCATCATCATCTACTACGATATACAAGACTTTTTTGTAAAAACACTAAGACTTTCCGGCGACGGGCCCACCAGAAAATCATGTGTAAGTTAACTTACACATGTGTAAGTTAAAAAGTCTTGTATATCGTAGTAGATGATGATGGTGGTGTGTAAGTTACGAAAATCAATGGTCCTTTTTTAAACTTTTTTTAGTTGGTCTCAAATTATCTTTCCCATATATATATATATAAATGTACGTTAACCAATGTAATGTAATTACATACTACATATGTCACGGTTTAGACCACTCATGATTGAATTAATTAAGGCATGTAACCATAAAACTAAGGCCTCCCTCGTACATTGGATTAGGCCTTGGGGGATGCACAGTGTCCTCTTTTGGAGGACTTAAACAAAATCTTCAATTTTTGCAGGACCTAGATTCTTAAAGCGGTCGTCGAGTTTCATAATATCGTTGAGCTACTTCTGGTGATGCAATATTTGTTCTAGATCGGATCATTCAAGAATAATGTGAAAGCAAAGGAAACAACGCCGCGATCCACTTACGATAATGTTATTTATTGTTTTCCATCTATAAGTGTTTTATCATCTTATCACAACTCCACATATAATTGGGTTCCAATCAGGGTGTGTTTACGTAAAAAAAATTAAATTTTGAATTTTTGTTTTCATGTTTAAATAAAATAAGAAGTGTTTATCTCTTGAAAAGTTGTGAAAATTTAACATAAACAACAAATTAAAGGACATTTTGGTGTCATTTAACGTCTTCACTAAAACTGAATAAGTACAACTAAATTTACCCACTAAGTTGTGCCGTAACATATTGTAAGTAAATTTCGTTAAATTAAAAGTCATGCAATGGTTGTTGACAGCTATAAAAAAACGACCTGATTTGCTGCAGATTTTGTGATTATATTTAACGACCGTTAAAGCTTTTTATTGTTTTTGTTTTATCTATGCGATACATAGATATACCTCAAGCTATACTATTAATTAAGGCTTTGTGAAGTAATGTAACAACCATCAACTATCGTTAGAAAAAGGCCCTATTTGCAGCAAATTTTGTGACTACACTTAATGGTTTGTTAACGTTATTTACTGTTTTTGTTTTATTTGTGCAATAAAAGTTGTACCTTATATGTATGATTAACTTGTAATAGCATATAGCTTTTTAGTAGTATATATAACTAGAGCAATTGTAACTATCTAAAGTCATTGCTAATTGGCCGAAGTTACTTGCTATACCTAATGTTAGCTACGAGAGCTAAGAGCTTGTCTCTAATTCACTAGTCTATGGCACTAAAGCTTTTATATTCTTTGCCAACAAACCTATTAGTATATGCAAAATCTATGATTAATGTCGCATTGTTGCTATTTAATTGCAAATATCAGTTCTAATTTTGTTATTCGATTACCAAAAAGTTGTTAAAAATTAAAAATTGTAGTTAATCACGTTAGCAAAAGAATTCTGCTTATAACTATTGCTCCTTGTAAAAGCCTAAAAGGGTAATGATCCCGTAAACTTTTTTTTTTTCATGTATAAAAGTTTACATATCACACACATATTAAATAAAATTGTATAATACAAAAACTTTTATCAATGACAAAATGAAATAAAATAATTGTACAGCTTATTTGCCAAACAGCTTTATACAAATTAGAAGCTTTAGTTTTACAGCCCAGTCTTTAACTCCAGCCCCTGATTTTAGCCCCAGCCCCCAATTTCAGTCCTAACTTCAAGTTCCAGCTACTTTTGTCAAACATACCCATAAACTCATACAAATATGCCGTTTTATGTATGGGCCGGTTTCACCAATAAAACAGGCCTAAGTGGAAAGTGCTACTCCTAGGCCGTATACAGGGGGCTAAACGACAGGCCCAAGTAATTGGCCCAATAAATAAGTTTTACTCCGTATCTTATATTCTTGTAACTTATAAACTTTTAATTAGAAAGGTTTCTATACCCAACAACGGCTCCAATTGCTACTCGGTCCCATTCCCATATTTTTAGACCTATTCGGGTCCGCTTTGGGCGAAGGCTTGAAGGTTACCGTCATCATAGGCTTTCTCCGAGCCCACAAACTGTAAGTGGAACAGATTATGTCATCAATATCAAAGTCACGTATTTGTATCAGCAAATCTATCATTATATATTATGTTGATATATATAATTCTATAGCAAGTCATTATATCAAAATTACCAAAATTCTATTATTTGGGCTACTATAATTCTACAAATAACAACATTTTAGGCTCGGAAACAAGATTTTTCCGGTAACTGTGGACATCCATTCCATCATAAATTGAACATCAAACACGCGTGTTTTTTCTGTGTCTAGAATATCCAATAGTGGATAGTTGGAACCTTGTTGCCATCCTTTCGTGTATTTGATGATTTTGATAATTTGGTTGGAATGCAGGATTTTCCGTATACATACGGCTGGAATTCTTTAATTATATGAAATTGAAAATGAGGTCCTAGGGCTAAACAAATAACGTATTACATGAATAAAAATACAACTTTATATACACAAAGTTCCTATTAAATGGAACCTATTTAGGCCTTGTTTCTTTTTTACCTAATAAACTTAATAATTAAAAACCTAATTATTCAGTTGAATTTTATGTTCTTTTTGACTTAATAAACAAAATTAACCGTCAATTACTTATATTTTTATTAATACATATAGACATTCTTAATGCATTCAGCCACTTAATATACTCAGTTAATGACTAAAAAAATAAACGAGCGCTAAGTTTTTGTCTACTTATAGTATCTCCTTTTTAAAATTTCGCAATAAAGGGAACGTTGTCAATTTTTAACAAGAGCCCTCGTTAAGTGCCACATCACCACTGTCATGTCATCAGTTTTGCTGATGACGTTTCCTTTAATGTGAAATTTTTAAAATTGAGATCTAGATCTTTTAAATAAATAAAACTAAATAGGTTATCATTAATAAGAAATTTGTATAAATTAAAAGATTACATTTTTATACACTTTTCCAAAAAAAATAATCATAAACTTTCCCATTTTAACAAAAAATTGGTAAAAAGACATAGTTGTTAGCTCTCCTTCAATTGTATTCGCACCAATGGGGTGAATCCTCAGTGGTGCCGCCACCTAACAAAGAGTTCTAGACGGTTAAACGTGGGTTCGAATCTTTGCTAAGCAAACTGTCACTTATTTTTTTGGGGAGTCACTGGACTATAGTCTATACGGTAGTGACTCATGGTACCTATTCGATACATGGACCAAAGGGTTAATTCTCACCCATTTACCTTTTGTTTTTTCCGGTTGCATTTGCGTGTAAATGATTGATGATCATTTTATTTCTTTGTTGAGCATGCAGTAAACGATTGATGTGATCTACATAGACAATTCAAATATAAAAAATTGTCATTAATCCTGAATTTTCTAATTTTAACAATATATATATATATATATATATATTATATATAGATATATCGGTAAAATAATCTACCTAGACAATTCAAATATGAAAAATGTCATAACAACATATGATCACTTACTTTAAGATATTTTATGTGTAATTAAGTGACCTTAATTATGGAGGATAAGGACTGATCATAGACATTTTGGTATGAGAAAATTTTGAACCGTGTTTTAGCATTCTTTAACCATACATATATATATAACTGTACGTATATCTATATCTAGGAATTGAAGCTAACTTAATTTTCGTTTGATAATCTCTCAACGATGGCTCATGAATTCACCATTTCACCACTTGTCTAGCTAATTAATTTGCTAACGACGTCAAGGGCAAATTAAAACAAGCCATATAGTTGAGATTCAACTTCAATTAATACATGCATGGTATAACGATACTAGCTAGCTAGAAGAGTTTGCTTTAATTTGCCAATATAAGGGGCGGTACGTGGGGATTCATATATATTGATCAACTTTTTTTTTTTTTCCTTCTAATCATGACTTGCAAAAGTGATGACACAGAAGAAAGCAATTATGTTTCCCGCATGATTACTCTACTTTATTATTGTGTGTAGTAGTAATCCTTTCCAATATTTGTTAATTATTCCTTCTCCACTTCCACCTCCTACAACTTAGCTTGTCTCTATGTCTCGTCAATGCTTTAAACCTTCATCTAAAAGCAATATCCTATCCCACCTCATTTTAACTTTATACGTACGTATATACAATTGTAAAGTTATATGATCGATTATTTATGTAGATGCATGTTAGACGTAGAAGTTCAATTTGTTAGTGACTCAAGATTAGCTAATAATTGGATTTGCCGTTAATGCAAGTCATCAGCGACCCCAACACACCTAAGTGATCGACTAGCAGGTTGTGCGTGTTAGTTCAAAAATTTGCATGTCACTCCAACTCAGTGTTTGTAATAAGTTAGATGATCTATTCTACTTGTTATACTAATTTTACATTTAATTATATATACGAATTACAACTTGTAAGTTCATAACTTGTGCTAATTAGTTAGTTATTTGCTTGAATTAAGTTTCTTACAAAAGTGCTAGCTAGAAAAACCGGATAAACACAATCATTACAGAAGTATATATATATACCCTACTCGGCTGCTCCTTATTCTCTTGTGGAAAGCTTTTACATCTTCTTTGAAGTGTGTTGTGGGGTCTAAATATAACAAGCTTTATTAAGGCTTATACTTCCACTTTGTACACCTTTTGTCTTCTCCAGATTTGGATATTTACAAGTTTATATATTGGTTACGATCAAGAGAGATCGAGTCGTTAAGTTCTTGATCGAAGCAAACTAAAAATAAAATAAAACAAATATATATGTTGAATTCAAGAGCTAGTAGTCAATGGCCGGACAGCCCACATAAATCCAAGAAGCCTAAGTACGTACACCATATTCTCAATTTTCAATTTTGTGTAGATATATCTTGGTATATGAAATCTAACATGCAAAGTGAAAGGAGATATTAAAAGTTGGAACAGGTCCTTTTAGTGTAGGTCATGCTCTTGATTAAAAGGTGTATGTACATATGCTGTCAAGCATTGGAGATAACTAAGTTCACTATTCTCAAGATTTACGGAAATTTAGTGAGATATCTCATGAATTTTTGACTACCCCATCATATGCACTTTTCAGAATTATATATCACACTGAAACTCTCCTTTAAAGTGAAAAAATTTATATGAATTTCTTCTTTAACCTGAAAAAGTGTAGAATCATTGCATGTATATATATATATATATGTGGGATTCTATATATTGATAATGAATGATTACTTACTTCCACCATTCTTGCGGTTGTGGTGGTGCAAGTAAATTTCACTAGTTGCATGATTAAAGCTACTTTTAATCTTTTGCATGGGATGGTGGACGACTATCGACGAAACTTGAACAGGGGTAGATTTTAGAAAAACATAAAGTTGTTAAAGGGGCTAATATATAATGTAAAAATTATTTTTAAAGGTATATAAAATATTAGTAAGAAAAATAATATTTTTAAAGAGATAAGAGCGTCATTTGGTCCCTTAAAAGCCCATCCTTTAATCAAAGGGACGATTTTGGTATCTTAGCTCTCGATTTCATATTCAAACCTCAAGGCAAATCATCCGTTCCAATGACACTACAAGAAAAATATTTATTAGTGACCATTTTGCTTAGTAACGACTAAAATTTGGTTACTAATAACCTTATTTAGTTACCATTAAGAATGGTCACTAAATTTGGCCAATAAATAAAATTAGTGGCCAAAAATAACACTTTTTGATCTCTAAACAAAATTAGTGACAGACCTTTAGTGACGAAAAGTGACGACTTAATGACCAAATTTTGGTCATTATGATAAATTAGTGACCAAATTTGGAGTGGTCACTTTTTGTTACTTTTCGTCACTAAAGGTCTGTCACTAATTTTGTTTAGAGACCAAAAAATGTTATTTTTTGGCCACTAATTTTGTTTAGTGACCAAATTTAGTGACTACTTTTTTTAATGGTAACTAAACAAGGTTATTAGTGACCAAATTTTAGTCGTCACTAATCGATATTTTTCTTGTAGTATTAAAATCGGATCAGATTTTCGGTTCTGATCTCAGTCATCATCATATTCTTCAATTTATCTCTTTATCATTATCACCTAAGTATTCTCTAACTTTTTTTTTGTGGTTTTTTTTTGTGTTTTAGGGGTTAAAGTTCAAACATACCATATAAGAAAATTACATTGTATCAAGATTGAAGTGAGGATACTTGCCCACATTGCCCCCATGTTGAATCCGTCTCTAGCTATAACTATAACTCTAGTGTCATGAACTCTCAAAAATAACAAAAGTTGTCATATTTGTAAATTGACTTGAAAAAAAAAGTACCTATGTCGAGTCTACTAATCAAACATTTGGCATTATTTGATTGACTAGTTGTATTTCATATTAATATAGTTAATTGGTAACTATTGTGTTAATTTTTTTTTTTTTGGTAGGTATACGTTCATATGTAGACATAAACTTTCAAATTTAAACATTGTAGCAATCTTGTTTTTTTCTTTTAATATCAATTAGAAATTTCGAAAAAATCAAAAGACAAGACATATGACATATCGTCGAAATACTTTATTGGGTTGGAACTGTTTGAATAACCGCCGGTGTATCATACGAGCTAGCCAATAAGTTAAGATAGCCGGATCAAACTGTTAATGCAACCAAAATAGATTTGTGCACTACAAATATAACAAGCGGAGGGGTGCATAGTTAAAGTGTTATGGCATCTTGCCATTTTCTGAGGTCCACATCTGTTTAGACACTCGTGTGATGTTTGTAAATGGGGTAATGATCAATCATTTTAACTTATTAGTCTAAAAATTATCTCTTCATAAGATGGTGATATGTAAAAAATTAGAGGGTGAAATTAAAAAAAAGAATTAATAAAATCCACATATCACATTTATATAATTTTAAGAAGATTTTTTAGTTAATATTTAGAAGGATTAATCATTTTCGTTGCAAAGGAGAACAAACCTCTATATATGAAAAAAAATATATATATAATCTTGCATATAACTATTATTGTTGTGTTGTGAATGATTAAAATTGCAAATTTATCTTTATTTTTGTATAATAACAGTTATATTATGAAAAGACAAGTTAGAAAAAGAAAATTAATCATTCTTTTCTAATTACCGGTGATTTTGTATAAAACAAATATTTAACGATCTTAAACATTTGATATCTTGGCAACGGGTTTTTGGGCTTTTAGAAGCTTAAAAGGTTTGAGCTTTTAAATTAACTTCTTTTAAAGTTATAAACCTGTTTGAATATTCATTTGAAATAGAAAGTCAACCCTAAAAAGCTCTTAAAAACACCGGCCGATAGGTTTTAAAATAAAAGTTTTGTTTAAAAAGGTTGAAATAGAATCCCTAATCCCTATCCCTACATTTCCAAATTAACTTCAACTCCAAGTCTCTAATTACAACTCGAGGTTTTTACGTCAAACATACCCGGTATATCTTTTATCTTCATGACACGGATTATGATGTCATATATCATATTATAATTTAAATAAGCATGACGACTATATATTTAAATCTTATAAAACAACCTAGTTTTAGTTAAATGATGGGACCTTGTTGTCAACTATAATATCTTCTATCTTGTTTCCATGATCATCTCATCACAATTACAGTAATTATTATTGTATTGAATAAAAATCCCTTGGATTGAGGAGAAGTACAAGAAAATAAGTAGTGCGTGCCGGGTAAAACTTTGGTAATTAGATTCAAAGATTTTAATTATTGAAGAAAGTGGGACAACTAATCATTTTTTACAAGCTTCTCTTACAAGTCAGTCGTGTAGCAAAAGCATAGTTGCCATGCCAAATTCATACGAGTCACGAGTAGTCGAGTCAAAATCAAGTGAAATGAGGCGACTTGGTGGATAACTCGTTTTTGCTTCAGACTTGTAGCATGACTCGTGTTTTTTTGTGCGAGTCGGTCCGAATCATATTCCGAGTCATGATTCGATTCACGAGTCACAAAATCATTTTTTTATTTTTGAATTTTTTATATTTTTTTAAACATAACTCTTTTATATGCTTTTAAATTTGATTTTATTTTAATAATGTTTACTATTTTTAGCTCATATAATATTATATGTCTGCAATAAAAACTTATATATAATTATAAAATTATATATCCTTAAATATATAATTCTTACGATTCGAGTCACGAATCAAAAAATCAGATTTCGAGTCAAGTCAAAAATACCGAGTAGATAACTATGAGCAAAAGCGCTTAAAGAACCTCGACTTTTAATTAGGAAAAACTAACACGATACTCGCGCAATGCGGTGGTGGTGGCAGCGACGACGGTCATGGTGGCGGCAATAGGGTGACGATGTCAAATGGTGTAGATGATGTAGATGTAATTAATGTAAAAGCGGTAGTGTAAATATTTTAGAAGATAAAAGTTTAGGGTGTAAAATTAGTTTACTAAAGGCAATTAGGTAATTTTTTATATATAACTAATAAATGAGGGTTTATTAAGGGCAAATTAGTCATTTTCAAACTTTTCTTTTTCTTTTTTCTACAAAGTGAGTTTCGATTCAGACGTGTTGGAGGCAATTTTAACCAGAGATTTTCTAGACCTCCAACCCCCTCCTCATGGAAAATTCCTTTGATATGAGAACCCCAAGACTAGGGATGTGCATGGTTTGGTGCAAACCGGCTAAACCATTTAAACCGAAATATTTGGACGGGTTGGTTGGTTTTAAATCAAAATTTCGAACCGTCAGTTTGCTTTTTCCGTAAACCATTTATATGGTTTGGTTTTGGTTTTAAATTTTATACAATCCGATAAAACCAAACCGGACCATTTAGTTATAATAATTGTAAGTTTATATTTATATTAATAGTTAATAATGTAAATTATATATACTTATTATTTGTCAAAGTTTTAGACATGATATCGAATCTTAAATTGTTATGTTTGTTTTGTTTAATAAGACTTATGAATATTTTGTTATGTCATGATATCGAATCTTAAATGCTACGTATTATTTTATGCTTTTATAATTTAATTTTAAAACCGTTTAACCGTCCAAACCAAACCGGATTAGTTGGTTTGGTTCGACATAAAATTTTGGACGGATTAGTTTGAAAAATCATGAAATCGTATGTATTGGTTTGGTTGAAATTTTTGACTAAAACCGTCCAAACCGGACCATGCACATCCCTACCCAAGACTCGAACCTGAGACCTTTGGTAAACTCACCCCCGGGGCCCACATAGTGGATTTAAAAGATACCCCTGGCCACTGAGGTTAACTCAGTGCATAATTTTTATAATGTAGTAAAGATTAATGCTACTCTTACTAATAAATTTTTATATAATATAGTTTACAAACTAACATATTCCAAAAAAACGTGAACACAGAATAAAGAAAAACAAATTAAACACAATTCTTATTGGTGTCATCTCAATTTATTCGTATAATTTCAATTTTACAACTATGAAACCAGTAATTTTAAACAAACCACGCATATATAATGTTTTTTGAACGGCAACCACATATATCATTTAGAAATTTACAAAGACAAATATGCCAATATATGTGATATATACCAATAATATTTTCCCTATATATATATATATGTTGGACCGAACTGTTTATAAAGCATATATTGTCAATTGCGATACCAGCTTAGATATGTGATGGCATCATGCTAACGACTACAAGTCTACAACCTCTAATTAATGAAATGCTTGATAATATCTGGAAAAAAAAAAAAAAAAAAAGTAGCCTGAAAGAGTTACAGCTAGCTGCAGAGTATATGCGGATATGCAGCCTTGATTATCATGAGTGGTTTAGTAGTAGTAGCCTTTGCATGATTACATACTTTTCTTTTTCTTCCTGTTTATGATATCTCCCACAAACAGACGAGTAGAAAAAGAAGGCGCCGTGCATGTGATCCTACATCATTTACTTTTCCTTACTTTCTACTGCTCTTTAACTTACTCATAAATACCAACAGTAACTTCACAAAACACTTTTTATTTTATTTTTCAAGTTTATTTTTTTGACATATGTTGAAGCACAAAATTTAGTCAATACAATAAAGATCTCTTTTATATGGTTCATGTAAAAAAATATATATATAAAAAAAAAAAACTTTAAATCAAGCGGGAGGGTCGTCATAGATACATATATTCGAGAAGATGTAGTTAAATCGGCGAATCAATTAAATTCGTACAGATAATTATCATGTTAATTATTTATATCTCCGCTCACACGATTTTGTTCAATTTCAATGGATAAAAGTTTAAAATCGAAATAGTTTGGCACACTATTTGGGTGGGCCACTAATTCTGATTGGGCCTCTATCACTAAAATTAATACATTACCAACTGTAAGTATATATACGTATGCTACTAAACTAACAAAAAGTTTAAGTGGGCCTTGGCCCATCTTTGTTGCTACGTGCCACTCAACAAATAAATATATTAAAGTGTCTTTTGTATATGGTAAGTTGGTAACTATGTTGGTATGTGTTTAACTATATTTTTTTTTAAGGGAAGGGAATATAAGGTTGTTAGATATTTAAGTTGAGTCTAAAATTCTTTATATACTTTTTTTAAATCATAAAAATTATGGGACCAAATATTTATTTAAAATATTAAAATATTGGTACGTGAGGGATTTTTCACCCAAGTTGGGTGCATAACAGCCTCATACTCACTTTTCTCTTTTTTTAAAGGTGTGGATGATCATTTGCTCGCAATAGGGTATTTAGCTTACATTGTCTTAATCGGGTCCGCACTAAAAAGTCCCCTCACCTTCAATACCTAATAGGAGGAGAAACGCTCATCTAAAAGATATGTGTTTAACTATATTTAGTAGCAGGAATGGGAATAAGAATTGAAAATTAGAGCCCCTATCTTTTATATATGGGTTTCAGTTAATTTTATTAAAATGCATAGGGACGAGTGTATAAGGCTTCAATTCAGCATTTTATTTTTCATTAGGTGAAGTCGAACCTAAAAATTTTATTGCTCACAACAAACCATCGATAAATAAATTGTTCTATGGAAATTATTTAAGTCAGGGGTTTGGATTTAGGTGTAAGCAAAGTACTCCCTGATCTAATGATAGAAGTTTTTTCAAATATAAATAAGTTTTCTAGATATGAATATAATCAATACATACATTAATACAATTTTCATATATCAACATTCATGTATTATAGATAAGCTTTATTACCTACAACTATATAAATAGATTCGATGACCATCTCTCTATATAACTAAAAGAGAAAAAAAATTTAATTAGTTGACAATTATGAAAGAATGTCATAAAATTTTCATTATGTGTAATATTTATATTAATTTTCTAATTTTAAGCATTTCTTTAAAAACTATTTTTTATCTTAATCATCATTAGTTAAAACGAAATACGTTACCCGGGCATTGCCCCCGGGAAATATTATATTTATTGTGTTATATACTATGTAAAAATTATTACATGCTATTAGAAATATTATATAGCTCAAAACCTGAGTTGATATTGATTTTTTAATGAGTAAGCAATTATAAATTAGAAAAAATCGACAGTATAACTTTATAACAGATTAATATATTATATAGATTCCAAAAGATAATAAGTATGAAAGTAGAATACTTAAAATAAAAAAACAAATTAATAATACAAACATAATTAAAGCTAATTTCCTAAATCATTGAAAATAGAAAGTGAAACAAAAATAATTCATAATAATAAAACATCAACCAAAATAACATTGAAACTAATAAGTATTGCAAACAAAATTTTCGGAGATGGTTAAGTGTATATATTCTAAACATACACCCTACTTTTATGTGTATATATACTATGTTATAGTTCACTTCTAATAAGATTAGATAATCTTAAAAATGTTACAAACTTAAAAAATAATAATATGCAATTAAAATAAGTGATCTTTTGTAAACAAATTGGAAGCAATTTAAAAGATCAAAACAAAATTTGTAATTAAGAATATAAGATGGGTCCAAGAGAAAATGAAGTGACCCATTAAGAAAATGAAAACGGGCCCAAATAAATAAATTGGCCCGTTACTATTCTTTACACGTATTTCCGTACCTTTCTTTTTAATATATATATTAATTAAGAAAATTAAAAAGCAAAAAAAAAAAAGAAGAAGCTATATATGTAGTAAATCTCTTAATGATCGGCTGCAATACATGGTGGATATATGGTATTATGTTAGTTTTAATTTAATGCTAACATATATATCTCTAAATCTCTTAAATCTCTTATTGATCGACTGCAATATATGGTGTTTATGTATATGTACTATTATTTTAGTTTTAATTTAATTACTTTAATTAATTGTTTCATGTATATCTCTTATTCTCTTTAGACTTAATGGATGGATTTTTTCTTCCCCAAGTTACAAAGTTACATTTATTATTATTAGTAATATATAAATTGAGAGATTATACATTGATTTTATTATAATATCCAAATTGCTGTCATCTTTTAATTTTTCCTATACTCTATGATATCGATCACCATGACTAAGGATATAACCCATATCAAACGCAATGACGTGTTTGAAACTTTTTTTATAGAAAAAAATGTACACACTTTGTTAAGAAGGTATGATTTGTTTTTTTATGAGAACTTTAAATTTATACATATATAGATCCCTAATTGTTACAATTTTATTTTGTCACATTAGTTTTATTGCAATTTAGGTTATATATCATATCTCATAATACTATTTTTTGAGCTTTCGTTATGGACAGTAATTATTTGTGCATCGCACAGGGTTTAATCTAGTTAAAATATATATATCTTTTAATATATTATTTAATTACTTTGATAAAAATAAATGATTAATTTTTTCTTTATAATAATTTCTCAATCAATATTCGTACCAAAGATATATAAGTTAGTTTATTGTTTTGTTATTTTATTAGGTTAATAAACATATTGATAAATTGGACACTACAATATAACAACTTCAAAAGTTTGACTTTAATTGATATCTACTATCTATACTACTTATTAAAAAAAATACCCCATGTTGAAAGTTACATGGGGAAAATGTCTAAAATGCTCTTTCATGTAATATTTTCATCTACCACCCTTAAGATATGTAATATTTTTATTTAGCACTAAAATATTTTTTACTTACACTACCCCTTAACATTAATGATTAAGTTATACTATCAATCCTTTATTTTTTTAAATATCCCCATTAATAATCTACATCAATCAACATCTCATCTACCACAAATAGTCGCATCTACCACCATATCGTCGCCGCCACGACTACCGCCGCATTGCGCGGGTAACGTGCTAGTCTATTATAAAGAAAATAACATTTTATTTATGAAAGTGTTAAAAATATGTAATATTTTCACTTACCACCCCTTAAAATATTTTTATTTACACTACCCCTTAACTAGGGTGAGCAAAAAGCCAAAAACCAAACTGAAAAACCAAAAACCGAAAAAAACCATAAAAATCTAACCGATTAAACCGAAAATCGAACCCAATGGATTGTTTGGTTTTGGTTTTCTAAAGACCGAATAAATCGGTTCGAGTTTCGGTTTCATACGCAAAAACCGATGATTAAAACTAAACCGAACCAAACAATATGTATCTTAATTTATATGTATCTATGCATATGTGCTCTGTTTATTATCATAATTTTTGTTGTGAAAATACTCCTTTTAGATTATTACTTTCCTAGCATCTATCCATCACAAAGATCTTGATGTTAATACTTTGAAGCGTAAATCGCTTTCCGTTCAGCATTTACTTAAAAGAGCTTGTTTGTACACTAAAAAAAACTTATATGTACACTAACAATGCAATGCTAGCTTTAAACCAATTACATTAATTTGAATCCATATATGATCTAAAGAAAGTGTTCGACATATTATAAACCAATGAATAAAACCAACTGACCAAATCATGTAATAAAGATCCAATTCTCAAGTTATTAGTGGAAGAACATAGAAAAATTGAAAAAAACCCCAAAACCGACACAAACGAACCGGGGAACCGACAAACCGAACCGAACATAAACCGAATCCAATGGTTTTTGGTTTTCAAAAACCGAAAGTATCGGTTCGGGTTTCGGTTTTAGGTCAAAACCGACCTAATCTCACCCCTACTTAACATTGATGATTAAATTACACTATCAATCCTTTATCTTTTAAAATATATACATTAACCATTGACATCAATTACTCTTAAATCAATTATCTACACCACTCGACGCCTTATCTACCATTAACAGCCGCCCACACCACAACATCGTTGCCGTCACGACCACTGCCGCATTGCGCGGGTAACGTGTTAGTTTTTTATTAAGTAATTCTAATATAAATAAATAAATAAATAAAATGCTCACTGTCGTTTTCTGCATGCTTTAACCCTCAATAACTCGACGGTGTATGAAGAAGGTTAAGATGTAGGCATAACTTACCCCTGCCAAAGTATAGAGACTACTTCTAGGTTATACGTAAATGGTAGAAAAAAACCTCTGACATTTTGCATGGGATGAGAATCTAAACATATGTAGCAATTAAACATACAGTTACCGTGTTTATCTATACTCCCTTATAAAACAAATTAGCACCCCCCTTAAACTTTTAAGAAT
Source organism: Erigeron canadensis (assembly GCF_010389155.1). NCBI lineage: Eukaryota > Viridiplantae > Streptophyta > Magnoliopsida > Asterales > Asteraceae > Erigeron > Erigeron canadensis. The sequence goes on along the minus strand of NC_057762.1, from coordinate 38,979,452 downwards.
CTGGTATGTCTAATTTACTCTATATCTTAATACATCCATATTTCCATTATATATACTGTGACTAAAATACACTTACAAAAATTTCATACTCTATCTCTCCCCACACACAAACACATAGCAATAACCCTAACTCATAATTCGTTCCCCCTAGCTTCACATCCCACCTCGAACGTTACCTATTTTTCCCGCTATAACGCGCGAGTACCCATCTAGTAAATAATTATACACCGTAGAAATGATGTGCAAGCTACAACTTCTATATAGTTGTTGGTGGTATGCTAAAAGAAATCAATAAATTGAATTTGAATCTCTCTATGTAAGTAAGAGATGATAATTTTTTGCTTAGTTGACAATTATGATAGAATGTCATGTAGGATTTTTCATTATGTGTCATATTTCTATTAATTTCCTAATTTTAAGCATTTCATGTCATTTAAATTATTCTTAATCATTTATCATAAACATCATTAATTAATAATAAAAAGTTTAAACCATGTATATCTCTTTAGACTTATTAATATGGATATCTTCATCTCAAAGTTATAGTTATTGGTATTCTTAACAAAAGAATTTTAGTTTGAACTAATTTTGGATATTTTACTTGAATTCTAAATTAATTATAATTATATTTTACTTATATTGTTTTGTTTTATTTATTTTAAAAATATTATTTTGAGTCCATTTGACATATATCTAAAAGTTTTCATCCTTTTAAAATATATGTACCTTATAACGGGCTTAGCAAAAAGTCCTTTTTATATTAACTATAACTATATATTAAACCTTATTGAAGTATGTGATAGCTCAATCCTTCATTAGTATCACTATTGCTATTAATTTCTCTATATAATTAAAAGGAATTATGTTTTTTCTTAGGTGATATTTTTAGTTTTTTATCACATTGAATTTTTAATGAGGTGTCATTTTTATCATTTAAATTAGTATATCTTGTTACCATGTATCATCTTAATCATCAATTTTAATCCTAATTATCAATCATAATCATAATCATAATCATTAATGTTTATTTTTCTATTTTCTATATAAATACAGAGATGTTTATATAGGTGATCCCTACACAACACAAATTGTCATACACAACAATATATGCATCAAACAGTTGTACTGTACAATTATTTAATGCATATATTGTTGTGTATGGTAAATGTGTGTTGTGTAGAGATCATTTCCCATACATTATATTATAACTTTCTATTATTCAATGATAATCATCTTTTGTCAAATAAGATGGTTTTTATATTATGTTTATTTTTTTGAAAAATATTTATTATATTTAATAATTATATCATAAGAAAGATTTTTATGATTTATAATTAAAATATGTATGTTTCATTAGTCATGTTTTTAAATATTTGACGTATATCATATATTCATAAACTATAATTTTATTGTATTGATCAGTCAGTTTTTATATTATCATAAATTATGAATAATAATGTAACCATCAGTTATTGTATTTTTTTTATTTATGTTCTCAGTTTTCTCGCATAACGTGCGAGTTTAATCTAGTTGTATATATATAGCATTGAATTTGTAAAAGTTAGGAAACTAATAGATATCCGATAGATATCCTACATAGAATTTTGTTTCGTTGAATTTTGTGAATAAAATACAGATAATTTAGTTTAACCTAGATTTTAGACTCGTATCTGACACTGGACACGGGGTTTACGATATTATCAATATTAGATCTTCATTAATTTAATTCATAAAAACTTATAATTATGAAGATATACAGTTCTAAGTGTTATACATTGCAAGTTGTAGTACAATAATCACATGTTCGTCACTGTCATTATTAGTTGATACATATTGATGTGATTGTTTGTCGTAGTCATTCCACAAGGCACATACTACAATAATTTTTTTATTATATAGTTTTTTGAAACCAATTGTACTCATAATGTGATATTATTATGAAAGATTATTAAGAATTAAAATATAAACATACTTGTGATCTCGTACTTACATTCAATTATACGTGTTTGATCATGATACGGCCCATAACATGAATATGTTTATTTTCAACCATTATCCTATGATAGTTAGATAACAATTAGGATTATTTTCATATTGTTTGATAACAATTAGGACTTTTGATTTGAGTGACAATTGTAACTTTAAAAAATTAAATATAAATACTTTTTGTAACGTTTTTAAAAAAATTAAGAAGAAACTTCTCAAATTGATGGCTAAAAATAATTATAAATTAAGTATTTAGTGTTAAAAAGTGTAAATTATTGATTTAAAACAAAAAAGTGTAAATTAATGAAACTTTTTTTACAAATTAATATAAATACCAATATAATAATATATTTGGATAATGATTATTAGTATTTTTAATTTATAGTTAATCTAAATGATGACATAAGCGAGAGTCAATTTTATAACACTGAGCGATTTGATTGGTTAATAAGTCATTAGTTCAACTGTCTTATAATATATACTAGATTTTTGACTCGTGTCAAATACACGGGCTTAAGACATTATTAAATAAGAATAAGTATACACAAGACTTACGACATTATGGAAATAAGAATAAATATATACAACATAAAAAGACTTGTCGGTTAATATATAAAAATATATTTTAAAAGATAAGGCATGATATTCAAATGTAAATAATGTAAGCTAAATCATACAGGCAAAACTTATATACACCAATTTATTATCAATTTATGAAAAAACTCAATAAATATCATAAAACTTCTTTTGTAGGATTGAACTCGTGACCTTATGATCTTTATGCTTTATCCCGCCATCAAGTTATATATACGGAGTATTATATTAGATTAGATCGATAATCGATTAGATACCATTAGTAATAAAAGACTAAAAGTTGAGTGGTGATTCCATAAATAAAGGTACGTAGAGAATGTTAGAAGACGAATTTTGTGATAAGAGTGGGAAGTTGTAACACTTGAATATAGTTTTATAGAGTATTTAATTTATGAAACTTATTTATTTATTTATCTATATATGTCGTAAGAAGTGAATGTGTTAATTTAGTAAAATGTTATTGGTTGTGGAGTTAGCATGAAACTCTAATAGTAATTCCGTAAGAATTGTAGTAAATCCCATAAATGTTTCTAACTCGATCTCAAAATATTAATCAAAGAATTCTATATGTAAATCTTGTCGAGGGAGTTGTAATAGCTTTTAATAAATAATATAAATTTGATCGATTTGTAATTTTAAATTTTAAATAATTTAATTTAGTCACATCTTTAATAACTTAATTTAAAGGAATTAAGAGTTGTGATTGGTCTATTGATTTCTTTTAGTATATATATTAATTCATTTATTAAGACTAATATTAAAATTAAGATAATAAATTTATTAAAATTTGAATATCCTAGTCTAATTTGAATATGGATACAAATATCCTAGTTTAACACGACACTTGTCGCTTTGAGATAACGCCACATGTCGATCAAAGAAAATTGTAATCCTTTTAATTTTAGCTTATTGGTAGATTGTTGAATCCAAATTTTACCAAAAAATAAAATAAAATTCTTGGTCTAGAGCTAGGATTATCTAAGGTATATTATGATATACAGTTTTTCTAAAGTACGTTGGCAAACTATTTTTGTTAAGTCCTATGATGTACGAGTAACTCATTAAGGTCTCCTTTAAACACTTTTACCAATTAAGTGCGTCAGTAATTTAAAAAGGGAAAGAAAGACACAGAAATAAAAAGTATTTCATCGATCTTGCGATTCGTATCTTGTTAAAACTACAAGGATGGTCATGAGATGCCTCTCTCTTCTATTGTTTGTTTTAAAAATGAAACGGGTACAAAAGGAGTCGATGAAAGGCAGAGGATAGGACAAAAGAGATATAGGAAAGAACATGAACCTTTGTGAATTGTGGCTTGTCGTATTTACTGCCCCTTTTGATTCGTGTCCACCATCTCTTTTGACTTTCAGTCTACAATACTATTCCCACGAGCTTCTTTTCTCTTCTCTACAAATACATTTTCCTTTTCCTATTTATTTTGTTTCTTCTTGTAAGACGCATATTTTGATTGAAGGTAGATATAATATGAATTATCCGTAGAAATCATTGTTGGAGTGTGATATTTTATTATAAATCGTATGTACGGGAATAATTTAAGCCTACGGGATCACACGAAATGACACGATAACTCGATAATATTAATTGATAAATTAAAGTAATATATTGATTAGTTTGATCACGAAATGATTAATTAAACATAATTAAAGAGTTAGTTATATTTAATTGATCAAAGAGGATGATTAAAATGTGAAAATCGGAAAATGGACTTGGACCTAAAACCCATGAAGGGGGGGGGGGGGGGGGGCACATGAAGACTTGTTTTAAGCCTTTATGTTGCTTATTTTCCAAGTTAGGATTAAACTAATTAAGCCCTATAAATAGATGCTTAATTCTTGTTTTTTCATATACTTTTTCACATAAGCAAATTCTCTCCTTTTTCTTCCTTGCTTTAAAGTGGCCGAAATTCCTTCTTCTTGAGGGGTTTCGACTTTGAAGTTTAAGGTTCAAGCAAAAGGTTGTTTGGTTTGTGATCGAGTATTAGCATACGTTATTCGGGGTGTCTAGTGTGCGATCGTAGAGGGGTTTTGCTTTAAACCCTAAGCATTAATAATAATCTTGTTATTATTATTTTTATTGGAGCTTGCATAAGGTATACGACTCAATTCTAGTTTTTGTTAATTAATTTGATTGCATATATGTTTCGATTTCTTCCGTTACGCTTACTCGTGATTATATGGTTATTTATGTGTTCATATTCTAACAATCATATATCAAACTAAATAAATTAGATATGTCTTACTTCCATAAATTTTACTCTTATAACATTACTCTTAAGAACATGAGAGTTAGTACTATACGTGTGGGTGAAAAGGTAAGGGATAACAATAATGAGTGTAAGACTCACAATATATTTTTTTTAATAGCAGAGGAAATTATAATATAACAAATAAAATTTCTTACAAGATGTTAAAAATATAATGTATAACATTCTAGCCTTACAACAACTATAAACTACTAGAGAATCTTCTAAGAGTTTTAACTGCTAGGACTCAAGATATTAGCTCTATTGATTAATGTACGTATCTAGAAATTTTAATGTCCAATATTCTAGTTTCTTGACTATCAAAGTTTTAAAATTGTAGTGTAAACACATATGATTGTCAACACAGCTGCTGTTACCTATATGATTTCTTTCCTGTCTGAAGTGAATTCTCTTTGAGAGTTTAATTAGCCATAAGCATTTAGATAATTAAAGGCTGTCAAAATGTTTCATATATTACATTCCTAGACTAAATACGTAAATGCAGGTAGTTAATTGGTTAGTTTAAGTAATAAATTCCAATGTGGAATAATGTTAATCAATTAACTTAGTATTAGAATAAAGTCATTTGACAATTTTATTTAATTTTGAAATGGGAAAGTACTGTGACATACATGATAGTAACATGGATGTGTTGGTAAATGTTGATTTAAAATATAGGGAACTCTTTATCCTTATTCGCTCTATGTTCTAAGTTGTCTGTCCTTGAAATCTTCACCCAACCTATTATATTTGTTAATAATTATGTTATTTTTGGTTCTCAATAAAGGATATTGTTTAATATCTGGTTTCTATTGTATATGCATTATAGAATTTGTGTTAAAAGTATATTAATTAGGTAGAATGTTTGTTGTTCGTAATGTAGTTACCTGCTCGTAATGTAGTTAGGTGATACTCAACAAACATGTATGATCATTACATTTTTTAAACCCTCTCTACTCTTTACACTTTTAGTCGGAGGTCCTTTTGAAGCAGTTTTTCTACCACTGGATAGAAGTAATTAAGAGTATTTATGTCTTATCTCCTTTATACCCCGTTTATAAAGATTAGGTCTTGTTGTTGTTGTTGGTTTCAGTAAGGATTAAATGATTTAAGATTAGTTATATGCATATTATATATCTTCGTAAAACTTTTTCTTAACAATATTTTCGCAACATGTGAGTTGAAGATGGAGCTCGAATGAACGAATCTTACACACGTTTATATTTCAATAATGCAAAACGATAATATTTAGAAATTAAAGAAATATATATCATTTTTATTTCCGATCAATTTAATTAGCTTCGATTTTTTTTCCTAAAGAAACACCATATCATTATATGTGTTGGTTGAAGATCGGAGTTGGAAATATATATGGTTTTAATTTGTCAATAATTAATGAGAAGATATAGATAGGGATATGATAGAGGCAGAATCGAAATACAATGAGTTCAAATTATTAGTAATCATTTCTAGTTTTGTTGTTTCACTTTGAGGGCCACGCCGTCCCTACAAATCTCACTAGCAACCCTCCACATGTAACTACGTACTGAATCATTTCTTCATTCATCTCCAACTCGGAGTTTCATTCATATGTTTCGATCATTTTTTGCTTTTAATTAGTGTATCTTAATCTTAATATATATATATATACACTAAAAGGCAACTGATTAAACTTCAATTGATCAATCAAAATACTCAATTTTATTAATTTTTAAAATTAAACATGTAACTTAATTCAATTAATTTAACTTTATCGACTTAATTCACTTAAATTCATTCGTGTAAGTGTTATATAAAGATTCTAATTCTAAATATATACTATATTGCCGACCCATTTTTAAATAACCCCATAAACATTAATTAACTAATTATTCTACATTAATTATATCTATAACTATGTCTATTTAGATATATTATCTTTATATATTATTCCGTGTATTTAGTTTAGTTTATTAATATAATAAACTCAATAAACAAATAACCAACTCACCATACACCGTCAAAGCCGATATTGGGACCTAAAACCCGTGGAAGACGGCATTGGAGTTACTTACGTACTTACTTTTTTCTATTTAAGGTGTATATTTACATTTATACGATTTTTTTTCCTATATTAATTCTTATATTAATAATGTTGTAAAACCCATGTATTTGACACGGGTCTAAAATCTAGTATATACTATAAGAAAGTTGAATTAATGACTTATTAACCAATCAAATCGTTTAATTTTGTCAAATTGACTCTCGCTTATGTCATCATTTAGATAAACTATAAATTAAAAATCATAATAATAATTATCCAAATATATTATTATATTAATATTTATAATAATTTGTAGAAAAAGTCTCATTAGATTACACTTTTTTGTTTTCTATCAAAAATTTACACTTTTTAGCTCTCAATACTTAATTTATATTTTTAACCATCAACTTGAGAGGATTTTTTTAAAATTTTCTAAAAAAAGTTACAAAAAGTATTTATATTTAATTTTTTTAAAGTTACAATTGTCACTCAAATCAAGAGTCCTAATTGTTATCAAATAAAGTGAAAACAATCATAATTGTTATCTAATTATCATAAGACAGGTGATTGAAAATGAGTCCGCATCATGACCACATACATATACTTGAATGTCAAGTACAAGATCACATGTATAGTTATATTTTAATTCCTAATTATATTTTCGTAATAATATTATATTATGGGTATAACTGGTTTCAGAAACTTATATGATAGGAAAATTATTGTAGCATGTGCCTTGTGGAATGACTATGTCAAACAATTCCATCAATATGTCTCAGCTAATAATGAAAGTGACGAACACGCGATTATTGTACTACAACTTGCACATTATAACACTTAGAACCGTATATCTTCAAAATTATAAGATTTTATAAATTAAATGTATGAAGATCTAATATTGATAATATCGTAAACCCCATGTCCAGTGTTGGACACGGGTCTAAAATCTAGTATATATATATATGGGGGATGAGAATATAAGGCTGTCGGGTATCTAAGCTTAGGTGTGAAACACTCATATATTGTTTTTTTAATCCATAAAAATCATGGGGCCCATGCATTTATTCATTAAACAAGAAATAATAAAATATTAATATTCCTTTTTCCCTATATATATATATATATTTATGTAATGTATGTATATTATATGTACGTAAGCCTAGGAATTTTTTGTACGGATACGAAGTTTTTCGAGCCATGTGGTGTATATGCAAACTTTTGGTTTGGGTTTTGTAAAACTACGAAAATCGGTATTCAATACACCGGTCTTGCGTTTTTAAGGTTAAAGCCGATGTCTAAGACACCGGTTTATGTCGACGTGGCCAGTTTTCATCACAAAGCCGGTGTCTTAGACACTGGTCTTCAACTTTACCATCAAAATCGGTAGCTTAGACGCCGGTTTATGATCATGGTAGTTTTTAATTTAACTATTGATTTGATTGTTGAAGCTTTCATGGAGCTTTTTGTTTGAAAACGGGGTGGTTTGAAAACGGGGTGAGGAAGATAACACAGAGCCACAGAGAAAAATGATAAAAGACTTAACTTTTCGTTTATCATATTTTCGTAAAACCCTTTAAGCTTAGCTAAAACTCATATTAAGTCCATGACTATTGATTTTATAATTGATTTCATTCTAACATTTTCTAGTATATATTCTTTATCGATTAATATGAATATTTGGACTAGAGGGAATCTGTTACATAATCCACAAGCCACGAGATCTTAAATTATAATGTATATATAATTTTTAGTTTAAAAATTAAAACACCTAGTGTTGAAAATCTTTTTGTAATTTAAAGGTTTAGAACTTTTGTTCAAATACAACTGAGAGTAAGTATCCGTGCGTTGCGGGGGTGAAAAGGTAGGGGTGATAGGTTATAAAGTGACAGGTTATAGAGCGTGATAGACAAATGCCTTAACCGTACGGGTTCCGCCCTCAGATTTAAAAATTCGTCGAAAGTATATCGAATGACATCTCTAATGAAAGAGCATGAAATTTTAAGAACATCCATATAATTTTTATAATTTAACGATGTACTGTTTTTGAGATAAAAGATTTTGAATGAATTTAAGAAGAGAAAAAAAAATGAATGGTTGAGATTTGAGGTTAGAGAAAAATGAGTGGTTGAGATGTATATAGATGTATTGTATCTTATGCATCAGTAGGTGTATATTGTTGAAAACTTGAAAAGTTAGAAAAAATTTAGAGAGAACAAATGTTTTATAATGTAGTAGAAATAGAGATTGATAGATATAGATATGAGTATGGAAAATATATAAGATTGCTTATTAGTAAAAAGCTTTCAATCATATAAGAGTATCATTGACAAACAACATGTTCAACAGGAAAATATATAAGATTGCATATTAGTAAAAACTAGCATTTCAACAAAAATCTTCAGACTAAATGGTATGGAATCCCATTGACAAACAACATGGGTTTCTTTTTCCCATCTTGTTTTACATTACATATGTACATGTGTATATGCGAGTATAACTCACCACAAGAACTTTCTTCTGACCCTAAGCGTAACTCTACAATGGTTGTCTAAATATCTGAACTTTGTGTTGGAATATATAACTAAATATCATTATTCACGAGTACACAATGGAAACAAATAAAATCATGTAATCAAATAATTAACCTTGAAATATGATTAAGGAATACCCCTTAATGTAGATGATAAAGTAAAGAAACTTTAAAAGAATTTGAAGTAAATCTCTCTACGATTACACACACTATCCACCGATATAGGTGTGCTAACACTTGATCACGAACCGAGCAACTTTTGCCTTGATCTTCTTCTTCAAAACCGAAAACCCTAAAAGGTTTTTCCTTGCTTTGGTCGTCCAAAAAAAGAGAGGATGAGAGGAGAGATTTAAGGTTTAATTCTCTTGGAATTGTAGTTATGAAAACCATTAACCTAGTTTTAGTATTTATAGGTTTAATCTAACTTGGCAATCAAGTTAGGGTTTCACTAGGAAACCTAGTAGGGAGGCCGGCCCCCTATGGGCTAATCTAGAACTCTCCCTAATCGTATTTAATTACAATTATCTTCTTACTTTAACGACTGTTAGCTAGTAACCATTAAATATTAACGACTATTCGTTAACTTATTCGTGATCCATATTAATTAATAAATCAATTAATATTAACTATATTTGAATTGAGACGTGTGACCCCGTAGGCTTAAATTATTTCCGAACATACGTTCATTTTACGTGATCACATACTAAGACTTTCATCAAAAGATAAGAAAAAATATCTGAATTCATCCGAGTTGTAAAAAAAATTGGACCCGCTGGCTTTTCTAAAACACAATGATTTTTTCAATTTGTAAAATCAATAGTCAAGGACTTAATATGAATTTTAGCTAAACTTAAAGGGTCTTAAAAGAAAATATGATAAATGAAAAGTTAAGTCTTTTGTCATCTTCCTCTGTGGCTCTGTGTCATCTTTCTCACCCCGTTTTCAAACAAAAGCTCCATGAAAGCTTCAACAATCAGATCAATAGTTAAATTAAAAACTACCCTGATCATAAACCGGCGTTTAAGCTACCGATTTTGATTGTAAAGTTGAAGACCGGTGTCTAAGACACCAGCTTTTTGTAATGAAAACTGGCCACGTCGACATAAACCGGTGTCTTAGACACCGACTTTAACCCCAAAAACGCAAGACCGGTGTCTTGGATACCGATTTTTGTAGTTTTACAAAATTCAAACTAAAAGTTCGCATATTGTCACACCCCACCTTAGGCGGAATCGTAGGATATGACGAAAAGATATAGTAATAGCACATGGACTTTATAATAGAGTCATACTAAATGAAATTCAAATAAATGTAATTTCCACAAACGGAAAGTCTAGGCAACACGCATCAAATAGCAAAGAAGTAACAATTGCAAATAGTATTCAATGTTTCACATGCAATCTAGGAGTCCATGAAGGATCTCTTTATTGGTCTTCCTAAAGTCCATAAGCTCAATCTTCTTAAGCATTGTTATTACCTGAAAATCAATGCTCGAAAATGTCAACATAATGTTGGTGAGTTCGTAGGTTTAAAGGAATACAAATGAGTTTGCTGTGCATGATATATCAAGTTTGGACAATAGTGTAAATATAAACATGTAGTAGCATACTAAATACTGATTAATGTCATCATAGTTATCCAACAACACAATCCCCATCACTCCTGCCAACAACTCAATCATGCTTTAAATACCAACAACTACCAGCTGGAGTGTAAAGTTGGTCGATAGTTTTCCAATAGTCTTCAATAGATACCAAAAGACATCTATTGCATCAAAGAAATCAATACAAGCAAGCTAGCATACACATTTCATAATTACATGTATTTGTCCATGAAAACAAACAAGTTTTGACACAACTAGTAAAGAAATGAAAAGTGTTTTAAGCATCATTTTCTCCCAAAGAAATAATATAAAAAGGGGCCACGAAACTCACCTCAACAAGCAAGTAGTTATGCAAATCCAACAAGGTCGCTAGAATTTACACAACATATAAATATGAACAAGTTACAATTATGGACATGGTCAAGAACCGTCCATTGTAACCCGTATTTGATGTAATACACATATGGCTACTTTCAAAATATTCACAACTGATTTGTCATATATTATTAAGCTACAAGTCACATAACTTAATATATGGTATTTGTTTTAATGATTTAAGATTAAATTCTACAAGTTCATATTCACTGAAATTTTTTGTAACTTTATCTATTTTTTTATTAGAATGAAATGAACGATTCAAGATTCCAAATCTTAACTACTGTTACCTTAGAGTGTTATATACTTACATGAATTTTTACATAATTTATTTGGTACGTTAACTATTTTTAAAAATTCAATGATTACAGACTAGCCAGAAAAATCACTGTTTGCGCACAGATAAGTTTTATAAAAGTTAAGGGCCTTTGAAGCTTCAAAAAAATCCAATTTTTTTACTGTACAGTCTTAACATCTCAAAAACGTTTCTGGAGAAAAATAATTTTCCAGTTCATAAAATCGACCAAGATATGACTATTTGAAGTCGACCAAAATATGTTCGGAAAACTCAGCTTTGCGCAGTTTTGTGATAAAATTCGTTTGACAACCTTAACCTTCATATTTTGACACGAAACCAATTCCACCAGAAAGTAGACTTCCTGAACTTAATTTTAGACACCAAAAACGTGACTTAACCATCTCCCATGACCAAGATACGACCTCTTAAAGTTAATAAACTGAATCTGTCCAGATTCTGAAATAACCCAACTTAAAGTTTTAAAGACTTCTACAATTAAATACTTATATAAAAACTTCCAAATCTTTACAACACTCACGTAGGTCAGTAAATAACACGTTTACATAGCTATATAAACTTTTCAGATTTGTCTTTAAGATTTTGTCAATATTTAAATTTATAACAACGCATAGCTTTGTAACATTATGCATTCTACCATGCTCCACCGATTCCAAAATTTATTTAGTTATTAACCATACTTTTAATTTATAAAAAAAATCTTATATTATATTTGAGATTTGGCCATACGTATACACTCATCAAATAGATTACAAAGATTATATATATATATATTATTTAACAAAAGATAGAGATTAAGATTTTACCACCAAAGTTGATAATCCCTCCTTAAATACCTTGACAAAATAAATAAAATATAATACTATAAGAACTTTAACCATAAATTTATATAAAAGATCTTTAAAATAATAAAGAAAGTTATTTAAACTTACCAAAGTTTGCTTTGACAATGAGATGGTTAATAAAAAAAATATATATTTGATCTTGTATTGTTTTGTTTGTTGATCGGCAGAAAAAGAGAAACCAAAAAGGGTTTTAGTTTTTTTTTTTATTTAGGGTATAGTTATTATATATATATGGAGATAAGTGTTTTAGTTAGTTTATGATTAGACTTAATGCATCATAAGAATTCTAATGGAATTAAAATTTCTTGCTCACCATAAATTGTTGTAATATATATATGACTAAAATTTTTTTTTACTAAACATATGATATTTTACTATTACTATTACCATCTTACTACTTATACTAATTATATATTATTTTTATAATTATTGATTTCGTTCACCACTAAATAGCGTATACTAATTTATCAATGTCTAGAAATAAATATGACTAACAACTACAAGTCTAGAAATTACGGGGATAGTTATAGTCATCTACGTTTAGGAAGATCAAATATCTCAACCCTAAACTATTGGAATCCAAATAATGATAGTAGCCACATATTGGAATAATCACCACATTTTTATGCTGGCTATACTATATAGGCACATTGACTAGTCAAGAAATTTGAAATGTAAGTTAGAGACTATAATAAATTACCAGCTTGGGTGACGGATGTCACACATATACACCACATGGCTCGAAAAACTTCGTATCCGTACAAAAAATTCTAAGCCTAGCCCATACGTACATATTGAATACTTGTTAAAATTAAATTTATATTCACAATGAAGAATAGTGGACAAATTGTTAGTAAGAAAATGACTTATGAGTAGGGATGAGCAAAAAAATCGTTGACCCACGCTTAACCCGGAACCGGCTCGAAGCCCTAACGGGCCGGGTCACGGGTCAAAATTTTGGTGTTTTCGCGGGTCACGGGTTGAACGGGTCGGGTGAAGGCAAAAACCGAAAAAGTGTGAAGGAAAGCCGTGACCGGTCCGAACCGACCCGTGTCTTCACGGGCCGGGTCACGGTTCACGTTTTCATGCTCTCGCGGGTTGCGGGTCGGGCCAGGTTTCGACCCGTGCTCATCCCTACTTATGAGTATATATATGTCCAAATGCTAGATGTTACTGTACATAGAAGTTAGAGATATTACAGTATATATAGGGAAAGCAAATATATAGTAGAAGAAGAAGTAGAAGATATATAAAGAAACGAAAGAAAAAAGTATATATATGTTGTCACCTTGGCATTTTATGTAAATTACTACTCCGTATAACACAGGCTTTTTAATCTTAGTACATTCATCGATGAATCCTCACCCAGCATATTTTATACATGTATGTCAGTTTAATTTTTGTATGTGTGTGATCGAGAGGGCATAGCATTATATTATATATATATATATAGATATATATATTGTAGAAATGATTCGCTTTTAGTTAATTAGATGGATATATATAGAGAGAGAGATGAGAGAGTGAATTTGTATTGGTTAATACATGGTTATCATATAACAACAAAGGGAAACTTACAACAAAACGGAAAGAAAGTAAGAAAGAGGACGCTCTGTTCGACAAGAACCTAGCTTTTTTCTTTTCTCAATCTCTTGTTTGATAGTATAATACATTAACATATCTTAATAATTAATCCAAATTTTGGTGTAGCTTTATCTATTCTATTTGTACTTCTATTTCAATTTTTACACCGTCTTTTACTTTTACTTTTCACCTACATAAGTAATTTTCTTGCTTTTTTTTTTTTACCTCAGCAATGTTAAATTTATACTTTACGGTTGATCAGATTAATGCTACTTCTGTTATACACAACTATATTATCTTATACAGCATTTTGCCCTTTATGAAAATCTCAATTCATGATTTGAATTACCCAAAATACCCCTATTCTTTATACACTAATTTAAACATTTCTACCTAATATATCTATAATAACCATAAATCTCAACCACTTATTTTTCTTCTCTCTCCTCAAATCTCAACCACTCATTTTTTATCTCTCCTCCATAAATCATTTTATTTATCTAATTTATTCAAAATCTTTTATTTCAAAAACCGTATATCGATAAATTATAAAAATTATATATGCTCTTTCATTAGAGATGTCATTTGATGTACTTTTGACGAATTTTTAAATCTAAGTACGGAGCCCATACGGCCAAGACATTTGGCTATCACACTCTATGACTTATCATCTCTTATGACCTATCATCCATACCATCTCACCGCTGCAATGCGCGGACATTTTTTCCTCTACATTTTTAGAAACAATATGGAGTTAATGATTTAAATCAAATTCTATATTATTGTTTTATAGACTGGATATAAACTGGCCAATCCATTAATATATCCTTCATCATTAATTAACCGTTCTCACTATTGAAAGTAATCATGCTGCAAAACATTTTAATTACAACATGACCATGACAAAAATTACATATAATATACTCTATATTTATAACTTTTAATTAAAAAAAAAAGTGAATATTATAAGTCTTATAATAACCATATATATATATATAGCTGGTACTACACTACTACTCAATATGTTGTCATTGCATGCAAACAGGCTAAATCTATAGTCATATATACAAAAGTTTTGACTGGTCAACGGTAGTCAAATATTCCAAAAGAGAACGAATATAAACAAAAGAGGAATGCAAAATTTTTTAAGTTTTCTCCCAGATCGTATGACACCTATGGCTAGCTAGCTGTACGTTTGTGGAAGGGAATTCACTATTCCTATAGTCTTAATTTTTGCTACTAACTTAGCATATTCTTCTGGTCACACTTAAATAACCAGTACATCAAATGTTATGCTAAAAGTTATTGTGTTTGAGGAGGATATATATATAGTGTGTGTACAACGTGTCACGGGTTTTTCTTGAAAAGCTCTTATTTTTCACAGTCCTAGACAGAGACACTCAGACACATATTCTCTCTTGTTTCTTGAATATATATATATATATGGAACTCTTCATTTGTATAATTAAAAAGTACATATTACCACAAGTATCACCATATATCTATTAATACTTTAATTAAATACTCTTAGATCTCCATCATAGTATCTTTTTGTATGTTCTTTTTTACGTAATTTTTTTTAGTTTAATAAAAAGAACGTACTTTTTGTGTTTATAAACAAGTGTTTAAACTTGAAGATTTAACCTTCCTTTTTCATACCTTCTTCCAACAACCCTCATCTCTCTTTCAATTCTCTTCTTCTCTTTCTAGAATCATACTATCATAAACATTAACACAAACAAACCAGATTTGAAAGAAGATATATACTCAATATAGCTATTGACTTTATTAACTACTGTACGTTGTCATATATATATATATATATATGGCTTTGATGATAGATCATAACTCGTGTAGTGAAGGAATGTTTTTATCATTAGACTCTCATAAATCAATGCCTGCTCCTTTCCTTACTAAAACCTACCAATTAGTTGATGATCCAACCACTGATCATATAGTCTCATGGGGTGACGACGATACCACTTTCGTCGTGTGGCGGCCACCAGATTTTGCTCGTGATCTCCTTCCGAATTACTTCAAACACAACAACTTCTCCTCCTTTGTCCGCCAACTCAACACTTATGTGTGTAACTGTTTCCTTTTTTTTTTGTTTATAGTTAAGCGTGCTTTAACGAAAGTATATCTTTTATAGAAAGTATGTACTATATTATCCAATTACTTACATATATTTTTTTTTATCTGATATTGATTTTGTTATATACTCTACATTTTAGGGTTTTAGGAAAATTGTACCGGATAGATGGGAATTTGCAAATGAGTTCTTCAAAAAAGGCGAAAAACATTTGTTATGTGAGATCCACCGCCGGAAAACAACACAACCACATGTCGGGACAAACCACCACAACTTCACCGGCGGAGTAGGAAATGGTTTATTCTCATACTCATCATCATCAACATCTACACTTGTACGTGACAGCATCTCACCACCAAACTCCGATGACGATCTTCATCATCTATTTGGTGACCATGATAACTCGCCACCACTCATCTCTCCTTCACCAACTACCAACACAACAAAAGGCGGCTTATTCGGAATATTTCCGAACGTCGTTATTAATAATAGTAACAACAACAACATCAGGCCGGGTAATACGGTGACGGCTTTATCAGAAGATAATGAAAGGCTACGACGAAGCAATAACATGTTGATGTCTGAGCTTGCACACATGAGAAAGCTTTACAATGATGTTATTTACTTTGTACAAAACCATGTGAAACCAGTAAAATATCCTAGTAATATCTTACCTCCTCCCCCGCCGTTAATGGTTCATCAACAACACAAGCCACATCATCATCAACAACCAACATCATCTATCTTTAACAGTCCAACTGTTGTGTACCCTACTCCTGCAAGTAAGCAGCTAGAGTCTCATGATGATAATTCAACAACGATGAGGATCACCAACAACAATATCGCTACTACAAGAGCAAAGCTATTTGGTGTTCCGTTAATGTTGTCTAAAAAGAGACTTCATCCTGAATATGGGACTACTAATACTACTCATAAGGCAAGGTTGGTTTTAGAAAATGATGATTTAGGTTTGAAACTTATGCCTCCTTCTCCTTGCTAGCTAGCTGCTCTCTTTTTTATGACTTTTTAAAGTTTGCTAGCTAGACTGAGTATTAGTAATTATTTTACTACTACTTACTAATCAAAAACCGGCCAGTAGTTATTTACCATATCATTCTGGGCCGGATTTCTGTTTCAAAATATATCTGAATGATTCAGATTAATTAGTCTTATTGATGGCCGGGGTGTTATTTATTAGTGATCATGGCTAGCTAGCTTCTCATGAGACATCTATTAATAATTAGCTAGTGTGTTCAAAGTTCGTATAGTTCCTGTATTACAATGGATTGGCCCTAGCTAGCTCTTGATTTTGTTATATAAATGTTATTTGCAGTATATATAGCACCTCTTTTTGGAGTATTACACAATTTACAAATTTGGTTAATTTGAGGATTTCTACTATCTTCTGGCCGGTTTCTACAAGAAATGCTTATGTAAATATGGTTAAAGTGTTTTATTTTTAGAATCCCTGAATAAGTTTATTTTTGAAATTAGATTCTAGTAATAATTGTAACACCATTGATATCTAGATTCAAGATTAAAATGATTACCCATGGAAAAGCAAGTGACATCTAAGAATAAAAAGAAGAAAAGATTAGAAAGAGCATGAATGCTGCATCATCATCATGATCAAATCTTTGTGATTAAGGTTATGATCTCAAAAAAATTAATTAATGATGTATGTATTATGGAAAAGTAATTTTACATCCTTTGGTGATTCGATGAAAGGGATATTGGGGGTGATCTAGCTAAAAAACATACTAGAAAACGTTGTGTTTCAAACGTTCCAATCAATCGAATCTCCCTTTCCACCTCCTTAATTCTTGCTTCTGACCACGTACTAAAGATAAATTTATTAAAGAAAAAGGTAAAAAAATTTAAAAACAAATAAAGAAAAAACTTTCTTCATTTCCCTTTAACTTACTTTTATTTTCTTGTTCTTTGGATCCTCTTCCTTTACATCCCTTTAATTAACCAAATTCTTCCTTTTATTTATATACTTCTTCCGATACATGCATCAAGAAAATATATCTATTATAAATTAACAGATGCCATATATATATATATATATATATAGTCAATGGTATGTATCCTTATGCTGGCTATATATGTTTCCTCTTGGATTAGGGGTAAACCCTTCGTTCTCTTGAATTCAAACCTAAGTCTCTCCGGTCAAGTTTTCATTGAGGGTCTTGGGATATCACTTAGCTATTGCCACATTGGTATATATTCCGGATATATGTAAATTTGGTGATCTTATAAAAACCATGGTCGATCATATTGTGGACTAGCTAGTTACGTATAAATAATATTGATAGGCAAAATTAAGTAATTAACTATACTAGCTCGCTTATAATTAAAATAATAATAAGATAATATGATGATACTTTGTATTTCCTTGATTCATATGCCAGCTTTAGCTAAATAAATATATAAATAAATAAAAGTTCCTACAAGTTAAATGTTAGTTTATATGCACACGCATAGCTAAACGTACGTCTTTCAGCAAGCGTGTTGTAGACTTTGTATATAATCGAAAAAAAAATGTCTCCACGGGTATCATAAAGTAACATTCGTCTGCTTTGACTATTCTCTACTTCTAACAAAGTTATAATGTCAACCTCTTTTTACTCACGTACGTACGTTTCTTGCTTTTGATAAGAGAGAGTGACTGTACGTACGTACATATATGTTCTTTACGTGCTACTAATAATAAAAATAGGGAGGGAATTGAAATGCAATTTATTCAATTACGTACTACTAATAATATAATTAAGTGCTCACTATATTTTTGTTTGTGTATGTCACAAAAAAAGTTTGTGTGTCACTACTCAACTATAATGTATATCCATGTCAATATAATTTTGTTATATTTTTTATTTTTGTCCAATTCTAATAATTTATATACTTTAAAGGTTGTTAGAATAAGAATATAAGATGATTGTTATATTAGAACACAATATGATAAAGAAAAAATGTGTAAAACAATTTGGTTTAATAATTCACAAGATTTTCGTACGTACACCAATATTAGAACAAACAAACATACACTCTCTTTCTCTCATTTTTATTAGATTTATAGATTATAAGGAGTATATATATGCTACCCTAGTTGATATTGATTGATAATTCACAAGATTTTCAGTACACCCATCTTATTTTAATTAAGTTGTCCGTATCAATATGTATAAAATAATGCAAAAGAGAATCGAGAAGAAGTTAGACTATTCTAGCTTGTAGTCTTTTAAGGCATGCAGAGGTGGAAGAAACGAGGGGAATCTTGGTCGTCAAGTATAAAAATGTAATGATTTCTATTTTAATTAAGAAAAACCTTAACACCCTATAGCGCAGTTCACAGACACACCTACCTTCTTCTCTTGTTTGTATTATGTTTGTCACCTTCTGCCTACTTACAGATGCGGCACGTGGCTATTGCACGTGCATGGTAGCAGGATGCGTCTCTTCAAAACCAGAATAGCTTTTTATTTTAAGAAGTTTAGATTCGATCGATCAATTGGAAGATGATGACTACTCACTTTAGGTTAATTAGGAGCATCTTAATTAATTGTTGCATGTATAGTTAATTAAGATGATGACTCACTTTAGGATACTAGTTAACGGCAAAAGAAAGAGTCTGTTTGGTTGGACGGTATGAAAAAAAAAAAATATGCATCTAATATATATAGGCGCCTACATAAATATAGGGGAACGTTTGGGAATGACATGGAAAGAAAGAGGCATCACGCGCCTACATGAATATTGTCCCGGAAGAGATATTAGACCACTAAAATAATTTTTTAAAATTTCGATTGTTGTTTATAAAGCACACAAAGCTTTTCCCTCGTAGATTCATAGGCACAGATCCATCATTCCATCATACAACCCAACCCTCATTTATGGCCCAATGGCCCTAATAGAAGCTTTTCTATATTTTGATTATCTTTCAAATTAAGCCCAGTCCAATGTGGTGTTGGCCCATTTTCCAATCTTGACAACTTACCAAGCCGCCTTTGCTGCACTTCTTCTACACTAAACAAATTTGCGCACTAATTTGGTATCCATCTTTAATTTTACCCTTACTTTCTAAATTAGTTTAATTTTTGAAACAAAACTGTCGATATTTAATAGAGGTAAAATAGTAAAACTAACCATTGTGTAATGAAAATTTTATAGGATAAAAAAATACAGAATGGAAGAAATTATGAAAGAGATACAGGGACTAAAAAATAGCTACAACTATCAGGTGTAATTTAAGCTTGAGTGTTTCTACACCGAACCGGGGTCCTAGAACGGAGAGGATGAGGGGTTTGCGATTGTATGTTGGCGATTCCCTTGTATGAGAACCTTTTGTACGCCAACTATGTATAGTATGTGTATTGTGAGTGTAGAGAGAATGATCGTGAACCGTATGTTGTGTCCCTTTTTATAGGGTAAAAGTGTCTTGTCCTCCAACTAGGGTTTTCCCCTATTGCCTTCTTTTGAGGAAATTCGTAGCTATCCTCCGTGTAACCAACTGCATTAGAGATAATTGCAGATCTTCATATTGGAAGAATGTATATCCTTTCCATAATAGTCGGATGTAGGGTAGTCTGCGTGTAGGCTCCGTAGTAATGTTGGGTGGGTAACACCAACATTGAGAATCCTAAAGTTTATAAATTTGTCCTATCTAAAACTATTTACAGCTTCAGTTTTATTTATTTGCATTCGTTTGTATGAATTATAAATTTTGTTTTGACAGTGCATTAAATTTAAAAACTTCAGAATTATTTTTTCAAAAATTACTAGTGTTTAAATTATCACCACATAAAACAATTAACGTACCTCTTTATATAACTAAGAGAAGATATGAAATAGCTTACATGGCACTATTTTTTAAATGACAAGTGAGATTTTTGCTTACTTGTCAATATGTTAGAGCTTTTGCTTATTTTTAGTTATTTTAAAATTCAATTCAATTTTATTTCATGCCTAATATTAAAAATTGTTAAATATTATTTAAGAATATCGTGTATTTAGTATTTAATTTAATTAATGTTAACAATATCTATCTACTTTATATGTTTGATTTACATAATATTATATATATACACTAGATATTTTACCTCGCGCGATGCGTGGCTAGTTAAAAAGGTTATTTTATGCATTAATAAATAGCTATTCTATAGGCTTATTATGTTGAAATTGATTATGTTGTAGTTAATAGTTAATTCCTGGATTACTCTGGTCATCTTTTGTCTTTTCGGACATGTCGATATCACATTCACTAAACCTACTATAGTGATTACACACCAACATTTAACCTAAGATATTTTGATATCATCAACAAATCAAACGTAAATCAATAATGTAGCATGATATTTATATATTCATCAAACGAAATAATATATACAAAGTAAAAAAACTAAACATGACAAAAATTTAGTCATATAAAATACACATAAATACAATACGAATAAGTAAAAAACTAATAAGATAAATAAGAGAAAATCATTATAGTTTTTGTTTTCAGTTATGTTGAAAAGATGGAGAAAAAACCTTATGTAGTGACGAAAAAAATAATCCTAAACACAATTAGGAAATAAAGTATTTTATCTCCAACAATCAAGAAATTCATTCGTAAAACTCAAAATAACTATTATTATCATTATAAAATAGACTTTTTTTTGTGGCTAAAATAACCAATTTTGGTTAAGGTTTCGGCCAAGAGAATGAAGGAGAAACAACAAAATTGTTTGGTTGTGTATAACCTAATAATATTTTTAAATAAATTTTAAAATTTGATATAGTCTTCAAAGTTGTATATATTTTAATAAATAATATCATTTATGTCAAATATCGTTGCCAAATTAATAGATATATTGGACGTCTTCTTATATCTTAATATGGGTTTTGAGGTTTTTTTTTTAATTTTGTGTATATAGTTTTGATTTAATAATTTATGTTATATTTAATAAAATAAATTACATTGGTTTGAGAATAAATTTAGGTTATAAGATAAATATTGTAAAAAAAAGTACGGAGATGCCACGTAGGATACAATCCTATGTGGCAATGTTTAAAGCTAGCTTTAGGTTGAAAGAGGGGTTTAAAAGGCTAGGATTTTTACTGTTTTAATATATATATATAGATTGGTATACGGCAGAAGAATAATTTTATAAATTAAAAACCAATTGAAAAATACTTCATGATTATGATAAATTAACAACGAAGAAAACTGTGAAACATAATATATTTATAGATAGATTATTAAGAATAACTTTATAAATTAAAACTAATTGAAAAATACTTCATGATTATGATAAATTAATAACGAAGAAAACTGTGAAATATAATATATGTATAGATAGATTATTATAAAGGACTATGTAATTTGGGGTGTACGTGGTCAACGTAATATATATAGTTTAATTATGAAGTGTACATAGTAAATAGAAAATGAAAAAAAAAAAAAAAAGGTAATAAAATATCATGGATTATAAGTCATCAATTATGAAGTGTTTATAGTTAAAATAAAAAAGTTAAAAAATGTCATGCAATATTAGTCGTGATTTTCTATATATGTTTGATTTATATAAATATAAATTATATATATATGTGCTTTTTCTATATGTCATATTTAAAATATATGTATAATTATATTATATCATTTAATGAAAATCTATTAGTGTGAAAAAAATATGAAGGTGCCACGTAGGATAAATCTTATGTGGCATGTTTAAAGATAATTTTAATTTGAGGTGGATGCCTTTAAAAAGTCAGGATAACTATTATTTTATTATGTATATAGATAATAATAATAATAATATTTATAAATTATATATTATATTATATTTATTTATAATTATATTATGTTCACACTTATATGTTGTTTAATTATATTTATATAGCAACCTATCTTATTAAATATATATTATAAAAAATATTTTTATAATTTATAATAAACTTATGTTTTTTAATCATGCCATATTTGATGAATATCATATATTAATAAACCATAATTTTATTATTCACATCATTTTTTGACAGTTTTTTATATTATCATATGAATAATAATAAAGCTATCAATTATTATATTTTTTATTCTCATGTCAATGAAGCAAAATTATGAATAATAATAAAGCTATCAATTGTTATATTTTATATTATCATATGAATAATAATAAAGCTATCAATTAAAAAAAATTAGCACATTGATAAATTGAAGAGATAAAAATACACAACATAACATTAACCAGTTTTTACCAGCGGTAATAATCACAATTTACATAATTTGAAAATAACGTTTTTAATCTATACTATCTATATAAATAAACTACCACATCCCCCATTTAACTTTCTACCTTTAAATTACCTAATATACCTTATACATGCAAACTAACACCACACACCTTATCCTTGAAATTCTGAAATTACCCTTAATAAAAACCCCACAATTACCTAAAACCCATATTGTTATAAAATCTCCATTAACTCTAAAATTATTGCTGAAGGTATTGCTACGGATAAGAAAAAACATCTTAATTATCATAGATTATATTACAAAATGTTTAAACAATAATTACCTTTTCATAATTCACGAAATTACGAACCAATTATGTCATTTGTATATTTATATTAAATTTTAATATTTGAATATTTATTTTTTTTAATTGCTTTGGTCTCCTCCCCTACAATTGTAAGTGGTTATTTTTCATGGTTAGTGTTTGCACTTCATTATTTTTTTGCACCTAATCCGTGACTTATTTTTAGAATGATATATATGGTTAGATCATGCATTGGCGCATCTCATGAAAGTAAACTGAACGCTATAACCGACGGTGTCTAAAGCGTTATAGACCGTCGCCGCTGCAACACGCGGGCACCACTCTAGTCTTCCTAATACTTATAGTAGGTTTGCCTTTCATTTATTTTTTATTTTTTTATTTTTAATTTCTTTTTTTACCTTTTTTTGCCTTTTCCATATATAGTTCGGCCTCAAGAATTATCTTGGATTCGCTGTCGTTGTTTCTATTATAGATAAATATGGAATGGATGTTCATATTCCTTAATAGATTAATTAGAGAGATATTGTACTAGATTATGAGATTTATTGCTTGGAGAACAAGCCAGTATTGTATTATAAATATGAGCCTATGTATGAGATGAATAATAGAATTCTCCATTCTCTCTATTTTCTCTTGTCTTCTTTATTGTTTCTTCTTTATAGTTTTACAACACGTTATCAGCACGAGTCTCTAACCTAATAATAAAAAAAAAATTTCTTTCTAGCCGACCATGTTTTTGATCTGAGTTATGAATTTGATCGGTAGTAAAAACTTTCACTCATAATGATAATATATCTTGATCATTAGATTCACACTTGATTGATTATTTATTAATCTATGGTGCTTTAAATCTTTTGGGACTTTTTTTTTCTGCATCCATACTTTAACCGTATTGATTTTACAATTGGTTTTGAAAAAAAAAAGAAAAAGAAAAATCGATTAATTGAAATTGTTACATACATTCTTTATTTAAATAGTAAAGGCAATATATTAAATTCAGTACTTGTGTATCTAATTATATCAGCCATGTACCAATGATAATATTTAGTAATCCATGTTTCTTTCGTTTCGTATTTACGATTTAAGATGGTTGGTGGATCAGTTATTTTTATTAGAGTTATACAGGTAGCTTAAAAAGTAATGGAGACAAACTGACAAAGACGTGATCAAGATTTGATTTTGGTAAGTTTTCGGAAACTATAACCATTGGGGTAAAGCTATGGCCAATAAGCTTTGAGGTACGTACGATCTCGATCTTCTATATATTTATTTATTCCATGAATCGATAGAAGTTTTTTGATTTTAAACTTGATTGAGGTAAATTATTTTCTTTTAAATTAAGAATAAATATTTATAGATATATGCATGATTTTATTATAATTTATACTATAAAACTTAGTTGCAATGAATCATGATTATTGTGTTACATGGATCGAAACATATGCATATAGACTAATAGATTTGATCATAATTTTTATGATAACAAATGTTTTTGTAAAGATGGCTAACACTCGATGTTGATGTTATAGTTGTATGACTTGATCTAATATATACATAATCAAGAAGTATGTGCATGATTCTTTATATGAGAATGAACTTAAACAACATAAGAGAACAGTGGATATACGCCGTGGCCTTAGACACGTATAGTAGGTGTTGGTTAATTTTTAGTTCGTTTTGAGTACTTCGTTTCCTTTTTGCTACGAGGCTTGTATTGTTTCTTCTGCGGCGGTATATTTGGTCAACCTATTTGAATATCAATCCTGTATATATTGTTTATGCTAAGTGTCGCTGGTTCGTTTTTATTATTAAAGGAAATAAGCCTTAATGTTCAATTCACAAGGTTTAATACCAAAACAGAATTTTACGAGTTTGATTATTAGTACTATCTTTGAAAAGTTTTGAAAACTTTCGAACATGATGTGACTATTTGCAATACTTGACCAGCGAACGTTTTCCGAAAATTGCCGATTATATATAGGTATAATTGCCGATTATATATAGGTATCATTTATATTGAGTATAACATCTACCTGACTATCTTTATGAAAAGTTTCACAGGTACTAGTTTCACAACCACTTATATATACGTTAGCCGCTTAGTTTTTCTTTTTCTTTTCAAGTGCCCTGTGCTTGTGAATCGTGTATCTAAGTATCTTGCCTTGATTGTTTATGAAGGAGGTTGTTTATGTATATCTAGTCCAGTGATTGCCTAACTAAGTTGCATTTAAAAGGAACAGAATTGGTATTAGAAGTTTACCGGCGTTACATTTTTATATGTCATTTGTTTGAGAACTTAGTTTCTTAACCAAAGTTGGTAAAATGGATGGGTCACAACTCTTTAAATATTGTTGGCTTTATAACCAAATTATACACATATATTCTAAAGGTTATCATCCATAGATAATAATAATTTTTTTTAATATAAATTACTTAATATTATTGTTAGCTTATAAGAAGGTTATAAAAGGCTATTAAATATTGTTTTGCATGATCTTTTCGAATCTTGAATTTGCGATTTGGTTAGAGATCGCTTGATTCTCGGGATATATTATTTGTAGTGCTTTTGCTAAGAGATTACAAAATGATCGATGAAACTTTTAAGACTTTGTTGTATATTATGTGATAAAAAAAATAATAAATAAATATACGGTTTTTTTTTATATGAGACTTGATAACTAAACATGCTATTTTGGTTGGAATTGTTTAAACAGTTTATAAGTTGGTATTTGGCTATTGGTTGTGTTGACTAATTAGCCAAAAGTTTCCCTTGCCTGTATTATATGTTTTTATGGCGACAGACTTCATAGGTGATCGATGATAAATTATTTGCAAACTGAATTGTATACTAAATGACTATTGGTCAATTGTAATGTTATATTTGTGTATATTAAATTATGTGAAAGCTCTTGAAGAGCTATTATCATGAGAAATTTTATTTTTTTATGGTAATACATGTATCTTGTACTAATGTACATGTGAGTCTAAACGAAAGTTTATAGACATTGATTGGTTGATTAATTAATTGGCAAGACCGGTTGGACCATCTCGGGTCAATGATGATGCGAAATATGTAAAAGAACAAAAAGGTTCTTCAATTGATTATTGGATTGTGCCTATTTGCTTTATAACAAAGTATATGCCAAGTACAATAAGGATTGAATTCCTTAAATTAATGGAACACATGCAAAGGAGATGTAAGTAGGCCTATACATCGTCCATAAAGACCATTTAGTGTTTAAAATCGATGCATCGTCTAAATGGGTCATTAAAGTCGCAACATGAAGTTTGCGTAATTAATTGCTCATCTTGTAAGATTGAGAGCATGTTCCATATTGTATTGGCAATAATGATTGATTTGGTAATGATTATTTAGAGCAAAATGAATATGATTTGGGGCCATGTTATTTAACATGCAATAATATGAACCCGCATCATGCCAATAGTGTTCCTCCCCATTGAAATTGGTTTATGGTCAGAAACTACATATGTCTCATAAGAGTTTTGAATGTGCAATTGCTCCACCAGAATGTACAAAGATGAGACTGTGAAGAATATGTTGGAAATAATGTTGGGAAAATAGACGTGCCTTGGAAGTGTGTAGGCTCATGCTTTGATTCAGTTCGAAATGGTCTAATTACACTAGACATTAGTATGACTGTTTTGGGTATGAGTTGAAACATGAAAGGGATGTACGTATTAAATAAAGCCATCGTTGAGATATTTGTTTATGGCTTAAATTTTCATTGACATGATTTAGTTTTCCCAACATTAGGGGGAGATGTTCCTAACATTAGGGAAAGTGGAAAGCAGCTAAGAATGAATTATCAAAGATCCTCACACCAATGAATATAGGCTTAAAGTTTGTGGGATAATTCATTCAGAATATTTAGTAATTGCCAGCAATGTTAACTGACCAAAAAGCTGCTTATGCTCCGATTGATAATGAGTGATAGAAAAGTCGATTCCAAAATAAAAGCCTCAAATTAAAAGGAGCATAAAATTTAGATGGTCAAAATCGAGGTAGAAAGACCCCAAAAGAGATTGATGATGAAAAACTAGACATGAAGGTTTTTGAGAACCCCGGGTACCTGGAAATAATGAGATCTCAATGAGTTGTGACATGTCTAGAGACTTAAATGGAATAGAAAATAAAAACGACGTCGAGATTGATTGAATATGATAGCGCTAAGAGTATGAAAAATGTGAGGATCTTGAAAGTATGAATGCACATAAAGTGATATGATATGAATGATTTGGCCAAGATGAAAAGACGCTAGTAGTTTGGGACTTGGAGTCCAAGCACTTGAAAGTGCAGGAAGTATATGGTGGAAACAACTAAATTAAAAGTCTGGCAAAAATGAGAAAGTATTGATTCACGTCTAGAGTATAAAAATAGAGCTAATTTGATATTGAGATTGCATGAGGGAGAAAAAATGAATGAAGCGTGTCTCATGATTTAGAATGTTTGAAACACGTGTGAAAAGTTCTCGAGAATAGAAAATATTATGTTTGAAACTTATAAAGAAATCCGGATATGAATATGATATAAATTTTATGTATTTTGATGATTTGAATATTAATGTACTATGAGAAAGTGTTCAATGATGATTGAATAATTAAATGTGAAATAAAAGACAAAGTTTGTCTTGTTTATAAATCTTAGTGATAAATGACGTTCATGCTTATGAGGTCAAATGATACTGTAATGCCCCCTTTGACTTTCAAGATAATGATCACAAGGTTGAATTGAAAGTGTCACTGAATAACTGAAATTGAAGCAAAGAGATTTAGTCTATTAGACACTTAATATGTCAAACATCGAATATGTTTGGGAATGATAAGTATTTTAAGTGATGTGATCATGAGGGGGAGAAGATACGCGTTGCACTCTTTTTCCCTTGAGCAAGGCTTTGTCCCACTGGGTTTTCCTGTCAAGGTTTTTAATGAGGCAACATCCCCAAGCGTATTAAAAGAATTATGTACTCTTTTCCTTCACTAGAATTTTGTCCCATTGGGTTTTATCTAGTAAGGTTTTAACGAGGCATAATGTCTTTAGTCAATGGACATCCAAGGGGGAGTATTATAGATAAATATGAAATGGATGTCCATATTTCTTAATAGATTAATTAGAGAGATATTGTACTAAATTATGAGATTTATTGCTTGGAGAACAAGCCAGTATTGTATTATAAATATGAGCCTCTGTATGAGATGAATAATAGAATTCTCTATTCTCTCTATTTTCTCTTGTCTTCTTTATTGTTTTTTCTTTATAGTTTTACAACAGTTTCATGTTTATTTTCTAAATAAATAGATAATGTAACTGTAATATTAATTTGTAACTCTATTTGCGCATCAAATGTGCTCAAGGTTTTCTTTTTTCATAAAAATATGTTGTCGTTTAAGAAAAAAACCTTTGCCAAAAGCATCTCTACTTTTTGCCCTTTTTATAAGACAAACAAAATTATATAATCACATACTAGCAAAGAGCTAGTTAAAGAATACACCTGTCAATTTACAAAGCAAATTTTCGTCATAAAAAAACAGACACCAAAATTATAAGTTGATGTTAGCTATATTAAAGTTATTTCATGATCTCATATTCTCATGTCAATGAAGCAAAATTTGTTCTATTCTTAATGCTTGATTGTCTGCATGACTTTTTGCCTCTTAGTAGACAACGACAAATTTACCAAATTTATGAATTTGGTCTTACTATCATGTGTTAAGGGGAGGCTTAGAAGTGTGGAAACTCGATTTCCGGCCAGGTCATAGTTATACATGGGTATAAGCCTTTAAAACTTCTTACATATATTATTATATAATATATATAATGTATAATATGATAAAAAAATATGTTATAATATAAATATATATTTGATTCCATTTTAATTAATGTCTAAAATGTAAATAAGTAAGTACTATATTATGTAGTTTTAAAATTATGATCTTATTATACACATATAACTTTTTGTTATAATGCTAGTTATCATTTAACAATCACATGACAAATTACACCACTGTCATTAGTTTCTTTTTAAAAGGCATGAATCATTTACTTGCAATAGAATATCTAGCTCGCTAGTGGTCAAAAGAAATCTTTGCAAAGTTTCATATGTCACAGATGAACCAATATTTCCGCTTGAATTACGTATTTAACTTGTGTACTTTTATTCTCTGTGAGTATTTTTATTTTTTAGTTCAAGAACGAGATACGTTACTCGGGTGTTGCCCTGAGAGACATTATATTTATTGTGTTCCGTACTATTTAAAAAATTACAACATACTTTTAGTAACATTATATTGCTCAAAACCTGAGTTGATATTGATTTTTTTAATAAGTAACCAATTATAAATTAAAAAAATAGATAGTATAATTTTATAATAGATAAATATTATATATAAATTCTAAAAGATAATAAGTATGAAAGTAGAATATTTAAAATAAAAATACAAAATAATAATACAAACATAATTAAAGCTAATTTCCCAAATCATTGAAAATAGAAACTGAAACAAAATAATCCATAATAATAAAACATCAACCGAAATAACATTGAAACTAATAAGTGTTGCAAACAAATTTTTCGGAGATAGTTAGTGTATATATTCAAAACATACACCCTACTGTTATATGTATATATATGTAATAGTTCACTTATAATAGGATGAGATAATCTTAAAAATGTTACAAACTTAAAAAAAAAAATATGCAATTAAAATAAGTGATCATTGTAAACAAACTGGAAACAATTTAAAAGATCAAAACATAATTTGTCAAGCCCAAAATTATGAATATAAGATGAGTGCAAAAAGAAATAAAGTTCACCCATTAAGAAAGTAAAAACGGGCCCAAAGAAATAAAATCGCCCGTTACTATTCTTTGTACGCATTTCCGTATATTTGTTTTTAATATATATATTAACGAGATATATCACCCGGGAGTTGCCCCGGGGAACATTACATTTATTAACGGTTTAATAAAAAATATCTATTCAAGAGATAAGGTGCCATAAACTTTTTGAAGAAAATATGTATTATTCAAATTATTAAAAACTGACATTTGTCATTTAAAAAATGAAATGTAAAAGTTTTATGTGAAAGTGAAAGTCGTTCGCATAAAAGTTTAGTGCTAAAAGTGTAAGAGACTTAAATGTTGTGGTGAAAATAAAAGAAAATCAAAAAGTATAAAAATTTAGTGCTAAAAGTATAAGGGGTTAAAATGTTGTGGTGAAAATAAAATGAATAGAAAGTTTATTATTTTTTACAAGTCTTCCCATACATTTTTTTCTAATATATGTGTTATAAAGTTTGTTACTAAAGTATAAGAGGTTAAAATGTTGTAGTTAAAATAAAAGATTATCAAAAAGTAGAAAAATTTAGTGTTAAAAGTGTAAGTAGTTAAGATATTGTGGTGAAAATAAAAAGATTAAAAAGTTTACTAAGAATTATAAAAGTTTTGTTTTAAAAGTGTAAAGAGTGAAACTATTGTGGTGAAAATAAAAAATAAAAAAAAGGATACTATTCTATACACGCTTTCCCGTACCTTAAAATAAAAGAAAATTAAAAACTATGAAAATTTAGTGCTAAAAGTGTAAAGAGTTAAATTATTGTGGTGAAAATAAAAAGAATACAAAGTTTACTAAAAAATATTGTAAGTTAGTGCTAAAAGTGTAAAGATTGAAAGTTTTGTGTTGAAAATAAAAAGAATAAAAAGTTTATTAAAATGTACTATTATAGTTTAGTGTTAAAAGTGTAAAGATTGAAACTTCTGTGGTGAAAGTAAAAAGAATAAAAAGTATACTATTACTAAAAAATATTATAGTTTAGTGCTAAAAGTGTAAAGATTGAAAGTTTTGTGGTGAAAATAAATAGAACAAAAAGTTTACTAAAAAGTATTATAGTTTAGTGCTAAAAATGTAAAGATTGAAACTTATGTGGTGAAAATAAAAAAAATAAAAAAATATACTATTCTTTACGCGCTAAAAAGTTTACTAAAAAGTATTATAGTTTAGTGCTAAAAGTGTAAAGATTGAAACTTCTGTGATGAAAGTAAAAATAATAAAAAGTATACTATTACTTAAAAGTATTATAGTTTAGTGCTAAAAGTGTAAAGATTGAAACTTATGTGGTGAAAATAAATAGAACAAAAAGTTTACTAAAAAGTGTTATAGTTTAGTGTTAAAAATGTAAATATTGAAACTTATGTGGTAAAAATAAAAAAATGAAAAATATACTATTCTTTACACGTTTTTTGATATTTTGTTTTTAATATATACTCGTATATTATAATGTACTTTCAAATTATAAAATTTGAATTTCTCAACAAATGATCATTGATGCAAGGATAGGCCTATTGGGCTGGGACAATTCTGCTGGAGAATTAACGGTCCAACCCGGCAACCCATGGTAAAGGGAAGGTACCTGCTTTCTTGGAAAATAATCAAATAATTTATTTTTATATTTTTTTTAGACTTTATTTTTGTTATGTTTCCTAATTTGTTTAGGCTGCTTTTTATTTATATATTGTAAGTTCTTCATTGTAAGCCACTTGAATTATTATTGAGTTTTATAAGAATATTGACGTTTTGTCAATGGTTTCAGTCTTTAATTAATCCATAGTTCTTTAATCATTTAAATGCACTTCTAACTGCATTCTACTATCACTTCTCACTAAGGAAATAACAGGTGCGCTTGAGTATGAAAGTACACATATGTCGAAGGAAAAGGAGTTAGTCACTTTTTAAAGCAGATTGGTTTTGGTTGGGAAAAGTTATTTTCTACAACGGTGATGATTCTTTGAATTTATGGTGGTCTTACAATCCTAGACATATTAGATAAATCTCATTGTGCCAACTCCGAGTTCATTTGAGCATGGAGAAGTACAGAACTAATAAGTTTGGCATGTTTACATGACGAATGTTGGACTTTGTTGGGTTTCATTTCCTTTGTTATGTGGTTACTTGTGTTTCTATACTAGTTTATAAAAACTAGACGACATCCCACGCGATGAGGAGAGAACGATGGTAGCCGTGGTGGTAGTAGCGGTGTGGTATCGGTGGCGATTGGTGGTGGTGGCGGCGCGGTATAAAGGTAATTGATATAAAACCAGTAGTGTAGTTTTATCAAGAGTTGAGAGATATATTTAGTAAGTTATTTAATTAAGGGTATTTAAAAAGTAAAAGTATTATAGGTCTTTTAAAAACATAAAAGCTTAAAAAAAAAAAACTTTTTTAAGTAGTATAGAAAACTACCCATTTTTTAAGATTTTAATCATCAAAATATTCCCTCTATTTAGTTCTTATTTAATCCTAATTTTCTTTGGGGTTTGCTAAATACAGCCCTTAAGGCTGTGTTTAAGGTACATAAATTATTTGTACATTTATCATGAAAATCAGGGGATGAACTTTTAATATAGAAGGTACAAGTTGTTTTATGCAAGTTAATACAGCCATTTAATAGCCCTTAGGGCTGTATTTAGTATTTTCCATTTTCTTTTATACTTATACTTTTAATTAATGAACACTAAATTAGTCAGAACTTTTCAATTTTAACATGATTTTTTGTAGTTCTTATAAAAATGTATAACTTCATTAACCATTTTATTAAGGGTGAGGATAAAGTTTTTCAATTTGACTACTTAAGTTGGAGAAATTTTAACCCTTAAATTAAAATCAAAAGTCAAAATTAAAAAATTAACTTTAAATCTTAACCTTTGATTTTCATCTAAAGGTTAAATTTTTTTTAACTTTGACTTCTCAAATTAATTTTAACTTAGGGAATCATCATACTTTATAAAAATGCATATAAGGCACTAGTTAGAACAAAACCCTTTAACAAATGATTACAAACTTAGTTTTTCTTTTTTCTAGTAATGACGATTCTACTTTATTTTTTTAATCTTTTGATAAAACTTTTTAAAAAGTTCTTCTAAATATAATTATGACCCTTTGATATTATCAAAGAGTAAGAGTAGATAAAAAAAATAAAAATAAATTACATTTGACATGTAAGTATACATTAAAAAATTTTATCACTCTTCTTTGAAAGTATATCTTTATCAAGTTGAAAATTGTGAAGAGAAAAAACAAATAATGTAACATGAATAAAGTAGTCACATGTCAATATACTTAAGCATTTCAATGCCTATAAAGCAAAACTCCAAAGAGTCTCATGAAAAAAGCAGGTCGATAGCTAATTGCCAAAACAAAAAAAATACCAACTGTATTTAATCTTATTTTTCAAGAAAATTAAGAACAATCTTATTTTTATCTCATATTTAAAAAAGTTTGTTTCTAAATGAATTACTAGCCATCTTGTAGAGAGAATAAGAATCGAATTATTTAATTTCCATAGACTAAAGAATCCTATTTGTTGAAAAGAATATTTTTTTTGTCAAAGCAGAATATGAAGAAAAATAATAAATATACATGTAAGTTTAATAATCATGTTTAGATCCAATGTAAATATCAGTATTTAAAATGATACTACGCAACATTAAATAATTTCGAATACAAATACTTTAATCACAAATAGTAGTAGATTTTTTCATCTCATCATTGATAAATTTTGTCCCCACTCATTTCTGTCCTTTTCTTCTTCTTTCTTAAATACACTTTTATCCTTTTTTTTTTTCACTGATAATAAAAAACTTCAACTCTTTAGCTCAAACACAAACAAAAACAAAAATGTCTGGTTTTTTAAAAGACAAACTTTCAAGTAAGACCTCAATCTTCGGTCTAAGATTCTGGGTTGTTCTTGGAATTTGCCTTGGTGCCACCATTGTTATTATCATCTTGTTACTTTCCCTTTATTTCACCAAAAGAAACAAATATTTAAAAAAGCCCAAACCTTCACCTCAAAAACCCACCATTATTTCACACACCACCGACGAAATCCAGTCAAACCCGGTCGGGTTGACCCGACCCGAAACCCAACAAACCAACCCACCCGACAAGATTCAGTACCAGGCAGAAAACCCAGTAACAGATTCGGAATCTTTAGCTATAGTAACACCCCATGCAGGTGAAACTGATGCTAGTAATTTAAATGGGTATGAAAAGATCCAGATTGAGATCGGAAAACTTAAAGCGAACCGGATTGCTTATCCGGGTTATGGTGGCGGGTCAAGTTATGGAAGTGGGTCGGGTGAACAGTCTTCAGTTGTTTCGGTTCAACCCGAAGTTTCGCATTTGGGTTGGGGACATTGGTATACTTTGAGAGAACTTGAGGTTGCAACAAATGGATTTTCAGATGAGAATGTGATTGGTGAAGGAGGATATGGAATTGTTTATTCTGGTGTGTTGACTGATAATACAATGGTTGCTGTTAAGAATTTGCTTAATAACAGGTTAGATTCTTTTGCATGTGTGTATAATACTATCATTAACTTGCTCATAAACTTTGGTTGGTTGCCAAATATATATGTTTTGTTTGTATGCATAATGTATATTTGTTGAGATATATTTATTTGTTACTTTTTGAGTAGTTAAGGTTAAGGAAATTGAGTGTATTTTGGCTTTAGGAGTTTAGGGAAGTAATTGGGGTTTATAATGTTGATAAACTATAAATGGGAAATGAGTTAAGTTGTTGTTTATGAAATCTTTTGATAGAGGACAAGCCGAGAGAGAGTTTAAGGTTGAAGTCGAAGCGATAGGGCGTGTTCGTCACAAGAATCTAGTGAGGCTGCTTGGATATTGTGCTGAAGGAGCTCAAAGGTATATTTATCATTTTAGTGTTAAATGATTAATTCCCTGTACTACTAATGCCCTATGAGTAGAGTAAAATGCAATGAGTTAATGATGTATAAAACAGTGAACGACCCTAAAGTCCGTCTATACATATGGGTTAATTGAGCTGGGTATCTGGCTATGCTAATCTGTATTACTGTCATCTCAGTGACTTGACTTTGAATTTGTGCTGCTTTCTTATATAATTTGATTATTGTGTTTAGGATACTTGTTTATGAGTATGTAAACAATGGAAACTTAGAACAATGGCTTCACGGGGATGTTGGACCAACTAGTCCTCTTACATGGGAGATCCGTATGAACATTATACTTGGAACGGCTAAAGGGTACTTGTAGAATCCAAAATTTGAATTATTCTTTTTATAATATGAATTGTCTTCGTGATTTTTACATTCATGGAAACTTGTAGGTTGACTTATCTACACGAAGGACTCGAGCCCAAAGTGGTTCACCGTGATATTAAGTCTAGTAATATTTTACTTAATAGACAATGGCACCCTAAAGTTTCAGACTTTGGCTTAGCCAAACTTTTGGGCTCAGAAAAGAGCTATGTCACGACTCGAGTCATGGGAACGTTTGGGTTAGTCAATTGTCTACTTTAGTTATTTCTTTTATCGTTTAGCATATTGTTTGGAAGTATATACAAGTTGCTGACATTCTTGATTTTTGCTTGTTAGATACGTTGCTCCTGAATATGCTAGCACAGGCATGTTGAATGAAAGAAGTGACGTTTACAGCTTTGGGATTCTTATTATGGAGATTATTAGCGGTAGAAACCCTGTAGATTATAGTCGGCCTCCAGATGAGGTTAGTAATATTGACTATTTCATTTTTTGAAGGAATTGACTGTCTAAAAACAGAAAAGCTTAACTTTCTGTAGGTGAATCTTGTGGATTGGCTCAAAGCGATGGTGACAAATAGGACCGCAGAAGGGGTTTTAGATCCTAAATTACCCGAAAGACCATCTTCTAGAGCTTTGAAGCGGGCCTTATTAGTGGCGTTACGCTGTGTGGATCCCAGTGCTCAAAAGAGGCCTAAAATGGGTCATGTGATTCATATGCTAGAGGCTGATGATTTTCCATTTAGAGATGTAAGACACTTCCTAATTAACATTTTCACTCATGAACTTTCGTATTTTAATGTTTTTATCGTCTATATCTTGCACAGGAACACAGAGGAAACCGGGAAAACGGTAGAGAGCGGTTGATGGAAAAAAGATACATCGAGTCTGGTGACAGTAGCGGTTACGAGAGCAGTAGAGCCCCCACGACATCTAATTAGCACTTAGATTAAACCCATGGTTAGGAAGCTTACATCTGTAGATATCGTTGTTCATTCATTCAATTTGTGTAAGTTTAGTAGTTTGCCTTTTTAACCCATTCGCAACACCATTTTGTTTTTGTAGTTCAGTGTTTGTGTTTAACTGTTGTAAGAAAAGAATGAAGATGGGAACTAAAACCGGCCATGTTATTGTTATTTTGTATCAGATTAGCTCAACATTTGCTATAATAACTTGTATAGTAGTAACAGATGCAAAGTTTTATATTCTAAGACCAATATAACCAAGCTATATTGGGTCTGGTATTCGGTTCTTATAATCGCTAGAAGCCAAAAACACGGGTTCGTGCTTGGTCGTGCCCAGAACACATAGAAGTATAGAACGAGTTGAAGAAGTTTGAAAAGGCCAAAGGATTAAAAATGAGGGACAAAGTACAATTCCATAAGCACATCTGCACATAGAAGTCTGGCTTAAAACTACTGAACAATACATTCCCCAAAATTGATATGCAGGAGATTTTATGCCTTCAGTTTTAGTACATGTGAGTTGGAGCCAGCTTATGGGTAACACAGTAACAGACAACAAAATCAATTTTATTTGTGGACCAGTAATTAGTTAACGTGACATTTGATGCAATGAGAAATAAATGTGACATATGGTAAAAGAGCAAACATAACGGAGTGTACCACATTGAAGCTGTGGTTGTCAATCATGGCGGACGACGGTGTGGACCACTACAAACCGATATGGTTTGGGATGACGTTGTGTGTTTGTTTTCACTTTCTTTTCTTTTTCAGTTTTTCGTTTTCATCCATTCAGTTCTAAAACGTCCAAAGCAACTTCACTAATGGGCTCATTTCTAGCAAAGTATCTTCACAAATAAGTAAATAACTTCACAAATGGGCTCGCTTTTACTAAAGCAACTTATACCAAAGCAACTACACAAATGGGCTCACTTATATCAAAACAAATTCACAATTGTTTAGTATTAAACTATTAGTAATACTAATTTTAATTTTCTTTTTTTAAACAGCGAACTATTTTACCCATACTCTTAAATTACACGAATGCATGAGATATGACTCAAGACTCTCGAAAAACGTATCGTAATCCATCCCTAGAAATGTAAGGATGAATATGTTGAAGATGCGTGGATTATAATAACCGTTCATGTTTGAATATTAATCCAGAAGAAATAGATTGCATTGAGGTAATTCAATTTTGTTTGGAATTGAAACAGTGCTTTTGTTGCTTTGAACTTCAATTTGTTTCGGTGTAAAAATTTTTATTAATTACAAATGGAATGATATTATCAATTAATGGTCTAATGGCCACAGGTATTATATATTATCCACGTATCTCTATTATTAATACAGGAAGATTGTTTTTAGAAAAAAAAATCTTATGTGTGATATTGTAATTCTTCTCTACATTCTATATAATTAAAGATAATGTCACATTACAAAAATATAATTATTCTAATCTAACATTTTCTTTATTTAGTCATCATAGTTTAGAATTTCCACTTAAGTTTTGATAAAATATTTATAAATTAAAATTAAGGATATCTTCTATATATCTACCTCTAAGTAACAGTTTATTTTGAAATTAAAATACATAACTACATATCTATTAGTCTACCTCGCTGGTGTATTGAATTTATGGTTATAAATACGTAAATTATGTTTTGTTTTTATAGGTTGTAGGTTATATTATTATTACATAATGATGGTGCTAATATTATTATACTTTGAAGTTTGTATAGTCTAATTAATGTCCACCTATAACAATTTTTATTAATTACAAATTTATAGTTATGATATTTTGTTCATTATTGAATTCAATATTTGATAATGTTAAGATCAATGTCTAAATTTTATAACAAATTTTATTTTTGTATTTATTATAACAAAATATATTTGTAACTTCTTGGATTGCATCCAGGTTGATTAAGATTTTTTAAAAATTGTATTAATACACATCCTTTTAATTTAATTATGACATCATTATACTTTTTTATTTAAAATTTAAAATATTATTTTCTTAAATATGTATCATTAATATAGATATTTATTAAATGTCCACATTATTATGTAAATTTTAATCACCCTATTTTTTTTGTTATAATACACTGAAAACTATGGTTTTTTTTTTCTTTCTAGATAACGTTTTTGTTTTTGCCAACTGAATGTGTTTTAACGTGTGTTCACAATTACAATACTATTGTTTCCGGTTAGTTTCGTTTTTTACATAATAATTTATTACAACTTTCAACTTATTTAAAGTTGTTTTTTATACAATTTAAAATGACAATATATTTTAAAGTTATCCGGGTATCATTCGGTTTATTTGCAAAGCGTTTATCAGTTAACCCAGGTTGAACCCGGGTTGATTAGCTAGTTGTGGTAATGAATGAGAATCTCTTCAGATATGTGGGTGATAGAATTTCTTATTAAGTGGTTTAAATTTTAAAATCTTTTTAATACGGGGACTTTGTAACGATCCCGATTAAAACAATATATGTTAAATTTCATTATATTCGCGGACAACTTTCATTTTTATAAAATGAAAAGTTACAAATGGAATGAATCCCCACATTACTTTAAACTGGCTATTTTAATTAATCAGTTTAGGTGGTCCAATGAGTAGTGATTTATAGACTTTCTACTATACGTTGATATATATGATTTTTGGTCGAACCGTGTATAAAGAATGTATATTATATTGTATACATACACTATATTTTGATGATATTGTTATTTTTATTGAAAGAGTTAAATTTCATTGATCAGGCAAACTTTAATTATTGTCTTGTATCTTTGGAGCTTATTATGTTCCTTATTTTTGTTTTTCAGTTGGATCGATTCGCGTGTATCTTACTTGCTAGATTCTTACTAGCTTTTTCTAATAAAATTTTAAATGTCGTTTAAAAAAAAAAAACTATAATTATTAATGTGTTATGTTAGAAAAGGGAAATGCTAAATACAGCCCTTAGGGCTGTATTTAATGTGCATAAAAAAACTTGTACCTTTCATATTAAAAGTCTGCCCCCTGATTTTCATGGTAAATGTACAAACAATCTATACACCTTAAACACAGTCCTAAGAGTTGTATTTAACAAACCCCAATAGAAAATTTTTGTTCAAACTTCTATCATCATTAAATAAAAGTTTTTAAACCGATGAATTAAAAGCATTTGATAAATATTGGTGAAGCCTGAAATTTAATATTTCAAATGAGTAATCTTAATTATCTATACTATATTATAAAAATAATAGCCATTTTTATTTTTGGTAATGTTAAAAATATGTAATATTTTTACTTGGCACCCCTTAAAATACTTTCACATACACTATCATCTTAACATTAATAATTAAATTACACTATCAAACCTTTATGCTTTAAAATACGTCCATTAACCCTTTACATTAATTATATACACAACTCAACGTTGCTCCATCACCAACCGTCGCCCAACCATCACACCGTCGCGATCACAACTACCGCCGCATCGCGCAGGTACCGTGCTAGTTTCATTAACTGAATTTACTACTCCTAATATGCTATAAGGTGTGTTTTGTAAAAACATTTTGAAAAATAGTCTGAACTAAAATTTCAGATTAGAAA
The DNA here is from genome assembly GCF_010389155.1 of Erigeron canadensis. NCBI lineage: Eukaryota > Viridiplantae > Streptophyta > Magnoliopsida > Asterales > Asteraceae > Erigeron > Erigeron canadensis. Next base: position 38,939,038 of record NC_057762.1, on the reverse strand, counting down.
ACAAGTTTGAAGTACCTAAATATCTATACTTGTTCAATTGATAACCTTATAGATTGTGATTAACAAAATTTGCAAGTATAAATTGATAACCTTATAGATCGTGATTAACAAAATTTGCAAGTATATTTCCTCTTCTTTTTCTTTATCGTGGTCAAATAAATAAATTTCCTTAGCATTGATCCAAATGAATATGAGTTGACAAAGTGAGCCGTATTAAATTTTGTAAGGTGTATACTTAGCATAGTAATAAATGCATTAAAATATGCGGATGACATAAAGTAATGGATGATCCATCCATTGACCCAATATGGGAACATTAAAACTTGATATGTTCGTATCTTTGAGAGTCCAAGAAACCGTACATGAGGCATTGTTGATATCATAATTATTTATTGATATTGTGTTTTCTATTAACATATGCAACTAGCTAGGAAACTTAAGAAAAGTGAGAGTTTTAGAAAAGATAAACACACATTATATTATCATATTAATATACAATTTAGCATGCATTAATTTAGAATGGAAATGCTCGTCGATATCTATGTTCTTAAAAAGTACCGATGAAGTAACCAAACAAATTGGGTATGGTCTTACGATATTGCATCCATTCAAGTTGATCGTTTACATAATGTGCCTATAATTTTGATAAGACCAATTAAAGTTTCCTGGAATGTAACTATCTTTAACCGAATGTAATTAGTTTATAGTAAGAATTTCATTTCAACCAATTACAATCTGACAAGTGACACCTGTATATGGTTGTCACGTATGTTTTCTTACATACAATAAACATTTTTTCAAGTTGCTTACATACAATACACATAACTTTAGTTTTTTCTTACTATAAACATTCGGTCAAATATAGTTACATTCCAGGAAACTAATCCCTTAATTAAAACTAGCCTCGTATTAACTTAATGTGGTGGCTTCGATGATTTATCATATCTTTAAGCATGTTTTGACTTTTATAACGATTTTATATTGCGTTATCGATATAGATATAATTAACACATTTCTCACATATTCAAAGTGTATTTCTTCTTTTTTAAGTTTTTTTTTTAACCTACTAGTAATTGTTATCGAAGACGATATGTTACACTCACTGTCTAGATGAGGTTATTTTTGGATATCCATTGGCAGAGTTTTGGTCGAGTTTGGAGCTCCTTGCCAACCCTGTGTTGATAAGTTCATTTCTTAATAAACACAGAAAATAATACTCAAAATTAGTTAAATTGAGAAAACATTTAGGCCGGAAAGACCTTTTGATAGAAAGATTTGAGCTTCAAGAAAGGGTTAAATCCATAAAAAGGTAACCTATTTACACGAATTTCGTAATAAAGGTAACCTATTTTGTTTTCGTCTATTTAAAGGATCCTATTTTCAAAAAATTCCTAATCAAGGTAATCTCGTGAGTTTTTGACAGACGGAACTCGTTAAGTGCCACATCATCGATGCCACGTCATCAGTTTTGCTGACGTGACACTTGACTTTGACTGGTCAAAGTCAAGTCAAGTGCCACGTTAGCAAAAATGATGACGTGACACTTAACGAGCTCCGTCTGTCAAAAACTAACGAGATACTTTTTGTTAGGAATTTTTTAAAAATAGGATCATTTAAATAGACGAAAATAAAATAGGTTATCTTTAATAAAAAATTAATATAAATAGGTTATTTTTTATGGAGTTTTCCATAAAGAAATGGTAGGCTCTGGCCGAAGAGGCAATGAATTTTCTGCCAATTTTAGGTGCTTTTGGCTTTTGCAATTATACCTCCACTTGTCCTTTCTTTGGCAAATATGTATGATATCTAGTCATCTGTCATGGATGGATTCCCTTCTAGTATTGTCTTTGTTGCAGTTATTATGCTTTTTGAGTTGTTCGGTTGTTAATTCTTAAAATTATCTATGGCCTGATTGTTTATTTTTTTTAAAAACAACATATGTTTATACAAGACAGAATAAATTCTTATAAGAAAGAGGGAAGGAACTTATCACCATTAAACCAACATTAGCGGTTTACATGAGATTAGCCAATGACTTCGAATGTGCGTGATAATTAACAAGATTGTGAACGCATTTCTTTTTATTGATTTTCTTACTTTTATTTCCATTAACCATTGATAAATAACAATCTAGAATTTGTAGCTGAATTTGAAAAATACATGCAAAGTTATTTCTACAAAAGCTCACGTTTTTGTTATTAACATGCATCATTTACGAATGTAGATGGTGTTTGAAACCTTTTTTTAAAGAACACATGATCCAAATAACTACTAAAATAATGTTTAATGAGTAGTGAATAAGAGACTCTTTTGACTTTAAATGAGTAGTTTACAACATTATGATGAATCTTCAAAAAATAACTTTGACCACAAACAATATAAATCAAATATTCTTTGTATTGGTGTTGGGGAGTAGAGGCGGTGGCTCAACGTGACACAAAAATATTGTTGCACACGGTGCAAATATGCACACGTCTCCTACTCTACAAGTTCCATTTACGCTTTATTAGAACACAAGTTTAGCTTAATAATAATTAGTTAATTGTAGAGTATCCTCTTTGTTAATAATTATAATTATAATTATAAATTACAATATAAGATTAAGTTTTTTTAAAGACAAAAGCGGCTTTTGATTTCACACCATTGGAGACAGGAGTTATCTTTAGAGGTGTTCATTAAACCGTTAGACCGTTAAAATCGGGATACTTAGATTGGTTTGGTCGGTCGGATTAAGTTGCTAAAGTCTGGTCTAACGGTTTAAGTTTTGAAAAACCGGGAACTTTGGTCCGGTTAGAGTTTGAGCAAATAACAAACCGTCAAAAATGGACCGGACCAAAATATACGTGTATGTATTAATATATATATATATATACACACATATATCACAACGAGCATTAATTTGGCATTTGGAGGTTTGTTTATAGTTACGCATTATGTCGTGTATAATTGGAGGAACGTTTACATTCAAGAAAGCTCGCAATGGATATAATATAGAAACAAATTGGAAGGCATAATGGTGACCCTATTGCAATTCTTTTAAATGAGATATATATAACTTGAATAGTCTCTCCAATATATAAAGTTTAGTTGTCTTAGAAACCGTCTAACCGACCAAACTGGACCGGCTTACGTGGTTTGGTTTGGTCCGGTTAGAAAATACACTTGGTCTAGTTTGGTTTGATACATGTAAAAACCGGATATGTCGGTTTAGTTTGAGATTTAGTTAAAACCGGACCACGAACACCCCTAGTTATCTTGATGTGGTACCTTCGTGCTCTTTAGCCCATCCATTGCCATTTTGATGTTTGTGATCAGTGGCGGCCCTGAGAAATCAAGTGCCCAGTCCGAGCCGAGAAAAAAAAGTGCCTCCAACTCTAAGGAATCCAACTATATAAGCAAAATTTTTTTATATAATTGACACATTATACATTAACAAAATAATAAACATTATAATATTATACTTTTACAGATATTGTTTATTTGTTTACCCTAATAGTTGTTTTACCTAAAACCTTAACATATATAATATAATATATAAAAATTTTGTGCCCCTTCAAAGTTGTGCCCCAGACGGATGTCTTGCTTGCACCCTTCCGGGCCTCCCATGTTTGTGACTCATCAAGTCATCATAATCATAGTAAAATCTTTAAGCACAACAAAAAAAAAGAAGTTAAAAGCAATATGAACTGCTAAAATGTGGACGCACCTTTTTAGAAAAAAAAATGATTAATTTTTCAAACAAAATGATCTAAAATTCTTCTAATCACAAAATCATGTCACATGAAAAAAAAAATCAAAGGAAGAGATTAAGAAAAAAAAATGAATTACACTTGTTATAATTTAAGATTTTTAAAAACTATTTTAAACTATTTTTTTAATATGACTAATCATTTCCTTTTTTAAGAAAGATGTACAACACGTCACATATTATGTGTACTTGTTAAGTTGTTATGAACAATTATGGAATTACTCCACCAAAAATTTGAAGAATAGTAGGTTGGACTCACCATTTACCAAATAATAAGAAATTAGTCGTAGTATTTAGTTGGTGAAAAATAATTATAAGGTAAAAACATAGAAAGAGAAGAGGTTAGTGAAAAAGGATTAGAAGATAGAGGCACATGTGAAAGTCGTGAAACAAGAAACCAAAAGTGATGGTGGTGGTCTCATCGGTGCGCATTGGAAAACGCAATTTATTTTTCTACAACACCATTTGGTACGAAACTACTCCCACACCCTCCTTCCGACTTTGTGACTTTGTGTGTATCTATATCTATAGTAGGCTAATTAGATAGGTACTCCGTATATTATATTGTTAGGTTTAATTACAATAAAGGTCCATGTAGTTTGTAGGAATTTTATCTTGAGTTTCTAATTTTCAATAGATACAAAGATAACCTTAATTTTAAAAACTAACAGTTACATACTTTAGTTCCTTTAAGTGAAATAGGCCCTAAGGTTATCAATAAAAAGGCACTTAGTATGAAACTATGAAACCATGGTTGGATTTTTGATTGGGCCCGAGTTCAAATATAGAAAATTTAGTTGACTCGATAAATAAATAAGCATTCATCACGTAGGCTTGAGTTTAACTTGACTATGGTTTAAACGTGATTAGCAAGCTCAACATTATGTCAGTTAAGAATATATGTCATATTTTCAGAAATAACATCCATTTAAAATCTCAAACACTTCCCTCAAGTATAATGTTAAGATAAAACATAAAAAGTCAACTGATACATATTATTGATTAAGTTCGGATATCACATATACTTTAGCAAAATGCTTTATACTAGACGTACATTATGAGCTTTAAACCTTCAAAAGCTCCAAGCTTAAGTTCCAAAGCTCGAATACTATTTAAGCTAAGCCACTAAAAACTCAAATGTAACTATTATGGTATTCCAAACTTCAATATAAAACCCTAATTTGGGCTCGAGCTTGATAGTAGCTCATATTGTCACATAATTGGCCACTTGAACTCCTAAGTAAAAGAAGAAGAAAGTGATAATATCTTAATTCGGCTATAGACCTATGTATAAGGAGTGGTATTATTGATTTTCAGTATTGTTAACACATTAATTGAGACGTAACCAAAATTGTGGTATGTTTTCGAGGGAGGGTTAATGATTTGTGTTTTAAATGTTTATAGGCTTATATGTGTCTAATGTACGCATGTGTGTAAATAGATTATTAAATAACACTCAATGTCGTTTTCTATCCGTTTTAAATAACCCCGATGGTGTACATAGACTACTTTCAGATTTTATCTAAATGATAGAACCCCAACATTTGCATGGGTGATAATCAAACTTATGACCTTTGTCTTCGGAGTTAAATATGCGAATTGAACCACTTGATCCAACGGCCATGCTACATTATCATACATATATATGTTTGTATATTATATAAACCTCGCTCCTGTTTTGCTACCATCTTCACACATATAGATGGTTTGTTTTTCTTATATTTTGTGTGAAGTTGATTTTAAAAGGACTAGTTTTATTTAGTTTATATCTTATTCTCTTTAAATTTTGTTTATGATAGAAATTAAAAAGAAAGAAAAAAAAAGAATTTTTGCTTTTTACTTTAGAGGTGACAACATCACGATAAGTTAGAAGACTAACCCTGTGTTCTTGAGTTTTTTGTTGGAAAGAAAGGAAAATATTGTAAAGAATTTTAAAATTGGTTGTGTTCTTGAGTTTTATTTAAGAGAAAAAGAGAAAAGAATGTGAAGGATTTAGAAGGAGAATCTAATACATTTTGTTTAAATTTATTTCTTTCCATTTTTGGGATGATTCGAAAGGAAGAAAAATCTAGCCTTTTCTTCCATTCATTTTTTTTCTCCTCTTTCCCTTTCCTTTAAAATATATCTCGAGAACACACTGTAAGGCGTTAAAGGGAAGAGGTGTGATAATCGGCGAGCATGTCAAGCTCGTTGAAGGCCACTCCAAGACTGTTTCTCGCATCTCAAGTTTGACTAGTTTAAAATTGAGGCTGTCGGTAATTGTAGACGAAACTGAAACCTTACACAAATCACAAGGACCAATTTTGTAACCAACTCATATTTGTAATTATGCTAGTATATTATTTCATTAACTAATTTAAAAGATTACTATTACGGAGTATTAATCTATTTTCTAATTCTGTTCCAACTTCCCATATCTCTCTCTTTCTTTCAATTAAATTAAATTCATTCATTTTCATTCACCCAACAAAACACATACAATTTCGTCTTTGATTTCTCTCCTTCTCCAAAACCCTTTTTTCTCATTCTTCTTTGTTTTCCTTGGAAACAAACACACTTTGCTTCTAGATTTCATAATTTTGATTATTTCATTGATTCATTTTTTATGTTTCATTTCGTCAAATAGATACACACAAAACACAAGATAATAATAATTTGATAAAGCTGTAGTCTTTTTGATTATATTATTCACAGAAAACAATCTCAAGATCTTTATATACTTGTTAGGGATAGATCCATTGCGTATTATCTGTTTTTTTCATTCTTAAGGTATGTTCTTTGAAACCCATTAATATTTGATCATCTTTTACAATACCCACTTTTTGTTTTTCATTGATTTTTTCATATGGGCTGTCACGTTTTTTGATAAAGTTTTGTTCTTTATTGTGTTCTTGGTACAGATGCAGAAAGATTGTGTCTTTGTTAAAAAAAGCTTGTCTTTTTCATATGTTCCCTTGTGTGTTTGTATAGATTTATGTCTTCTTGTTTGAATCTCTATAATTTATATCTATATGTAAATTACTATGTGTCTTTATTCTTGCTTGTTTGACTGTTTCAAATTCTTTTACATTTCTACAAATCATTTTAACACATGTTAGTAAAATAATACTTTATATATTGAAAGGATATGAGTGGTAGATTCATTGTTTTTGTATGCATGTTCAAATTGAGCTGAAAGTTATTTGAAGATTCAAAATTTGGTGATGTTTTTTGGTTTTGGTGTTTGTTTGCTTTAGTTAGAGGTTAAGATTATTATGGTGTACACCTATATATATATATATATATATATATATATATTTTTTTTTTTTGGTTGCTTGAAGTTTTAACATGTATCCACCTAATTTAGGTCAGAAGATTGACTTTGGTACACACCATTACACATGGTTTGGTGCTTGACCACTAGAGTAATCAATAAACTAGTTCATTTAGAATTGATGATTGTGAAACCCCATGAGTTAATTGCTGTTTTTTATATTGACAATATGGTTACTTACACAACATAATCTTTGCAAATGTGATTGCTTACCCAACATTATCTTTGATAATATACAGTTGAAGTTAGTGATTGATCACCACATGTTTGTTGAAAAAAGTAATTTTTATACATGTTTGCTGAAAAAAGTAATTTTTATATACACTGTGAAAATCCCTTTAAGAACAAAAGTTTAACAGTTTTTTGTGGTGAGATGGAGCTAAAATATTTGTTTACATAATTGTAAGATAAGCTATATAAGTGAATCTGCTATTTGATTCGTAGCTACCTTGCAGCTGGTTTCAAAAGGATTTTTTAAAACTAATTATGTGTTGACTAAATATTTATAGCAACTTAGCGAGCAGAAATTGATTTCCTGAATGCTATAAACTTATTCTCGAGGCTTGTAGTTATGGCAACGGATATTGTCTTCTAAATTGTCTATAGTTTAGGGTGTAGTACATTAAGAAATAAGAAGTGCGGGTTGTTTGTTTTTTAAAAATTACCATATTGTACATTGATTTCTTAATAAGTTTTTTGTTTTTATTGATTATAATGTTTGTTGCATATATGTTTCCGAGAGCTATAACTTTTGTTGTTTTATTCTCCTAGTCATTAATCTACGTTTTTTGTGTGTTAGCTTTTCTAATGCTGCGATATGCTGATTTCTGATGTTTCAGGGTTTTGGAAGAATTTGTATTAATATATATTTGGCGGGTGCCATCTTCAAAAACTATTGTAATTCTTAATGCAAGGGCAGAAGGGTGTTATTGGTTCTTTACCAGAAAGCTTAGCCTTGGAACAAGGTTCATCTTCAAGTGATTCAGGTCCTGTAGAACAGCAAATTTGTTGGACTGACTTCATGCGGCATCCTCCAGCCAATACAAGTCAAGAAAGGCAAAATCGAAGCATGTGGACTATGGGTGAATCTAGTTCGAGTTCTATGCCAACCCACATGAGTCAGAATCGTATTGACCCAAAAGTTGAACACGGTTGGTCAGGTCTAATGAAAGTTTACCCTGAACCACAGCAACATGAACCACTTGCAAGTATGCTTTCGTTGGGTGATGTTAGTATGAACGTAACACAGAATCATGCTAATGCTACAAATACTCGTGTGGTTCCACATAATGTCACTGTAAATCCATCAACTTTTATTGGCATGAAGCCTTCTAGTTATGCCAGTAGTTCTTCCGACCCTTTGGAAATGGTGAACCGGCCGTTAGCGCGTAAAAGAAAAGCAGCTGATTTAAGTAATTGCCAGTCGTCTTCTGGGATTGAAAGCTCAAATATTTTTCAAAGGCCTTCGGGCAGTAGTAGTGGTTGGCGGTTGGTTTCTGAAAACCCTCCATCTACTAATTTAATGCCTTCCAATCCAACCATCCCTGGACAAGGTTTGGATGTTGGAGGTATTTCTTCTGACAATCATTCAGAGAACACCCGTAGAAATGTTCGGATAAGAACTAATAATTCACGTCAACAAGATCTATTTCCTGCTACTAGTGTTAGTAATGGGCAGTTGAATTTCTTGTCTCATCATTCTTCTTTAGGACTCAACCCGGTGGATTTGAGGCCACAAACGGTTGGAATTTCGTCAAGTCAAGGTGGTCAACCTATATCGCAGGTCCCGGTATTTAGAAGAAACTTTCAAGTAACGTCTAGAAGTCGGAGTTCTAGCTTAAGAGGTAACCGTCTATCAAGTCTATATGATGGTGGTCTTGGAGATAACACAGGAACACCGCCAACAACTATTTCAGATCACCCACTGTTTGTTCATCCACGCGACAGAAGAACTGGCCCTCAACCTGCAGTTAATTGGAGTTTTAATGGAAACAATGGTAATAGTGTTGTCTCCACCTTGAACTTGGTGCCTGCTCCTACATTACCAGCTAATATGACCCCACATCGTGGTTCTGCACATCATTCTTCTAGACGACTCTCAGAGATTCTACGTCAGTCTTTAGTATCTTCAACTGATTCTGGGGCCGGTGGTGTTGTTGATGAAGGGCAAAGCAGTAATCTTTTTGCTACACTTCCACCACCTGTGGGTCCTCCACAAAGAGCAGGGGTTCCATCTGTGATTGGTATCCCCGGTCATCATCATCGTTATCATCTAGCACAGCAAAGAACATCAGATAGACAGCTTGATGGTGCATTTCGAATCCCATTGCTTGCACGGGCTCCTGGAAGTGAAGGAAGAGGCAGACTGTCTGAGGTGTGTTACATGATTACAACAAAAAATGATGGATATTAAAAATGCAGTTGTTTATCATTCAATTGTGCTTAATCGTTATGCATTTTTATTTGGTTCAGATTCACAGCGTCATGGATCTTATACGTAGGAGAGAAGGCTTGCGTTTTGAGGTTAGTTTCTAGCATATATGATATGAGCTTGTATCACATGTGGTTATGTCGGTGTATTCATCGTTAATGTGTTTTTATTGTGTTGTAGGATTTTATGATCCTAGATCAGTCAGTTTTATATCGAATGGCCGATATGCATGATCGACACAGGGACATGCGGCTTGATATAGATAACATGTCCTATGAGGTAACAACAAAATGAACTTCATTTCTTGTCATTTTTATTATTATCTGTAAGTTGGTCTCAAGTCATCCTAACATGTAATTTTGGTGTTCAGGAGCTATTGGCTTTAGAAGAGCGAATGGGAAATGTGAGCACGGGATTAACAGAAGAGAACATCGTTTGTTGTCTGAAGCTGAAAACATACACGTCTTTTGCAGGTCAGCCAGATGTCGAACCTTGCTGCATTTGTCAGGTACTAATCCATTACTTTATATCTTTACTTTACTAGATTATTAATCTAGTCTTATATTATTGAAAAGATCCGTGTATCAAATCTTTGTAAATTATTTTTACGATTTATCAGGAAGAATACAAGAATGGAGATGATCTTGGGTCGTTGAAATGTGGGCATGATTTCCACACAAGCTGTATTAAACAGTGGCTGCTTCAGAAGAACTTGTGCCCGGTTTGCAAGTCTGCGGCACATCTAAGTGAGTGAGCTTTAGAGGAGGTTTTTGTTGAAGATGACAATTACTTCATCTTTGGATCAAGAATACATGAACACAAGTAAAGTGGATTTGGTAAAAAGTTGCCGAGGCAAATAATATTCTTTTGTTATTGCACCCTCACCCCCTAGAGAATATCATTAAAGTATCTGTACCTTTTTTTAATCCCTTTTTTCCCATTTATTTAAGATTCTTTTTCTTTGATTTTGGTCTCCATATGGAGAGGATTATATGAAATTAATTAAAGGTAGTACTAATGCCCCATTTTTCCCATTTACATATGAGTTGAGTTTTATCAAATGTTATGTTAATTTTTGTTGCTTGAATGATCTTCATAAGATAGATATGCGATAAATATTGTGGGTTGACACTCCATCTTGATGCTTTGCGTTTAAACGTTTAAACATGGATTACGGGTTGAATGTAATATTTTGTATATCTATAGTTCTATGCATACAACTTTATTTGGCTGGAGTTTTCAATACTAACTATTTATCATCTATACATATAACATTATAACATAAAATTCAACATTTGATTAAAAAATAAAACTATTAAAAAGGTTATATTTTGTATCATTCATTGTTTATGATTTATTTTCTAGTTTCGTAATAGTAATGGAGAAGGTAATAGCTAAAATAATCGATTGACATTATACGTTCCTAAATGTCCTCGAATCAGGTGTATAGCCAAACCGATGATACTTATGAATTTTGATAGTGTTATAAATTCGTGATTTTTTTTTTCTATTTTTCATTAATGAACTCAAGATTTGACTACTAATAGTCTTGTACATATGTTTTTTGGTCGTGATATTTGAGTCGGTATCCATCAACCAAAAAATTGTAAGTTTTAATTATACGATAAAAACGTGTTGATTTGTTAATTGTAAAGCCTATTGTAGTTTTATATTCTCTATAATTCGGTAAGCCTTTTCAAACTTCTATGATTTGGTACAAAACCACTAGTCCATATCGAAGTGTTCTTGTTAGCTTTTGTCGGCCTAGACTCAAAATACTGCTATAGTAAATAACAATACCTTTTCTTAGCTACTTGAGACGAAGCGTTTCTTTTATCCTTTCACAACTTGGTAGAGAAAAGTTGGGCTTTGGACTTCGGAGGAAGCATAAAACCCACTTGATTGTGCAACTTTTATAAAAAGATAATATTAAATATCTTTATTTTGACCTTTTTTAATTGACAAAACAATAGAAACAAACAATTGCAATTTGTTCAAGACAGTTAGAAAATTTTGAATTTGATGTGTAATATTTTTCAACGTGTTGATGCGTTTAGTTGTTTATTTGCTTGAGATGTAGAGACCCTTATTATTCTAAGTTAATTTTCAAGTGTGTAATAGTAAAAGTGAACTTTCAAGTTTAGGAAAACTATAATATTGGTTTCGGTTAGAATCTTAGTGCCTATTTGTTTTTGTTTTTTCTAATCATTAAATGACTGAATTGATAAGTGACTGAATGAATAAATAACATCTATATAAATTAAGTCAATACAATTGATTTTTTGTTTATTACATAAAAAAACCAAATATTTTTGATAACTTAATGGATTAAGTATTTTTGATTAAATCATGACTGAGTTTATTAAGTCTCAAATAAACACCACCTTAATTTTCAAGAATCTTAACTCGATCAAATTAAGTTAAAAACAAATACTGAAAATTAAGATTTCATAACCCAACTATTCAAAACCGTCTTTTTTTTTTTATAATAGTTTCCGTTTTTTCCAAATTTTAGAAGAAACAGTTTTTATTGATTTATCGATTTTATCGTTTGCTTTACATCCCCTATAGAGTATATATCCCTATTACCTATATACCCGAATATCGAAAGCCATATAAGTGGGATGGACACTTGAAGTAGTGTTAAATCAACAATAAACTTGCATATAAAATAAGGCTTATAATCTAAAATATAAAACTAACCAATGACTAATTTTTTCCAAACATTCAGTCGATATACGACATTCAGGAGATCTCACCATATAATTTAAAACCTATCTCAAAACTGATTGGTCTAATGGTAAGGTTTATTACCAAACGTCATCCACATGACCGAAACAAATTTTAGGCTTTTTTGTTTTTAGTTTTTAAAATGACATTCTAATCTACTCCTACTCTTAAAGTGCATGCATGATTGAGATGAAACGCAAGATTCTCGAAACAAATCTTAGGCTTTCATAGTGTGTTACGTTGTACAAATTAGCATAGACCAAAAAATTTGATAACTATCTCAATAGAAGTCAACTATAATATTTAATGCTTTTTGAAACACAAGGTTTTAGTAATTTGGCACCAACCCAATGGCCCCTTTGGTGGTTGAAAGCATAACGCTGTGTTTTACTACGTCTACGTTTAACACTTAAAGTAGCTGTAATATAATTTCCCATCTTTATGTTAAAACCTATAAATTATCTCAAGAAAGGTATTGTCATTGAGTTGAAATCTTAGTAGCAAGACAGAACCTCAATAAAAGAGTTTGGGCCTGATAGTTACATGTTTGAATTTTGGAGGAGGTAAGAATTTACCCACGTTAATTATCATGCCTTCGGGCGGATTAGTATGAGGTTTTTCTCCCATCAAATATTTGAAATAGACATTTCTACTATGCTAGACCTCCCGCTGTCGAACCGCGACACAAAGTTTCAAACAAAACTTTTTTTTGACAAGTGAATTTTACCTTAAACGCGTATAATGTGTAACGAAAGGGTCCCACAATAAGCGGATCTTAAATAGTCTTTCTCACCATACCACCTCCTTAACTAGAAAATACCGTCGAGGAGAACCTACCAAGGTTCGAACTCGAGACTTTGGAGTAAACTCCCTCGGGGCCCCGCATAGCAGATTTAGTGAAACACCCATGATCACTGGGGTTTAACCTAGTGGTTAAGTTTCAAACGAAACTCACCTTTAAAAAAAATGTACCAATTAAAAAACTTAATTAATGTTTGATAATGTCTTAATTAAAAAGTCATGATTTAATCTTGAATATGTTTGTTATTGACTTAATAAGAAAAAAAACAATTATATTAACTTAATCCATATAGACATTATGTTTTAATTAAGTCACTTTCTACAATCAGTCACTTAATGACTAAATAAAGAAACAAGTATAATTATAAAACCACAAGGTCATTTCATTTTATCAAATAACATGATCATGTAGCCAATGAGGTTGCTGAGTCATTGATAAGGTCTTTGACTTTGAAAAAACCATTTGGGTTCGAGTTCTACTTTTTACATTTGTGGGGTAGATTAATAGAGGTTTTTCAAAAGTCTTGGATTATGACTTCCCAGACATTCATGTAACTTATAAATAATAGGAGGATAATATACCGTTCTATTAAAAAAGCATCGTTTGGCTGAAAGTTTTTTTGAAAGCAGTCTATTTATCTTTGGGTAAAGACAAAACAATCTACATCTCATCTCCTCATACTCCATTTATACAGGTATTAGATACTGGTGTTGCTGAAAAAAGTGTCGTGATCATGTTAAAAGCCAAATGGATTAGTAGTAGTTCACTTTTTTTTTTTTAAAGGTGAATTTCGTTGGAAACTTCGCGTCGCGATTCGACAGCGGAAGGTCTAGCATACGTTGTCTTAACCGATGGGGAAAACCCCTACTAATCCGCCCGAAGGCACGACGATTAATAGGGGTAAACCCTGTTCTCTCAGACTTGAACCTGAGTATACCAAAGTCAAGCCCTCATAAAAAAATTTAATTCTTAAGTCCTTCCCAAAACTTAAACTCAAAAACTTATGCAAGGGGGATGAATGGATGATTATACAACCATTGAGATAAAGTTCAAGGACATGATCACATTCTTTTAAAAACAGCCAGTGATAAAATTAAAACAGGAAGTGTTTGGCTTAAGGATATGGTGAATAACATTTCCTTAACCTTGCTTGGTTAGTTAATTATCAAACTTATTAGCTTAGGTAATTTCAAAACCCATCAGGATAGTGGGTTTGAAAACCAATTTTCGATTTTTTTTTTCTATGCCATTCCAAATAAACACCGCTAAGTTTTCAAACTGAAATGCAATATAAAAAAGAAGGCCTAGGGAATAGCAATTTGTCTGATAGATGATGAATTAATAAATAAATGAAAAGTTGGTTTGAAGAGGAAGAGTGATTGGTTGGATAACAGCATTCAATTCAGCGGTCGTGGTCACACTTTGTGTACTAGAAGCTATATATATTTATGTCGTTACATCAAATTACAAGCTTTCTTTTGTCATCCAAATCCTACTTAATCATGGATCTATAACCCGGTATGAACCAATCATAATGATTATCCCAACTCTTTGTTTGGGTGTTTGGTACATGAAATCAAAGAGGATGAAAATGTAATGGAGTTCGAAAATAATGAGAAAGTAATGAATATTTAAAAAGAGAATAGATTCTGTCATTTGATACAAGCATACAATGAATATAAAAAAACATTTTAATTAATAATTAAATTTAATATATATAATATCATTAAAACAATTTTTTTTCCATTTTCATACCTTGTTTTACCATTTATAAAGAATAGAAGAAATAAAATTGATTCCCACTTTTTCATTCTCTATTGGAACTAAACAAAATAAGTCTTTCTCGTTCACTTTCTTTCTTTTCCGTTTCATTGCAACAAACACCCCATTACTTTCTTCTACATTTTCTAATGATTCATTAGTGTTCGTTATAATTTTCGTTTGTCAAAGTAACTACTATTTCGTAACAAGAAGAGAAATGTTTTCTTACCTACATTATATGTTTATAACTTTTATTACTCAATGAAATTATCACAAGTTTGTGTGATTTTACTAAAACATGTGTGTCAATTAGAGGTGAAAGAAAACCAGGTTATAAAATGGCTTTTTACCCGGTCAATTTTAGATTTGACCAAAACTAGTTTGGGTATTTAGATAGGGCAGTGATAATCGTACCATAACATTTGATACATCTACCACACTGTACATATATTATAGCAAATTGTACAAGTAAGTAATGCATAGAAAATGGTAGATTAATTAAATTTTATGGTACGAATATCAGTTCCTATTTAGATAAGGTAGGTACCGGGTCAGTTTCGGTTCAAAAGAAAAAAAAAAATCCCGAAAAAAACCAATCCACGATTGATGAAAAAACTGTTAGAATGTGTTTGGGTTGGGTTTTGGTTTGACCAAAACCCGGTTTTTTGGCATCAAAGACTACTGTCAATGATAGATGTCATTACCTCATTACAAAAATGTAACATATAGACAAATAATTATTATTCTTTTCTTTTTCTTTTTGTTAAAAACGAGAAAAGAAATACAAGTATTGAAGATGCCCAGTAGTAATACCGTGGGTTCCACATTGATTTCTTTTCTATTTATAGCAACAATTCCTTATCTTAAAAATACAAATACGTCCCTGTGATGATAAGGTTCAAACATGATTCTATTAATAACGAAATAATTACAATTACGTATATAACCTAACCCTTATTTACTTTTGAGTTTTGTTAAACGAAGCCCTAAGGGTTTTCGTTAAGGTGTATTAATTACTTGTATACTTGCTATAAAATTAGGGGCGAACTTTTAATACGAAAATGTAAAAACTTTTTATGCACGTTAAGTGAAACCCTAAAGATTATTGTTTTTTACTTTTTACTTTTGACATGTCTTTTTAAAGAAAACTAGAACAAGACTATTGACATTAATGTAAGTATGGCAATGACGGTTTTAGCTTTTTGGGTCATAAGTTTCAATGTAGTGGCAGAGGGTAAAAACAGACAACATAAATAAACTTGGTGAAAATATTATGTTGTAAAACAGAATACGTACATACAAAAGTCATTCTATTTTATTTGAACCTGTATTAACATCATGATTTGAGTAACTCTTATTGATAGTATACAGTTATATATCAGGTTAATTAAACATGTCATCATCACTAATTATCAAATATTTTGTGAAAATCAAATGGCTCTAATATAAACGTGTCATATCACATTTTTCGTCAATCCATAACAACGTGACATAATTTTTCCTTCTTTTAATCTTACGTGAGTTACACACAATCATCAACCATCATTAATCAGAGTCTGTGTACGTCGTTAGAAGAGCTATAAAAGTTAGCAGAAATACGTACACTATACGTTCAATATGTTAGTCTTTTACACACTTTTTAGTCTTAAATCATCAAAAATAATTCGTAGTATCATTTTTTTAACCTTACAACATCAAATGTTTTTTTTTTTTATTATTATTTTATAATATAACACTTTAAAGCATCTTTGGTAATGTATATATAAAAAAAAGTTGGTTCATACCGATCATGGAAATAAAAAACATAAATAAATCACGGTTCGAACCACTAAACAGTTAACTCGTAGTTTTATAACATAAATAAATAAAAGAAACACACAATTAAGGCGGGAGAAGGAATCAAGTTAGTTAAGAACAAGTATTTAATTAATCAAAACCAGCTAGCCCTCTAAACTCAAACATCCTTATAAAACCCAAAGATTTTGTACAAACACACACACATTGAAACACACACTACAAATCCAGCACAAACACACACCAAAAGAACCTCAAAACCCAACTTTGCAAAAACAGGAAAAATCATTCCTTTTACTACTGTCACATATAGAATTCTCTCATCATATATCATAAATCATTATAATATCTATATATATATATTTGGTTAGCATTATTTTGTACGTTATCTCTACAATCATTACTGTCTCGCTTGTGTGGTGGTGGTGGTTGTTGTTGTTTATTACTTAATAATAATAATAATGTATGGAAACAACAACAATGATCCTTCCTTTTCTTCATCATCTTCACTTGAATCTGAAGACATGTCTTCTTTTCTCCAAACTTTTCTCAGTAATTCCAACACAAACACTAATAACAGTAAGCCGCTGAAATATGACCAGTTTACGCCTTCTCCGTCTCAGATTTCTAATGAATTTGTTGATTATGATAAGAGATTTTCTGATCTCAGCTCCTTTTATTCGCCCGAAACGGATCAGGTGAGTTCTGTTTCATGTTTTCTTGTAAAATTATTCATGAACTTTTAGTTTACATTTATTTAAGGGAAAACGATAAACATGGCTACATATGTTTGACGTGTTATTACATGCATAAATGACTTGCACATTAAACATAACAATTATATGTCACAAGTACAATCTTTTATGTATATAATAAATTGTTAAACATAACCCGGGAGCTATGTTATGAAATCCCTAAATTTAAGTATAGATTTTAGTTAGCTTAATTGTTGTTTGTATGCTTTTAAATTGTGATTTTCTTTTTTTTTTCTGCTTCTGACTCTGTTTTATCTCTTCTAGAAAATGAAATGTGTTTTTATCTACTAAAAACTTTTAAAAGTGAATTTTTTTCAGAGTCTTAGTTATAAATCTGAAAAGCTGAGGTTTTTTTTTTTATGAAAATCTTTCACTATAAAAGTCCAATTTAAAAACAAATTTCTGTCTATAGAAAAATGTCTTTTTTTTTTTCTAGAGAAAATCAAGTGCGTTTTCTAAAAAAAAAATTTCTTCAATCTTTTTTAAAATACACGTTAATAAAGACCGGTTTCAAACTTTTGATAATGACAGCTCTTAATTGAGAACAGTAAATTTCATTTTTTAAACCTTAGGCTGTAAAATTGAAAAGTAACTTTTCCCCCTTTTGTGAAATTTCTTCATTACCAATTAATCCAATATGTACACTTTTTTTTATTTTTCAAGTTTTGTTTATTTTTTTTGTTTTGATTTATGTGTTATTGACAACTAACTGGGATTTAAAGGTGCAAAAGATGGGGGAGGGGAGTCGAAATTCAGGCGGTTCACGTTCTACAAAGAGGACACGGGCAGCAGAGATTCATAATCTATCTGAGAAGGTTTGTATTCTGTTTTGAATATAGTTGGCTGCTTTGAGTCGAGTTTTAAGCTGTTTGATTGCATGTATGTCGATATATGCATTAAGATATGGTTTTCTATACAGAGGAGGAGAAGTAGGATTAATGAGAAGTTGAAAGCATTGCAGACCTTGGTTCCAAATTCTAACAAGGTAACAGCTTAGTTTAAAATTCTATATAAAATTTTCATGGATATAGATACGATTTTGGTCATGGACATAGTAACATATAACTATGGTTTTTTATTTGATTTCACTATGTTGTCTTGTGAAATAGACGGATAAGGCGTCAATGTTGGATGAGGCAATTGAATATCTAAAGCAGCTTCAACTTAAAGTGCAGGTATATTTTCTCTGTTTTTAATATATGTTGAATGACCTAGATGAGGTTCATTAATTTGACATGTGTGAAGTGCAGCATGATGGTCTTTTTTGTGAACTTAAACTCATTGTCGCTTTAGTTTGATGTTAATGTTGCATTAGTATTCCATCTGATAATTTATATCTATTTTGAAACCAGGCAACTGAGTTACTGATCTAACAAGATTTCACTTGTAAGCAGTATAGTTGATTTGTTACCTATTTATTCAACCATGTGTATATTTGATACCAATATATGCAAAAATGTGAAACTTGGTTGCATTAGGAAACTTTGTCCGTCTTTTGTGAGGTTAAATTTCACTTTGTAATCCCACTGAAATTTGAAATATTTATAATCATTGCTTTTGTAGACGCTTACTATGAGAAATGGGTACTGTTTGCCTCCTGTATATTCACAAGAACATGAAATGCAGAGGGGAATAGGAATGGGATACAATGAAGGATACAGATTGCAAAATCCAAGTGAAGGGGTTGCGGCTTTTCCCCAAAACCAAGGGTTCTCAATGCGAAGGGACTTTGGTATGCCCAGCCACATTGGTGTGCAACCAAACATAATGAAACCGAATCCTGTTTTTGGTTCAGAACTAGCAAATGAGAATCAATATGGATTCACCAATCATTCTACATCTATAAAGGTAACTTTGATGTATGAATTTCATGTTATATAAATATACACTTTGGTCCAACGATCTGTTAACATACGTTTTCTCCCTGTATCAGGACATCAGTATGTCATCCAAGACAGTATCAGGAAAACTTCCTTCACCTGGCGTTTCGTCATAACCCTTGTGTCTAGATTGGAGGAGTATATATGAGATGACAGATGGCTATGTTTACTAGTAACATTCACTTGACTATGTCGGTATCCTTACAGCTGCAAAGACATTAATCTCTGATTCCTGACCTTTGTTAGTAATTTAGTATAATAATTAAGATGATGGCATTTGTAACTTAATACAATTAATCTCCACGCAGAAGCATAGAGAAGACTGTTTGGAGCTTAATGATTCAACATTCCTTGATGATTTAATCTTTATGACTATTTGGCTGACTTTGCATAAAGCTTGCTTATTCTATGTTAACTGTTTTTGGATAATATGGAATCGGTAGGACATGTTTGCGTTCTTAAATAGTACTAGTAGTATATAAGTTCAAGTTTTTTCTCATGATATACTTGGGACATAACTTGGATTTTGGAATGCTATGTAGAATTAGTGTTTTAATTTGTCCCGTTCAAATCCAGGAGTAAGGGACTGGAGCCTGATAAGAACATTATGCCTGATAAATATCCTAATTTGGCCCCATGTTTCTTTTGTTCTTCCATCCCGTTGAAGCCTGGTTAGGACCAGGACTAGTAGAGTTCTGAAACTCAGTTGAAGATTGAGCCCGGGCCCATTTTAAATCAAGACCATAAAAGTTGACAATGAACTTAATGGCCAAGCTTTACAGGTAGCCGTGCACATTTGTCAGGTTGTACCGGAACTGGACCTGACCCGGAACAGAACTGGGTAAAGTCAACGAAAACGAAACCGGGTTTGACCAAAACCCGAACCGGTTTCTACCCGGTTTTTCGAGCGAAATACCTACCCACCAAACCCAATTTAGGGTTGGGTGGAAACCGGGTTCTTGAAATTCTTTTCCTTTATAAATTTGTTTTGGGAAGGCAAATGTTCCTAGAATTATATTTTAAATGAAACATCTGTAAAAGAGTATTGTTGCTAAAGTGTACACAAAACCATCGTTGCTTAAGCAAAAAGATTTTACCGTGTTTAATTTTTTGTAGTCTCTTAGAAAACTGATTCGTAATTCATCCTTGCATTTTACTTGAGTCACAACCAATATTGATCATAATCATATAGTACTTACCAGCTAAAAAAGTGACCAACAATCGGAAACAAAAACATGATCTGGTCAATGAACCACAAGAAGCAAATACCATCAAGAGAATGACTCTTATGAGTGATGGTCCTTGATCCAATCATTTTGCATTTAGATCAGCCAAAACCGCTTGATGATATTTTGGCGAAGTGAGGACCAGGGAATCAACAAAGTTTTAAGTTGGCTCAGTAATAAACGACAGGTCCCAGCCCTGAGGACGATACATGGTCCAAAAAGTTCAAATAGCAATCAGTAGTGCAACAAAATTTACAAAAAGGGACGGATTAAAATTTGCTTTATAAAACTCTTTTAACCAAGAAAAGAAAGTACATCAATATGTACAAAGATAGTACATGAGACCGGAGGATTCCCACTCATTTTTTTTTTCTAATAAAGTACCAATATTTCAAACAAAATCTTCAAAGTATAGGCCGCAAAAGCTAAATCTTCAAAAAAAAATTCCTAAGATTTGATAACATAAAGCCCATCTCACCATTCAAGAGCAACCTAAGGCATCTTAAAGAAGTTTTAAAATTTGGTAATATTTCTAAAAAGGTTCCTCCATAAGAAAATATATTCTATGTTCACTAGCTAACCACTGCTTAATAAGCATGAGTGTCCTTATAAGAGAGTAATAAGAGCTCAGCTGCAAGGCTGTTGGTTTGCTGCTGGATATTCGTTATCATTTCCATTGCTCTCGAAACCTTTGCTTGCAAATCTTGCAAGTGCAATGCCTTCATTGCATTCATCTCTGGAGTCAAGCTTGTCACCTCAGTTGTATTTTCATGCCCTGGTTGATCCACCACTATGTACACATATTCATCATTCATCAAGTATATTGTCATTGTGAGATGACACTGTAGTATCAGTTGCCGGATTGTTGGCTTGGTTTTTGACATTCTGTAATACTTCCATGGTTTTTGAAACCTTTGCTTTCAATTCTTCCGCCGTATCCAGCAAGATTAAGAAGGGCAGGGTCAGGGTGGAACTAGCTTTTCGAGAAATTTTGTGAAACTGAGCTTCTGAAAAAATGCATACATTATCATATTGTCAAAAGGACAAATTAGACTGATAAATGTACATCACACATGTGCGATGGGTATTTGAGCACCACACAACCATCTATCCACCCTATGAAACCGAAAATCAGCCTAAAGCCACAATGACTTTTGGAAGACAGAAATGAGAAGACGTCACGGACTGTGATAAACATAATGTCACAAAAGAGGTGCAGCCAATGACGAGCCTATGGTACCCCATCGGCAGTTAATAGCAAGATATACTCAAAAACCACATATATAAGCGTCACAAAGATTATGCACCTATAAAAGTATGCAATGATGCATGAACTTGTTTTGTAAGGAGAAAATTTGTGTGTATATATATATGTATATATATCTCACATATAAAAATCATTATAAAGTCGATATGTTTTGAAGTTATTGTAAATATGAATTTGAGCTTGATTTACAAATGTGTTTGTAAGGGGTATTTATACAATGTAATCTATTAACACTAATACCCCTCACAATATTTATATTAGAAATTTACAATTTAACACCATAATTCTAATTCTAACAGTTTTCAAGTTGTAGGATACAATTAGAATATACCTTTTCTAGTATGTTTACGAGCCAATGCTGAGGAAACAAGCTAGCAGCCAGTTCTCATTAGAACGACACTTTAAAGCATGCAGATCTGCAAGGTTGCGTTCTACAATGAACAGTTTATCTAAAGCTTTAAAAACCTCTGCTTTCAAAGCATCTGGTGACTCGAGCAAGTGCAACACCTCTGATTCATCCATTTCTAGAATCATTTCAGTCACTATATCAACATTCTCATGGTTTAGCTTATTCACCAATGGGTGCAGATATTTACCCAAAATCTACGTAATAAACATGAACACCATAAACAATTTTTAGACCTATATATATCTTCATACAATAAGGAATATCTGATAACATTATTATAAGAAAAAAAAAAAACTTAAACATATATACCGTCTTGCGTTGCTCTAAAGGTGCCGCAACAAGGGCAGAAGCCAAATCTTTAACTGAATTTGGCTCATGATCCATTGCACTAGTTTGCTGATGAAATATTTATCTCAAGTAGCTGCTCGTTTTGTTAGGGAATGGCGCGCCTTGAGTTAACCTAAATACAGGTGGTCGATTCAGTTGATCAGTGTTGCAGATATAAGTCATCGTACATGGAAAAAGGTTGTTAAAATGCTTGTTCAATCAATCTCAAGTGACAAAAGTAATGTTAACAAATTAATACAATTGGTTCCAATCCAAGCACTTTGATTATATTATAAAGCGTTCATAACTGTGGTTCTGTTGGAAATCAGGCCCCAATCAACACACACACTGCTATATGTATATTATGTATGTAAACTTGCTTGGTGAAAATGAGAACATGACTTGCTACTGAACTTTCTGTACTCAATAATGAAAAAGTGCATACAAAATAGAGGAACATGCATGTCAATATATATAGACTTACATGAAAACAAAATCAAACTAAAATATTAACTTCTACCCTAAATAATCGGACCACTTCTATCCTACATATTAACTTACATGAAGCCTTGGATTGATTAATACCCCTTAACTGGGGTTAATACTAAATTACTCTCATACTTAGTTTCGAGTGTCTAGTCAATTACACCCAATCTATAAACTAAAATTCTAATAGACCCCGAATTGTTGAGAGCGTGAAACGTGTTTATTGTATCATGTCAACTTCAGGGACGAAAAGTGTAATTTACTCTAAAAAGTTATATAAATGAAACTTATATCTATATTTTCTTACGAAAATTCATATAGGATCTTATAAATGCAGTTCACAAAAATATGATCAAGTTGAAATAATCCGTACAGATAAAAAGACACAACTTCAACACTTCAGATCGATCTCCTAATTTTTCTTGGTGAATTTCTTCAACTTTGGAGCATTTCTAATTGCTTTCACATCAATTTCATCACATTGATAAAACAAAATCTAAATTTTTTTAAAAAATTGTGAGGGGAGAAGCATCCAATGTCATTGGATGCTCTGTTGGATGTTTCTAGGAGCATATATATTATAAACTTGAATTGACTTTAAATTGACGTCGCTTTAAGTAATGTTTTGAAACCAAACTAGTCATTGAATCGCTAATTGGGCCAATTGGCCCATATACTGGTTGGACCGTATCACCATACAACATGATATAAAAGTGTAGCCCATTTACTGGTTTGATCGTATCACCATATGATTTAGTACATTTTTGAAAATAATTTGAGAATTCCATATTGTTTTCATGCAATTTTAACCTTTTTTTCTCTCTTTGGAATTGATTTTTAACATATTTTCACATGTAATTCACCCATGTTCTCATGATAGCTAAAACGTACATAATTTAATGGTTATCACTATTCTCAAGCTTTAGTGATTTTCATTTGAATGAGAATGACATCGTATGTATAGATATAAAATTTGAGGTCTTCTAATACTCGAAGCCTAAAATCCTTGTTTTAATTATTTTACTCTCGATACATCATTATACATGTTGATCAATTAATTAATTGCTAAACTTAATGAACATCGGTTATGCTGATCCATGCACAAATAATTAAGTTAGCGGGTTTGCTTTTTGCTTAGTTGGATTAATTGGTTAATACCTTTGCTCATAAAGACAAAAGTCAGGGGTTCGATTCTCACCCCATACAAAGGTTGGGGTTCCTTTTCAATCATTTTGGAACCTAGAGCAGCCTCTTTACTTAATTATGTAGAGGTAAGATTGTCTACATTTCAATCCTCCCTACACACCGTCGAGATATTGTGACACAAAATTCGCAGAAGACGACATTAAGTGTTTACTTACTTTTACTTACCCCCGCTTAGTTGGATGTTGAAGCTGAGATTCACATTTGAACTTTCGCGTAAAAAATATCAAAACACTGTTATCAAACTCGCACCTAAGTAGCATAAACGAACGATTGTATATATGATAGCATTTGTTAATTATTCAAGGTGTTTATAATCTTACTTTTTCCCCTGTTTTATACGAGTATGATAGGAAATAAATAAAGACATAAACAAACGTTTATGTTCGCAGTGTAGCGAAAACATCATTTTACAAATACTTGGTAGACGATTATGCTTTTTGAGATGAAGAACAAAGTTCAAACTTTGACATAAACATATTTGGGTTATTTATAAGAGTATATAAATTTGGTGTAGTATTTAACGTTAGAAAAAAAGCAATTAACAAATCGAAACTTGGGTACAAGTTGACTCAATCCGTCTTTTATTTTTTTTATTTTTAATATCATTTTTTTATTTTTATTTTTATATTTTTGTCTTTTACATGAAATCAAAACAAACATTGTCTAATAATGATTAATGATCTTACGTTGTCTTAACTATATCATCAAAATAAACACTTACCTTGAATTCAAAAGCTACTATTTTGAATTCTGAGTGTCAAAGCTATCAAACAGAGTTCTGAGTTCTGACCCCACACAAACCACCACTTCACTTACAATTATTTATTTTTTATTTTATTTTTACATGTTTTAATGTTATGTAATTTTTTTTTTTTTTTTTTTTTTTTTTGAAAGACCAGCATATATGATTTTCTTGAATAACCTCAAACATGAAGGAGCTATCAGCTCTGTGAACAAGAGTTCAAAATATGCGCTATGTAATGTCTATCTACCGGTAAAGTAATTATTTAAGAGAAAAATGTTGTAATATAATTATAAACTCAACAGATTCTAAAGATATAATGTGTCATGAATATATATATATATTTTTCTATCGGTAACATATATACTTTTTTTAATTGTAATAGCTTGTGTGAATGAATTTCCAAAATACAAAATTATAAGTTAGTTATTCATCCAATATACAGTGACCCACTATCTATACTTTATATTACTATACAAAAATTATTGACTCCTATGTTAAAAATTACCCTTTTGAAGTATCCAAAATGACTAATATACCTCTACCTTTCACCTATAGCTCTTGAAATACATGCATAACCACCACCACTATTGTATCACCACAACATTACGCAGATACCCCGCTAATACATGTTATAGATTAACTTTACGTTAATAAAGTTATCCACAAAGCTTACGTTAATAAACTTACTTTGTTGTTTTCTTATATTTAATAATAAAATAATTAAAGAAATAATAAAAAACCTGCAATATATGAGTTATTGACAATAATGTGTTATGAGGTGTCAAATGAAAAAAAGGTGATTGACATTTTTTTTCGAAAAATTTAAGTTTGACGATATGTCTCTTCGTATACGTACTTAATAGTGGGGACTCTGAGAATTTAAGTGTTCATGCCGAGTCGGGGGAAAATGTGTCCTTATCACTTAGGAAATTAAAATATATAAGTCATTTCTTTTATAATTGGAACTTTATAACCATAATAAGATCATAATACTTATAATCCAGTTATTAACTAGCTATTGAAAGCAAATATATCTATATAGAAAAGTAACTGCTCAGTGTCTTCTTCCGCGAGTTTTGAGCCCCAATACCTTGACGGTGTATGAGGGAGGTTTAAGATGTAGGCAGACCTTACCTCTACCTAAGTAGAGAGGCTGCTTCCAGTTTCTACCTAAATGGTAGAAAAGGCCCTCCAACCTTTGCATGGGGTGAGGATCGAACGCATGACCTCTGTCTCCAGAGGCAATGGTGTTTACCACTGATCCAACCATGTTGCTTTATACTCCCTCCGTCCCATTTTAATTGTCACGTTGACCAACTTTGACCGTAAATAAATTTGTTTTTTTCATGTAATATTTGGTATAAAATATATGAATGGATTGGATTTTTAATGTACTTTTCGTCCATATAAGTTTTATCAACTAACATATAGTACAAACAAAGTTATTTACGGTCAAAGTTGGTCAACGTGACAATTAAAATGGGACGGAGGATTATTATATTTATATAACATATATTATATTTATACATATGCAATGTATGTAGAAAACTTATAATATTTATGTGTCCCATCAAATATGTGTTTAGGCTAGATGCCGGGTTTTTGCCCCCTTTTGAGCCTCCCCTGGTACTGAACTAACTCTAATTTCAAAAAATTCTTTTTCATGTACCCAACTTCAATTATAAACAAAATTATTATTGGAAAACCTATGACGATAACAACATTTTCTTATATTATCATTTGAACTGAGATCTAAGTCTTTAAGTCTTACGAGTATAAATTACTACCAGTTTATGTTGGTAAAAATTAAAAAAAAAAATAGAGAAGGCGGTGAGTTATTTTCCATTCACATAGGCTTTACAACTACTCCATCTGTCCCAATTTAAATGTATTATTTTGACTTTTGAAAAAAAATTTCCCGCAACTTTGATTGTAATTTTTATTTATTTGTGTTATACAATACTTATATTTAATATAAAATATATAGATAGAATTAAGTATATTTTTCATTGATATATAGCTTTCAATAGGTATTATGTTATAAATAAAAATACTCACGTTCAAAGTTAAAAAAACAAACAAATCAAATTTAAACATTTTAATCGGGAGGAAGGGAGTAATAATATTTTACTAAACTCAAGCTACCACGTACTACACGTTCAGTAATGTCACCCACCACAACATCCGGCCGTCCTGCATCCGTCATCAAATCTACTTTCTATTAGTTATATTAATAATATATATTGATTTTTGTGAACAATTAATTATATATTATCGTTATCATGTATTTATATTTTAGCAATATTTTTGTGAAAGAATGGTATGATCCTAGTGTTCAGGACATTTAAAACTTTCATGCAAAAAGATGAAAATTTGGCAAATTTAATAAAGAGAAGCACCGATCGCTAGCAAGCAACATTTTCCAAGATAAAGCACGCTTTGGTTTCCAAAGTCAAAATAAATATAAGAGACATAAAAGATCTTGATTGAGAAGGGTAGTACAAGGATACAACAAGTTGCATTATGTCTTTCTTCTTTCCCGAAACAAAAGAAGAAGAAGAAAAAAAAGCTAATTAAAGAAAGTGAAAGTTGTTTAACTAAAAAGTGCGTCCCATACCATACAATTTCACCATTGATTGATAAATTAACATGCCCTTAATTTTCATGAAGATCTTGATCTTCCTTCAGGATGTAATGGAAATAGCTCTAGTGTTTTATTATCTTCTTGATCATCTTTCTCCAAGCACTCAAATGACCAACTTCTACACTTCTTGTATGGACTCTCCACTACTTCTCCCTTTATAAAAAAAAAAAAAAAGAATTATTATTCTCTATACGTGCAAGCTATAAGTTATAACTTTTTGAAAACACTCATACATATGAGTAGAAGAATGATTGTATATATATAAGTCAAGAAATTAATTAAGTAATTGAAACATACTCTAGGGTTTAATGATGAGATGGAGTTGATCATGGTGGAGGGTGGTGTTGATCTTGGCGAATGAGTGAGGCCGAGGTTGTTGCGCTTTTGCTTCTGTCGTTCGCGTGCTTTGTGATTCTGAAACCAGTAAAACACATTCTTGCCTTCTATCTTGCCATACTTGCTTAGTTGAGAAGTTATTTGTTCGATTTGTTGCGCGTTTGGAGTCCGCATTCCCCCTCTATATAACATCTCCAAGATCCCAATCTGCTCTTGTGTTGGATTCCATCTTGTTCCTCCCGGATGTGTTTCAACCTTTACAAAGTTCACCATTATCATATCATCAAATTAATTAAAAAACTTCTAGTAGTTACGGACGTACACTAAATGAATTTACAAATAATGAAGCTAGCTGATGTCCCTCTTTAATTTTTTTTTCTTTGTTTATGAGGATAATATCTTTAAAAGAGAAATATATATTCCATATATCATGTCATGTTTGTTGATGTTAAACAGTGAAGATCCTTGGCAACTGTCGGGACATGTACAATGGAATTTCAATTATTCTTGACTAATTAAAATGTACGTACGTATATAACTCGATTTGCATTATTACACACCAAGCTTGTCTACTAGTGTACATGTCATACTATATGCATGAAATAATAATAATGCATAAACTAATTAATAGATATATATACCTGAGGAGAATCTTTCTTGTGGTCTGGAGAAGAAAGTTGAATGGGACAACTCTCGGGTCGAATGAAGCTCCTAAGATCGAAAGCGGCAGTAGTTACATGGCTATTACTACTACTACTACTATTATTATTATTGCTAACTACACTAACATTGTTCATGGTGAAATAAGGGTCGGCGGTACTATGATCACTACTACCAGTAGCTAACTTAGGCGGGTTAAGAAGGCGCAAACGCTTGCAAGCGCTGAGGGACGTCGATGAGGATTCATGATCGTCATGACTACCCCAGAACCCACCACCACGTGTGAACTGATGCACCTTCATGCTACTAAGTCCCATGGATGGGTAAAAACATTTTTAGTTGAGAGTGTCAATTATATAGACAAATTAAGAAAGGAAGAAAAGGGTACGTTTTGTCATCATTTCATGGTGAATTATGCAAAATGTAGAGGAAAAAGAAAAGCAAGAAAAAAGAAAGTGGGTGCCCCATGAAGAACCGAGACCAAATGATGAGGTGAGGTTGACTTGGGTAATCATCCCCGGCCCTTTTTTAAAAGGAAATATAACCTCTTATCAATCTATAGAGGGAAGAATAATGTATGGACGTGTGGTTCAATAATATAGGTACATTGAAATAATTCTTTCTGTCATATACATTGATTTTAAATATAAACACAGTGTTTCCACAAAAAACAGCTAATCACCATGACTTTTAATAAAATACAGCTTAAGATTATGTATATATGCTCGATCAAGATTGTATTCACGATTTGACTAATTGAGCAAGTTCAAAACAGCTAATTAAGCATCAAAGTCCCACCGAAATACAAACACTAGTGTTGGAAATGGATTCGCTGGAATATATAACTTGTTAATTGCTCACGTCAATCGTCATCACTCGCCAGAAGAAGATATCAGCGAGCTATCAATAAGTATAGGTCAAAATAATTTCGATTACTCATCACCCATATTGTAAGTTAAATATGGGTGGGAAAAAGAAAAATAATATTTGAACCCAAAGGGTCACATGATGTCACTTATTTTATCCTCTTTAAGAAAGATCCAGGTCTCTGTAAGGACGTACACGGTTTTTTTTTTCATCCAAAATGAAAGACAAACAAGAAGGCCCAATTGTAAAGATTTTTGTCAATAAATGATTGACAACCTTCTACGCGTCAACATCCTTAATTATCTCGAAGAGTTCTTCTATAAAATACAACACTTGTTAATACCATTGGTTAAGAATTTCTATGTGAAATTTTTGTTGTCTTACATTTTGCATTAAAAACCCATTTAAGTTTTTAGCTAGTCTAGACTCCATTAAGCTTTTGTGTCAAACTCATTTACATATATCAAAATATATCATACAATTGCTTAACTCTTGTCTTCTTACTTTATGTTCGTTATCTTCACTTATATATATCCAAAGTAAATTCACGAGCATGAGAATTAACAACACCATATTGGAGAATAAAAATAATTATTAAGGTTAAGTCGATCTTTCCTTAACGGGTAAATGATGCACTTAAATTCACGAGCCTTGTGCCCTTGCACTTGTAGTTGTACAATTAGTAATTTGTTAAACTTTGTTATGCAATCTCCCGATAAATCATTTGGTTAATAGCTTAGTGGTAAAAGAAGTCTTTCGGTGAAGAGTTGGATTTGGAGAGATTTAGGTTCGAGTTTTAGAGCACAAAGTTTTCTCTAATTAATATGTTGTCGTACCTTAGTGTACTATTAGGGATTTTTCCTCGTATTAGATATTGGGTAAGGGGAAAATCTACTATAGACCCGTTTAAGACAACATAATCCAAATTAACCTTTCATTGTGATATTCGACCTGCATATGTAAAACAAAATGTAACCTCCCGATAAATTAAGAAAACTCGATAGTTATTAATTACCTATACTTCAAATCGGATTCCAAAAAGATGAAGGTCTAAAACTGGATTCACAAGGTGCAACTATATATGAAGAAAACGAATTGGGGGCTTGATTCGTTATAATATTCGATCTGCATTAGTAAAAAAAAATGTGATGCAGTATCTCGATAAATTAAGAAAACTAGCTAGTTATTACTAATAATTACCTCTATTTCAAATCGGATTCCAAAAAAAATGAAGGTTAAACGCTAATTTGATACATGTGTGCACTGTATAGTGTAAATTAATTTGAAGAGAATTAAAATGCGTGTGCGTTGGGTAGTCTAATCAGGGGGTTGGGTTTGGTTCACTTTTCTTGCTTTCATGATAAGGTGTGTATGCTTTTCGGTGGCCTCTTTGGGTGTATTGTGACTTTATTTGCTATAAAGTGAGTGAGAGATGAGATGAGAGGGAATGAAAAAAGATTCCTCCAATCCCAAAACTTGAAAATGGGAATTGAACAACCTTTTCTTTTCCATTCATTTTCAAGATACGGATATGGGAATTGTCTATGTTTTTATTTTTCTTTCCCTCCCATCCCAATCTGTGTTTTTTTTTTGGGTGGGAAGTGAATGCAGCCTTAAAGTGGTAGAGAATGTTGAAAAAGCAACCAAATATAATCAAGTAATAACAACAAAAAGGGAACCCCAAATCTATTTGATATCTCTTGCTTTGTGTAAAATACTAAAATAGAATAAAATTCCCTTGTTTTTCTTTTTCTTTGGAAACTGTAGCCAGTTTTTTTTTTTTTATATTATAAATAGATATAGATAAGAGTATTTCCCAACCCACTATATGTCTTTCCATAAAAGGCTTTGTAGCTAATTATTCCAAGTATGCTTTATAATTAAGAGTTTGAGAATTTATTATTAATTAGTGTCATGCAAGTCAATTTGGCATTTAAAGAAAAAGAAGACAAGTTCACCTTGCCTCGCCAATGATCGTTTTTGCATGATCGATCATATAAAGTTTCAAACTAAACCAATAATAGAATATGAGTCCAAAGTATACTTACATGTACTCAGTGTAAACATCTTAAAATAAGATGCAAATCATATAACAATCATTTTGGTACACACCCTAAAGTTGGTATAACATAAACACCATATTATATCTTTCAAGACTGTATTTTGACATTATTAAATTAAGTTAGTTTGAAATTGAGAGATTGAATTAGTTGAAATTTTTATTTAGAGTTTGAAGCTGGAATTTTTTATTTTTATAAAATTATTATTTAGCGAATAGTACGTTAGTGTTGAAACTTATCATGTAAAATGATATAAAAAGAGGAATATACAACTACTAACTAGTCCCAAGTTGTACATGTGTAATTTGTAAATAGTCCCAATTAAGTTGTGTGAAATAGAATTTGCATAAATTAACAAACATTATTTATTTATATGGAGAACCTTAAATGTTCTTGCTGCTTAGTTGTTTTTTAAGGTAGTTATTTGTGAGGCTTAAGACAACGGTTCATACTTCTTTTGTTGTTTATTTAGATAACATACATTTAAAAAACAAATCGTAGATCTTTTAACGGCATTGAATTGATCTATAAATCTTTGACATTTAACTTCATATTTGTAAAACTTGAAATCACTAAACCACCTCAGTCCAAAAATTAAGAATCGAAATAGAGTTTTACCAAGTTAGGACATCCACGATGGTGGATCATCTAAAGATTTATAAAATAACTAGCTAGAAAAGATGTCAATATGTTAACATGTCAACATGTCATAATTATAAATCAACCTTCATTACAACCAATAATACAAAGATTATTATCCAGTATGCTTTTTTATATGTTACTCCGTATATAATTTACATTAATTAATTGACGATCAATTCACATACATAAATAACTTAAAATGTTTTTTTAGTTAGGGGCAAATGTGTAGTACCAAAAGATTGGCAAATTGTTAAGTTTTGACAAAAAAATTAGCCAATGGTATCTTGACATGTGGTTTAGCCAAAAACAAGTCAAAAGTAGTCAAAATGTTGCCAAAACTAGTGGTGTAGTATAAAACTTGCCAATTTTGTGGCTAGAAATTGAGGGGGAAATTTTTAAAAAACAAAAACAAAAGTACACGCTCCCACATGCCAAAAATGGCCAGGTGGTCTTGCCCAACGTTCACTTTCATCGGCCAAAACTAGCCGATGGTTCTTGCCACTGTTTGCCGATACAAGCTAGCCGATGGAGATGCTATAGTGTAGCCAAAATGCCAATGTTTGCCTTTTTGTCGATAAAACAAACCGACTACACCCTTGCCCTTATACTAGAATCGATATAACCACCCTTCATAAAATAATCAAAGATGTTTCTCATTTGATAAAAAAAATGTTTAATTAATATAATAAAAATAAAGATAAAAATACTCGTAATAAATAAAATGATTTGTTTTGGCGGGGCGGGGTTGCTTTTTCGTGTACCGAGTGAGGGGAAGTGAAGGGAAGGGAATGTCGGTCAAATGTAAAAAAACATACAGGGGACCCGCACAGTGGATCAATCGGTGGGAAGCCCTTCATCATCATCCTTTCTGATATTTTTGAATTTCTTTTAATTACTTTGCTGATGCCAGCTATCATTAGCACGTGACAATGATATACCACCATCAACGATTAATTAAACCTCCCCGCACGTACATTTTCTGGCCCTTATATAGTTACACACATGTATCTACGATTGGGACTGAAAACTAATTAATACGCAAACGCTGAAATTTAAAGGCCCAAACATAATTAAGTGACTCTGTAGTCGTCTGTACAATATATATGGATAGGTGGGCACTTTGACTAATCGGAATAGTTATGGAAATGCATTGGAAAATAGATTGGCCTAGGCTAAGTGACTAAATCTTT
The DNA here is from genome assembly GCF_010389155.1 of Erigeron canadensis. NCBI lineage: Eukaryota > Viridiplantae > Streptophyta > Magnoliopsida > Asterales > Asteraceae > Erigeron > Erigeron canadensis. The sequence goes on along the minus strand of NC_057762.1, from coordinate 38,905,759 downwards.
TGTGGTTTTCCACATCCTTGTAATTGTAACGATTATCATATGTTATAGAATTTACCGAATTAAAATTCTTTTTCTCTGTTTTCGATCCTTGTAACTGATCTCTGATCCATTGCCTAGCTGTCTACTCAGCTCAATTTACCTAGCACGTACGGTTCCAAACAACCAGGCTACACATTTGTAACTACAAATATATATATACTGGTTCATGATAATTGGAACATCTTTCTAGCTAATACTCGTAATTAATTGTGGATTATGATGATCACACCAATATAATCAAATACATATCCATTATATTGTGTACATTCATGAATGTATCTTAATTTGTGTGGGCAACTGGCAAGATTAAAACATTAATGTTCTGTTAGGCTACATTGCGCGCTTCATGCATGAATTAATGCATACAAAAGTCCTTTGTCATGAATCCTTGGAATAGATCGAGTGATCACCAAATTGATAAACAAAAAGGGAGTCAAATAATTAATTACTCGTAGTAAATTAATGCAGTATGTGCATTATTTTTGAATAACTTACCCTGTATCAGTTACTAATTAATTTGTAATGGCCGGAAAATTAGCTTGATATAAAAATCAAAGTTCAAAACAGAAAAAAAGACTTAATGTAAAATGCGTGATGCTAAAAACTTTATTTTAGGTCACAAAAAGTATTAAGAAACCCCCAATTAATGAGTACATGCATGTATGATTGTGTAAATTCTAACATGCATGTATTTCATGTATTAGTTATTTAACTGATTAATTATTATGATTGTTACCTGTTATCAAGAGCATTTGTTAGATTAACTACAGTAATCATTAATAAGTACTTACCATTTGTCATTATGTTAATCGTGTACGGTTTTTGATAGCAAGGGAATGGAAATGGTGCTAGATTTGCATCATCTAGTCAGTCACTCATACTCGTGCACGTGTCCAAATAATATGCCAATTAAACTTAAGGACTTTGATTGTGGGTTAGGTTTCTCTTGATTCAAACTCAGTACAGTATTATTTACCTCCACCAACTTCATCATGAAAATCTTGGAAGTATATCTAGCTTTAGCTATTAACTTTATTTATACTTTCATTTTAGACATGTTCTTTACAGGTTATCACTAGTTTTTTTGGTACGTACATGCCGTTCAACCACCGGGTTAAACCTCATTGACAAGGGATGTTTCACTAAACCTGCTACGCGGAGCCACGGGGATCGAGTTTACTATAAGGTCTTAAGTTCGAGCCTTGATAGGTTCTAATCGACGGTATTTTCTAATAAAGGAGGTGGTATAGTGAGAAAGGCTATTTACGATCTGCTTAGTGCGTGACCCTTTCATTGTGCGATTAGCACACATCATACGCGTCTAAGGTAAAATTCACTTGTAAAAAAAAAAAAAACCGTTCATGCCGTTCAATAGAACTAAAAATTAAATATTAATCCCGTACACCATTACAAATTAAGTTTATATATACTTCTATCCAGTATTTTAAAAATTTATAGTGTATCAAAGGTCTTGTATATATCTGATGACACACTCACCCAGACTCTGGACGCAGGATACGCCCAGAATAAACTTAATCTTCGATAAAGAAGGAAATGATACGTGCTTATTATAAAACCCTACATGTAAGGGAAAAGATAACACAGTATCATCTATTCTCGGAAATGATATACTCATATCGAAAAATCCTACTTGGGGACTAAGTCCAGAACTCCCTATAAATAGGGGAAAGATGGCTAATTAAAACAAGTTATATGCACATACATATTTGGTGTACAAAAGACATCACCTTACCGCAAGGGAATCCCCAGTTATAAACCACATTCAACCTCCATTTTCTCGTTGTAGGCAATCGGATTGGCTGTACAAACAATATCAATATGTCATCGATCATGCTAGCTAAGGCCGTTTTTACCAAAAGGCTACCAACGGATTTAAGCCCTGAGTTTTAGAAGATCGATCCTATAAAATTTCATATACAAGTATAGTTATAGTAGTCATATACATGTTAAAAATGACAAGTACGACTTACAGAGTAAAAGTCATGATATTCAAAATTGCATAGTAAAATGATTAAATTAGGAGCTCTTTAATTAAATAGTCATGAATCAATACGAATCTTAAAATAGTTGAAGAATCATTTTTTTCGGTTAGAAACATAATTCTCGCATAAATTAAGTATTAAAGTTCTATTTAACGATTTTGCATCAAATTAATAAGTAAAACTACTAAAAGAACTTATAACAAAATTCAAAACTTTAAGTATACGTATACAATTTCATTTAGTCACGACTATTACATATATGAAAGATTATTATTTCCAACAAATGTCAAATCGTAATCCCCACCTTCGGACCAACTATTCTACAATCATGAATAACATAATATAATGTTTTGCATTAAACAATCGATTGGGGGGGCATGGTGAGTAAAACGTCAAAAATGTTGTAAGGAAAAAGTAGGTTCAAAATGTGGGTATGAAAAAAGGAATTTTGTAGGGAAATGGATGACAGAAGATATATTTGATGAATTGAGGGCACTCACAATGAAAATCCTTCTTGGATTTTTGCAAATGGCATATCTTTTTCTGTTTGCCTTTATTAACCTTCCTCTTTGTGTTAAAAAAAGGTTTAGCTTTAGGTCTTGTCATAACAAGTCAAACATTTGTATCTCTGTTACTTTGGTATGTATATGAAATGATCCGTACACAACACTTTTTACTCATACACAACACTGTATACATTATACAGTTGCAGAGTACAACCACATAATGCATATATTAGTCGACTTCTTCACATTATGAATACATTATGGACAGCAGGAAGAATGAATGTCTATGTCACATTCGGTTAACAAGGCTAGACCCGTTGAGGAGGAGTCTTCATGACTTTATATTTACCTTAAATCCTTAATTGGTGCAATTCTGTTCCATCTGAGAGGAAAGGTGGAGTTGCATGTCGTAGAGACAGTTTTTAAGCTCATTCCCCATACGGTTTACAGAGAAGGAACTTTTATTGATATCAAAATAGACAATAATCCGGCCAGGAGTGTAGATGATCAAAAGCAGGTTAAAAAGGATGATATGTACGAATTGGTGAGTGATTCGGTCATTTATGCAGCAAATTTAATCGGCCGGATCTAAGGAGAAAAGTCTAGGAAATGGGTTTAGGAAAGTGAACCTAGGCCCAAGCCTATCCCGTATGACCAAAAAGGGATGAGATTGCCCGATCCAAGTTTCCAACAAAAAGGGTCATTTAAATTAAGGTTATTTTACCCCAAATCTGCGAGTTGATATTGAAACGCCACCGCCACTTAGCAAGCATAGCATGTTTGATGCCAAAAGATCACTGTAGGTGTATGTTCCAACTTTTCCTTAAGTTTTTGGCTAACTTTCGTCATTGGAAAGTTTGTGTTTTTTACAGAAAAACCGGTTTGTTTTTGTTATAGATTATTTCAAACAATCTTTACTTTTGTCTTCCATTGAAAAGTTTTTAACTTGGAAGTAGTAAAGAATATAGAGGTAATTAAATCCTTCACGATGTAAAGTGAGTTAAATTAGTGAAGTGATGGCCTTTCATATTGATCTCCACATTCTCTTTGCTTTTTCACTTTCTATTCGCCTTTCAATCATTTAGTAGTGTTTCAAAAGAAGTTTAATTGTTGACTTCCCTCAAAAGTCTAAACTTTTCTTTTCAATTCATCTTTCCACTTATATGGTAAAGAAGAAACTAAACATTTAACAATTTCCATGACTTTTCAATATGAGCAGAGTATGTTGCATTGTTATGGAGTCATTAAAAAGTCTATTAATTGTTGTTTATAAGTAATCTAACCATATTTGAATTAAAATCACTGGTTAAAAATGGAAATTATACGATGCTCTCGTTACATGCTACCCTCCACAATATCTCTCACCTTGGTCTAACATTGGGGATGGGTGATGACAAATGGTCGACGACTCGACACAATGAAACGGATCGGGTTATAGTTCTGGACTTTTGGCGAAACGAGTTGGCATGAGCAAGTGTACATTTGAATAGTTAAGCCAAACTTATCAAATACTAATCCTATAAAAATAAATGGTTGGAAATATCATATTGAGATTATTTATTTGATAAAATTTGGCATGGGATGAACCGCATATGTTGACCATGTTTCAAACCACCGAACAAAGTGCTACTGTATTTATATACAAAACTTAATAGATGCACTTCTTTTCCACTTTGTTCAAAATTTTAAAAAGCTTTTGGGCCGGCCTTGTGTCTACAAGTTATACTTAAAGAGATATTGGGCCGGCCTTGACCATCTACCTACGTTTGATATGGATATTGATGACGTTTTGTTTGTTAGCTTTATATTTTGTAGTGCATGTTTTGTAATTAAATAATTATATTGTTTTTTGAGTTTATTATGTTTTATATAAGAGTTTATCATGTAATTAGCCATGTAATTATTTGTAATTATGAGAGGGGGTTTAAGTGCAATTTATATGCCTATATAAACCTCCCACATGAAATAATACTTAACCTTTTTGCACCTAATCAATAATAGTTCTAATATCTACATTCTCTTAATTACCTACATTCTATTATTTCCCTTAAAGGTTCACTACACAATTTGCATACATTACACTTGGTATCAGAGCAAAATCACAACTTGTGAATGATCCATGGATTGATTTTGTTCATTTTGTGTTTTTATCCAAAAACCGAAAGCTTTGATCTTTATCCTCTATACTTGTTAAAGTAAACGAATTTCTTACTTTAATCCACTCCTTACCTTCCTAAAATATCACCCATAAAGTTTCAAATCCTAACTCAAATCACAATGTCTTGAAATCGAAAATCAAACATTCTGTGTAGAATATCGGATTTCATACCGGTTTTCAAGTTTCTTGATTGGTAGGTCTAATACCGGGTTTCTTCTGTGTGTTTCATTGTTCTAATACCGGGTTTAATACCGGAATTCATACCGTATTTCTTTCGTAATTTTCATTTTTCTTATACTCAATACCTGGTTTACACCAAAACCGGTATTAGTTTACTTATTCATAAATTCAATAACTCGTCATAATTTTAGATTTTCGCCTTGAAAACCGGTTTTTCTACTTCCATTGTAGAAAACCGGCATTAGTACTTTATTTCATACCTCTTAATAGTTTGACTGTTATAATACCTGGTTTATTCCAAAACCGGTATTTGTTCCTCTAAACTTCAATTTTCATACCCGTTATAATCTTCAAGGTTTTCCAAGAAACCGGTTTTAGTGAATACTTCACTGAATACCGGTATTTGTAAAGGATTGCTGTGTGGTTGTGTTTGTATGCTTTAATACCTGGTTTCCACCAAAACCGGTATTTGTTCTTCTATTGAACATTTCTTAAGCTGAAATTCTGCTCCTCTTTAACTGAAAACCGGTTTTTGTTCTTCCAATACGAAAACCGGTATTAGTTCATCTATTGTGAAAAATCGATTTCTGTTTGAGTTTGACTGTGTGGTTGTTGTTTAAATACCTGGTTTACATCAAAACCGGTATTTGCACTTTAATTCACTGCTTTTGTGAAAACGTTACTCTGCTCGTCTTCTATCCTCAAAACCGGTTTTTGTATTACCAATGACTAGTTTGGACTCTTTGATCAAGTGTTCTGAGACGCGCCAACCGGTTTTGTACCGTGACTGTTATCCACAATGGAGAAACCGTTTTATGAACTGGGTCTCTAAACAACCTCTCGGAGCTCAAGTAAAGGAATCATACAAGAATGGGCCTGCTGAACACACTAATCCTGTTACCAAGGAACCTCTACCGCCAGAAAGCTGGAGCGCTTCTCAGAAAAACCGCTCGCAAGCTGATGATTTTGCTGTGTCCTATCTCTACCATGCTCTTCCAAATGAAATCTATCGAAATGTTGACTCCTATGTCACTGGTAAAGAGATATGGGATGAGCTAGAAAAACAATTTCAAGGTTCAGAGGTCTCCACTGCCATTCGTCTGTCATTTGTTCTTGACTTGTATGAAACCTTTAAGCAAGAAAAAGGTGAATCTCTTGAAAGTGCCTATGACCGTTTTTGCAATGTCATCAATGATCTGAGAAAGGAAAAAGTCAAGAAAACACAAATGGAACTAAATATCAAGTTCATCAGAAGCCTAGAAGATGTTTGGCAAACTTTTGGTACTCAGATCAACACCCAGTCAGATTTTCACAAACTTGACATCCACAGTTTGTATGAAAAGTTGAAATTGAATGCAAGGGAAGTGATGAAGAAACAACAATCCAAGGCTCCTGAGAATTCTAGCACAGACCCACTTGCTTTACTTGCTGAAAGAAAGTCTTATCGTTCTACCAATATTTCCATTGATGAAAAGCACTCTGATGAAGAACCATTTGTTGACAGTGATCCAGAATTGGATGATACTGAGAAACAAATGTCTCGTGATTTGGCATACTTTACCCAATCCTTCAAACGCATGTACTTCAAACGTCGACCAACAAACAATCAACTCCGCACTTCATCTGTGTCTTCATATGCTAGAAGTTCCAATGCTCCAAAGATTGAATCCAATGACAACTCTGCTCCCACCAACAACAAGAAGATTGAGAATCCCAGAAAATTTGAGAAGAAGGTTTCTGATCCAAAGCCCGAGTCAAAGAAATGCTATAACTGCGGTGCTCCTGGTCACTTTGCCATTCACTGCCCAAAGCCCACTCTGAAGAACAAAGAATATTATCAGAATAAGCTGATGCTTGTCAAACAACAAGAGTGTGGCATGGCTCTTCTTGCAGAGAATGAACAATGGCTCCATTTGACTGATGAAGAAACTGAAGAGTTGAAGGCGAATGTCTGCTTCATGACAAAGATAAAGAAATCCAAGGCTCTTGATGAAGGATATGCCAGCTCAGAGACAGAAGATGACGAGGTAAATTCTAATCTCCATTCTGATATTCCTCTCTTTGAAATCACTCATCTACTGTCTGAATGTGATAAAACTGTTGCTCATAACAACTCTTTAACATTAGACATCTCTTTGTTAAATGAAGTTTTGATTGAAAAAGACAACCTTTTAAAGGATTTTCAACTTCAAATTGAAAAACTTCAAATGGATTTCGATGTTCTTCAGAAAACAAAAGCTTCAGTTTCTTTTACTCCTTCATCTGAATTACTTCTTGAAAAACAAAACCTTGAATTAAAAGTTCATGAGCTAACTCAGACGGTTAAAAAAGCACAAATTGCCAAATCTAATGAGTCATTCCGTGCTGACGCATTGTCTGAGGATCTTGTTACCTTGCAACAAAGACTTCTCGAAACCAAACCTACACTCAAAGAGTTTGAAGATAAAATCTCTGATTTAAATTATGCTTGTCGTATCAAAGACTCTTTAAACCAAAAACTTGAAAGTAAAATCGATGAATTAAACGAACAAATCAAATTTTACCAAGTCAAGGGTTTCGAGAAACCCAAAAACCTATTCAGTGGCAGAACTGAAGTCCCCTCACTATACGATGCTGATCTTATGCGATATGGCCTAACCATTCAATATGTTCGACCAAGTTATGGTGATTTTGAGACTGATGAGCATCTATCCAAAGGTTGTAGAATTAACTTGAATTATGATCAAATCAATGATTCTTTCGATCTTTTCAATCCTCCACTTCATTCTAAAAACAACCCAAAATCTATCATCATTGAGGAAATTGATGAAAAGTCTGAGGATAACAAAGTTGCTATCATTTCGAGTACTCAAACACCCAAGGTCGACATTCCTGTTCCTAAACCAGCTCCAACAAGACCTTATATTCCTCAAGTAGTTTTAGAAAACCAAGTGGCTGACTTGAAACAAACCATTTTGGAACTACAACGTGTGATAGATGCTCTGGTGTCTCAAGGTCATTGTAACTCAAGAATGCATGACAACCTTCCTACCTCTTTTGATAGTTCTTCTGATTGTACTGATCCTAATTGTCTTGTCTGTGATGTGCTGAAAACCTCTTCTACTTTCTCTTCTACAATCAAATCTGTTTGTGAATTTGTTGATGTTACTTTAGCAACGGATAGTGATTCTGATCCTCTGTCTGATGTGGATAGTCCCACAACGTCTCGAAGTGTATCCATCCATACTGACCATGATAATGAATCTGTTGAACCAAAAAGTGAAACCAATGACCTATTTTCTGATGTTGGTAACCCCATTGAGACTCGTAGCATTGCCATTCAAACTGACAATGACAATGACTACAATGAATTCTACAGTGAGACCCTTGATCCTTTGGTTGAGGTTGAGTCAGAGAAGAGTGTCAATCAAACTGATTCATATGATCATTTCTTTCCAAATAATGATGAACCAGTCAAGTTTTCTGAAGAAACTCAAGCCCATTTCAGTGAACTTGATACCTTAACAAAGAAATTTGAAAATGAAAGAGATAAACGATTGACATTGCTTTTAGATTTCAACAAACTTAAATTGGAAATGGAGTATAAAAACATCATACTTCAAGCTTTTGTTAACAATAACTTTGAAAAAGCTTTCAATTTGCTCAAATCATGCAACTTTCCAATAAAGCAAAATGTTGTAACTAAACCAATGTCTTCAAGTCCGTCAAACTCAACCAAAGCTTCTCCTTCCCCTTCTATACCAATAATCACAACCACTGACACGTTTTGTCCTTCTACCTCTGTTGTCCCCACTGTAAACTTGGAATCAAAGTCTGCGTCTAAATCTGTCAAAATGGATTTTTCGACCTTACCAAATCTGAATAACTTTCTTGAGGAAGACCTTGTTTTCGATCCATTTTTTGAAAAACACTTTGAACAAACAAAAGAAAAGGTTCATTCTCTCAAACAAGAGCAACCTTCTGTCTCAAAACCAAAGCAATCCCCTGTCTCAAAACAAGGTACTAAGAAATATCAGAAAGTTTTTCAAAAGAAAAAGGTTTCTTCAACTGTTAAATCCTCAAGACCAAAGAACAACAATTCTCCATCTGTTGTTCAAGATTCCAAGTTCGTTAGACCTTCCACTAAGACCACTCCCAAATCTCCATTACATAGCCCACCTCTAAAAGGCAGTAATTTCTCTCATCAAAGACCTAAGGTTCCACTTGATCATTCTGCTTCTACCCAACTTAAGTATCACAAGTACTCTAGCTTCTCTAAGGAATCGTTTGTCATCCCTAAATACACTTTGACTGTTGTTAGAGATAAGACCTTAGGATCAGCTAGATACCATGATCAATATGGTTGGTTTACAACTACTTCGAAGAAACCCGTTAGAAAGACACATGTGGCTACTTCTCATAAGAAAACCCCTACTAATAACAAACATTTTCATGTTTCAGGTGACTTGCGCCTAGACACTATGAGTAGGTGGCTTCCTAAGGATAGATTTTTGCATGCTACTAGGACTGTCAAGACTAATGGGAAAACCACCTCTGTGAAACAAGAATGGATTGCTCGTGGACCTTATGTTTCTAGTTCTAGATCTGATAGGACTAGTTTTTCTAAACAATAAGTACTTTGGATGACTGTAATTTGTCTTTTATGTTTGACCTTGTCTGTGTGATGTTTCCTTTATTCTCAATAACTGTACTTTTATGCTTAAGTGTTTTATCGTTTCTTGTTTGTGTGTGCTTAACTGTACTTTTATGTTTGACCTTGTCTGTGTGACCTTGTCTTAATAAATGCTCTGCATGTGCTTCTCTAACCCTCATGGACCCAATTTACCATGGGTACCTAAAACCATATTCTCAAACCGTTCAGGAATAATTTATATGTGTTTGGTACGTCGATTCCGGATGTTCGAGGCACATGACTGGAAACCGATCTATTCTAAGGAACTTTGTTGAGAAATTTTTAGGAAATGTTCGATTTGGTAATGATAACATTGCTCCTATTCTTGGGTATGGAGATATTGTTCAAAATGGGATTACCATCAAACATGTTTCTTATGTTGAAGGACTTGGACATAACTTGTTTAGTGTTGGTCAATTCTGTGATAATGATCTTCAAGTTCTCTTCCGTCGATATGAATGCAAAGTTCAAACAGAAGACGGTGTTGATATCCTTACCGGAACCCGTGATGACAATTTGTTCACCATTGATCTTAACTCACTCCCCACTCCTTCATCCGAAATCTGTCTTGTGTCCAAAGCTTCTGCTCAACAAACCTGGTTATGGCACCGTCGTTTATCTCATCTCAATTTTCACACCATTAATGTTCTCGCAAGTAAACAATTGGTTGATGGTCTTCCTGATGCTAAGTTTGAGACAAACACAGTTTGTTCCGCCTGTGCCATTGGTAAGATGAAGAAAGCATCGCATCGTCCAAAGAAACACCTAAGTACTGAAGCCCCCTTACATCACCTAAGTACTGAAGCCCCCTTACATATTCTTCATATGGATTTGTGTGGCCCGATGCGTATTCAGAGCATTCATGCAAAACGTTACATTCTTGTCATTGCCGATGATTATTCTCGTTATACTTGGGTTTTCTTCCTTCGAGAAAAGAGTGAAACTCCTCAAGTTATCATCGATTTCATCAAAAAGACTCAAGTCAACATCCAATCAAACGTTAGAATCATCCGCTCTGACAATGGTACTGAATTCAAGAATGCCACTCTTGAAGCTTACTGTTCCTCCGTTGGCATTACTCATCAGTTTTCTGCCACCAGAACTCCACAACAAAACAGGGTTGTTGAAAGACGTAATCGGACTCTTGTCGAAGTTGCACGCACTATGGTTGCTTACTCTAAGTTACCACAAAATCTATGGGCTGAAGCAATTGCTACCGCGTGTTTTACACAAAATCGCTCAATCATCAACAAGCGGTTCGACAAAACTCCTTACGAGGTGATCAACAAAAGGAAGCCCAACGTGAATTTTCTGCATATTTTTGGTTGTGTTTGCTACGTTTTGAATGATCGTAAAAATCTTGGTAAATTTGAACCCAAAGGGAACGAGGTCGACTTCATTGGGTATTCAAAAGAATCCATTGCATACCGCGTCTACTTTCGTCAAACAAAACATATCATGGAAAGCATGAATGTCAAATTTGATGAACTATCTGATATGGTTCTTGAACAACATGGTTCTGACGCTTCCCTCAACTGTCCATCGAATTCCGCATCTTCCACTCCATCTGTTACTCATAGGTCTTTTCCTACTCCTACACCTGCTGAGTTAGACATTGTGTTTGATGAATTTTATCACGATCATCCTCCAAGTCAACCAACAAATTTGGTCACTCCTAAGGATTCAACCACGACCACATCTCAGTCAGATTCATCCAGCTTCCATCAGCATAATACATCAACATCTTCATCTTCTAAATCATCTCCACCATCTTCGCCTGACTCTCCTTCTGAATCCCGTGCCCCAACTAGTTCGTCTCATGATTCCTCCCAACAAAGTTCCTCTAGCTATTCTCATCATCCTTCTGACAATACCACTGATCCCGATGCTGATTATGTCCTTCCGTCTGAACCTTCTTTTGAACAAATTGTTGATCAACATTCTGTAGGATTTTTGAATCCTGATGAAAATAATGAACCTGCTACACCTCATCCTCACTCTGGTAAATGGTCCCGCTCTATCCTTCCACATCCTCCATCTCAAATCATTGGTGACCCAAATGCCAAAATGACAACCCGCTCAGCTTCCGCCAACGAATGTTTATTCGTCGATTTTCTAAGCATTGCAGAACCAAAATCTTTTAACGAAGCTTTGAAAGACCCTGACTGGGTTTGTGCAATGCAAGAGGAATTAACTCAATTCAATCGTCTGGAGGTATGGAAACTGGTTCCCAATCCGAATGTCAACAAAGCTCCAATTCCAACAAAATGGATTTTCAAGAACAAGAAGGATGAAAACGGAATTGTTGTCCGGAATAAGGCTAGATTGGTAGCTAAAGGTTATTCTCAAAAAGACGGCATTGACTATGATGAAACCTTTGCTCCAGTTGCTCGAATAGAAGCCATTCGCATTTTCCTTGCTTACGCGGCATTCAAGAACTTCACTGTTTACCAAATGGATGTCAAGTCTGCTTTCCTTAATGGAGTTCTTAAAGAAGAAGTGTTTGTCGGTCAACCAAAAGGTTTCATGGATCCCAAACGTCCAAATCATGTCTACCGACTAGATAAAGCATTATATGGTCTCAAACAAGCTCCACGTGCCTGGTATGATGCTCTATCTACTTATCTTCTGAGGTATGGCTTCACAAAAGGTACAATCGACACGACCTTGTTCATCAAACGACAAGGAAGTGACATCATTTTCATTCAAATTTATGTTGATGACATCATCTTCGGGTCTACCAACCCCAAATATTGCAAAAACTTTTCTGCCCTTATGGTTGACAAATTTGAGATGAGCATGATGGGGGAATTAAACTTTTTCTTGGGTTTACAAGTAAAACAACTTTCAAATGGGATTTTTATTTGTCAAAACAAATACATACAAGATATGTTGAAAAAGTTTGATATGCTTAATTGTCAACCAATTGGTACACCAATGGAAGCCAGAACTAAAATTCATGTTGACCTCAATGGTAAACCCTTTGACCAAAAACTGTATCGAAGCATGATTGGCTCATTAATGTACCTAACTGCCAGCCGTCCCGATATTATGTTCTCCACTTGCATGTGCGCAAGATTCCAAGCGGACCCTAAGGATAGTCATGCTCAGGCTGTCAAGCGCATCTTTCGGTATCTTAAGGGCACCATGAATCTTGGTTTATGGTATCCAAAAGATACTGGATTTGAACTAACAGCTTACTCAGATGCAGATCATGCAGGATGCAAACTTGATAGGAAAAGCACTTCTGGTAGTGTACAATTCTTGGGAGATAAGCTTGTTGGATGGTCTTCCAAGAAACAAAATTGTGTTTCCACTTCAACCGCAGAGGCTGAGTATGTCGCAGCTGCTAGTTGTTGCTCTCAAGTTCTGTGGATGAAAACACAACTATCTGACTTTGGCTTCAACTATGATCGGATTCCCATATACTGTGATTCCAAAAGTGCTATTGCTATTTCATGCAATCCAGTTCAACATAGCCGGACGAAGCATATCGATGTGAGGTATCATTTTATCAAGGATCATGTGGAGAAAGGTAACATCGAATTATATTTTGTCCCAACTGACTACCAGCTTGCTGACCTTTTCACTAAACCTTTGGACGAACAAAGGTTTAATCTATTGAAAACCAAGCTTGGTATGTTGAACTTAGACACTTAACTGCTTCTGTGCCATTCATTCTAAACTTATTTTGCTTATCAAACATTTGATGAATGCTTCTATGCTCTTACGTGCAATGTTTGAGGGGGAGAAAAATGGTAGAATACATGAATTTAGGGGGAGTTAACTATTTTCTTTCTTGACTGCATGTTTCTGTCTAGGGGGAGTTTGTGTTCTTGTGCATAGTTTGTTCTATTTATCTGTCTACCATCCTCATGAAAACTTTTCCAAAATCACTTTGGCTTGCAAGTTTATCTTCAAACTTTTCTTTCCAAACACCTAAAAAAAAAAAAAACCGGGTTTCAAAAATCGGTAGTCAAATCCGGTATTGACCACCATAAATACCGGACTTCGACCCCAATATAACCTTTCCAAATTTTCTCTAAGTTTTTCTTTTCTTCACTAAAACCGGCATTCTCTCAAAAACCGGCATTCTTACCGGCTTTTCCTTCAATCTTTGTATCAAACTGTTTGATTACCGGCATTTGTTCTTCCTTTCTCGAAAACCAGCTTTCAGGTATTTCTGTTTTTAATAACATTAATATCGGTTTTCAACCCAGAAACCGGCATTCCCATAATATAGTACTAATACCGGGTTTCTTTCTTAGAAACCGGTATTCCCATTTTTATATGCTTTAATACCGGTTTTCACTTACACATGTTTGGAATTTGTAAATTTTTACTTTCAGGTCTGATTACGTGTCATTTTCATTCACATATTCGGGTATCCTATTTCATTTCCATTCTGTCTTCATGCTTACTTGCCTTTTATCTGTACTATCTATCGTAGTTAAACTGCTTACTTATGTGCTATATTTGTGTGTTTACCTGTTTATACCCTGCCATGCTTTCATACTATGCTTTCACAAAATAAGCAAGTGCTTCGATCTCAAGTTTTCACTTGATTTCTTGATGCTTTGCAAATACTGGCACTTTTTCCTACCAGTATTAGTTCTTGAAAACACACTTTTCCTAAAGGGACACTCTGTCCAATTTTTCTCTCAACAGATACCATTTTTCACAAATTTTCAAAACCAAATAACAACCTTCAATAACTTAGAAAATTCATAAAATATTAACTTAGAAAATTCTTTTAAACCTGTTTCTTCATGAATTCCTATATAAATTTGTGCATCCTTGATATTTCGCATTTATGAACAATCTAATGTTCATGAATCTTGATTGGACTCACGAACAGCTGTTGTCTCATTTTCCTGTGTTTTTACCTACATTTCATTCTACTTCAATTTTCCCTAAGAAGTAAGGTATCGAACGCCTTGATGTACTACCTTTACATCTTTTGTGAAAATCGGTGTATAATCAACTCTGATTACTTGAACACTTTTCTTTCAAAACGTATCATACATCGGGTTTTCCTTAGAAGCAAGGCATCGAACGCCTTGATGTACTGCCTTCGCATCTTCTGCAAAACAAGTTGTATGATCTGTTTCTTTAATTTCTTTTTCACTCAAAATCTGTGAGCTTATATTAATCATACACTGTTTTTCTACAAAAAGTGAGATATAGAACGCCTTGTTGTACTATTTTTTACATCTTTTTCGAAAAACAATGTACGATTCAATTTCTTTTAAAATAAAATTAACCTTGGAAACAATGTTTCCTATTCGCATACTTGTCAATCGCAGAATGGATTTCCTCGTTGATGGTGCCACTGTAAATATGCCAAACAATCTACAACTGATGATACCATTCTCCTGCCAACATGGTATTATCCTAGTAATGATCGTACATCATCCATTACATCGTGCTTTCACCATTACTGCTACAGGAATCGAAGAACAATTGTTGTTTGAGCTATGGCGCACCATTCAATTTGTACCCGGACGTGGCAGAGCCGTACCTTTCTTTAAGTTCTCCCTGCTCACAACTGATGGTGACAAACAAGAGTTCACCTTCAATCTTGAAGAATTCAGACAAATTCTCCAGTTCCCTACTGCTGATTCAAGGGAAGGCTTCACTGATTTCATCGACTTTCCTCCTCTGATTGAAATCTTGAAGAGAGTCCAGGACTTGGGATATGATGGCAACATCTAAGCTCTGAAAGATGTAAAGAAGAATAATTTTCAACCATTGTGGCACACTTTATGTTCCATCATCAACAATTGCTTCACTCCCTCAAGGAAAGGACAAGACGATTTTACAAAGGCCACCATCACATATCTGTTTGGCATCGCATTTGATCTTCATATTGATTTTGCTGCCGTGGCCTTTGATCATCTACGTCTTCAAGTAAATGGGAAGTTTACTGCTAATAAGAAGTATATTGCTTTTATTCGTTTCTTATCTGTTATCTTACAGCATTTCATCGCCAACAATCACAACATCCAAAGATTCCCCGATTCTCAACGCATCGTTATATCAAGCTTCCGATTTGTTTATGCAAACGATCGTCTTTCTCATCTTCCTTTCATGCCAATTCCTGAATCTCTTTTGAGCCGGGTGCCCCTAGATGATCCTGACCTGAGGATCTATAGAGTGTATATAGAAGGGCGTATGGCCGCTCAACACCGAGTTGTGCCTTCCCCACACCCTCATAGGTCGCCTAGTGAGGGTCCAATATCAAGAAAAAGAAAAGAGGGGTTTGTTGATGTTTCGGCACCTGGAACTTCCGCTCCATCTCAATCCACCGACATTCCTCCTCAGTCTCAACCAAAGAAACAGAAAACTCACCACCGCACCAAATCTATAAGAAAATCCAAGTCAAAATCTCGCTCTGCTTCCTTCACTGCTGATCACCCTCCAATTCCAAAACTCACCCTCCAAGTCAAAACTCACCCTCCTTCTCCTCTGACTCCATCTTCTTCTTCTTCATCATCTTCATCATCATCTGCTGATCGCCCTCCAATTCCAAAACTCACCCTAAGGGTCGGGACTCCTCTTAATCCAATTCCTGAGGATGTTCCAGAATTTGTTCCTTCCACACGTCATGACGATTCTCAAGATTCTAATCCTTTGAATGACGTTGTGTTTGACATTCCGGAGAGACAAGGTGGTCCTAAGGGAGGGGTTGAAAAACAAAATGGAGAGGATGTGAGGTCTGGGTTAGGTACAAGGCAAAAAGAAAACGATGGCCCTCCGATAGTTGAAACAACTAGCCGGGAAGCCACCAATAGGATAGAAGCCGAGGACTCCCCACCCTCGCATGATTCACCTTCCCGCCACTCTGGGTTCTCTCTACAGGATCCGGTTTCATCACTGCACAGGCACCAACCACGTCCACTATCAATTCCTCACTCGGAGGATGTCGATATTGAAGCCACGGAGACTCTTGCCTCTCTCCCACTTTCTTTTCATCACACAATTGAGTCTAGATCACCTAGGACACATGTGTCTGAGCACGCACATCCTTTGGATGTTGCTTCAACAGACCGAGAGTCGGTGATTCCATCTTCTCAAGGAGTGTCTGGAAGTCCTGCTCATTTCAATATGACAGGCGCTGGGGATACAATTCCCAGTACAACGGGCAATCTTGGAGAACCCGGAAGTCCCACCATCCGGAACATTGTGCCCGACACTTGTGTTGAGCCAATGAGTTCTGAAACAACCAATGTAGAGCCTTTGCTTCATAAATCATTGGGAAGCTCTGATGGCCAACACCATTCAGGCCACACTGTAAACCCAACGGAGCCTACATGTGTGCAAACGACATCTACGTCGGTCGCTCCTGCTCTTTCAACTCAACCGCCACCAACCGTCGTGCTCCGTCCTCCAATGGATAAAGGAAAAGCCCCTGCCAATTCTCAATCATCTTCATCTACTTCTAGTCCTCCTCCAAATCCAGATGGCATTCGGCTTAAGGCTAATCCTGAAGAAAGACAACTCTTCCAAGATCTTGAAGCCGCTGGACTTCTCCCTCATTCTAATCCTCAACCATCACCACAACACTCTTCACCTTCTATCTCATCCTCACATCATAACAACACCCCTCATCATTCAACTCCACATCTCGATACATCACTTCGCTCCAACGTCAATTCCTTGTATGATGACTTATATGCAGCCCTCATCTCTCTCGACAATCAAACCGATACCTTTGACAAAGACATTCTTGCAATCCTTCAAGCTCAATTTGACCATCAACATCAACTACTTCTCCAAAAACAAGAAGCCGAACAGCAACAGTTTCTTACAAAAGCACAACTTGAAGCAGCTTTAAAGAGAATTGCGGACTTAGAAGAGTCGTGCAAACTAGCTACAGTCGTCCATCGTAGACATGATGATCCTGATGATCAGGATCAACACGAGGGGGAGAATAGAAATTCTGAGACGACTGAAGTAAGAGCAAGTGCTACCACTGAAGTTGTTGGCGACAATGTTGATGCTGGAGATGAAGCACAAACAAGAGATGCCCCTCATGATGATGAACAAATGGGTGAAAATGTTGATAACACTGAGGTTGTTAATGTTGTTGATTCAGTTATAGGAGCAAGTGCGGATACGGAGATTATGCTTGGCTCAGCTATAAGAGATGATGCTCAATCTCGAGGGTTCAATCTTGATCCCTCTGTTATTATTGAAGATGTAAATGATGAAATTCAAGATGATGATATGCTTATTATTGGAGGAAATTATGTTGATCCAAACGATGAAAACGATTCTTCAGATAATGATGATCTTCCTCCCCCAAGCTTTGATAACTACCCTAATGTCCCTCAACCTAAACCTTCACTAAATCTTCTAAACCTTGACCATCTCATTCACCACCTTAATCACCCTCGTTTTCAAGATCCCACTAGATTCCCACCAGTTCAAATCAATGAGGGAGGGTTTCGTCCAAATAAGAGAAGCAGAATCAACTATCTTGCCATTCCTACTCAACTGTTCAAATTAACTAAGTTCCTTGAAGAAAAGGCTCCTCAAATATTCTCAGAAAGGGAAGAATTGATAAAAATCGATATTGATGAATTAAGGGCTCGAAGGGCATATGATCTTGAGCATCAGAGGGCAAAATACTTGAAAGATCTTGCCATTGCCAAAAGTCACAAAGCTAATAAGGAATGGAAGAAACAGTTCAAGATAAAGATCGTTGATGTTGTCAGTATTCACTTCAAAGAATGGCGTGACCCTGGGTATGCTAGACCTCCTGGACTAATCTGGTTGATAGTTCGACGTGAGGACGGACGTCAATACATGTTTGGAGAAGCCAGATTCAATCTTCTTTCTGCTGATGATCTTATCTTTCTCCTTCATCATTTTGCCCGAAAGCTTATTCAGCCCGATCCAGAGAATCAAGAAGCCTATTACGCTATTAAGAGATATATAGATAGTCTCATCCTTAGTCAGACTCAAAAAGACTTCCAATTGGCCATTGAAAAGAAAAGAAAGAGAGTCAATCTAACCGTACCAAATCAGAGGATCAAAGGAATCAACATAGAAAATTTTTGCAATGGTGCAGTGTTTGATAACCCATGAGGCTTCGTATTTGAAAGTGATCAAGGACATAAGGTGTTTGTTAGACTC
Source organism: Erigeron canadensis (assembly GCF_010389155.1). NCBI lineage: Eukaryota > Viridiplantae > Streptophyta > Magnoliopsida > Asterales > Asteraceae > Erigeron > Erigeron canadensis. The sequence continues at coordinate 38,887,060 of NC_057762.1, read as the reverse complement.
GACGAACTTGCAAAGTACTCTGATGGTACTCTTTTGCAATGCTTAACTGTGTTTGAAAGTCTCCATGAGTTTGAAGATTCTGAAAAAGAAAAGAAAAGACTGTTGAAGGTAATAAGTAAAATCAAGTCAAGACTGGCTCATAGAGAAAGATCACAACAAATCATAGCTGCCAGACTTCCAAAGATACAAAAGGGGGTCATCCATGTCCCAAAAGGGTCATGGGTCAGATATTCACCGAATAACGAGCAAAGGTTCCATAATATGCCACCAGTTAACTTTGCTGACAACATCATTGAACCTCCTAATCGCCCTGAAGACCCTAAGTATCATTTTGTACCTAGGAAATTCTGGAAGGAGGCCAAACACAAGTACGAGAAGAGAGCATTTAAGGACCAAACGTTTCTTCATGACAAACCCAAATCATCAACAAAGAAGAGAAATAGATGTCAAAGGAAAAAGAAGAAGGCTCAACAGTGATCAATCACAAAACTGCACTAAGGGGGAGATTGTTAGCTTTATATTTTGTAGTGCATGTTTTGTAATTAAGTAATTATGTTGTCCTTTGAGTTTATTATGTTTTAGATAAGGGTTTATCATGTAATTAGCCATGTACTTATTTGTAATTATGAGAGGGGGTTTAAGTGCAATTTATATGCCTATATAAACCCCCCACATGGAATAAAACTTAACCTTTTTGCACCTAATTAATAATAGTTCTAATACCTACATTCTCTCAATTACCTACATTCTATTATTTCCCTTAAAGATTCACTACGCAATTTGCATACATTACATTGTTTACCACCTGGAATGAATATTTATGCACATACTAAAATTTGTATTTGAAAAACTATAATATAAATGAATAATTTAAGATGGAACAAACTTTTAACTTGTTCTTTATACAAGTTACATTATACACCATTTCCTCCTTTTATTTTTTCAACTTTAATTAGTTGAAAATCCCAAAATACCTCTATCATTTATTCATAATACCCATTGAACAAATTTCAACCACTCATTTTTCACAATCTCTCCTTAAATCTCAACCTCTCATTTTTCTCTCATCATAAATCAATTTATTCATCTAATTAATTCAAAATATTTTATCTTAAAAACTGTAAACCGATAAATTATAAAACTATATGGGTGTTTTTAAAATTTTAAGTTTTTTCATTAGAGATGTCATTCGATATATTTTCGACGAAATTTAAAATCCGAGGACGGATCCCGTACGGCTAAGATATTTAGCTATCACACTCTATAACTTATCACTTTATATGACCTATCACACTCTACGACCTATCACCTTACTATCTCACCGCCGCAACGCGCGGGTGCTTTCACTCGTTATAGTAAGTTTATTTCTTTTTCTCTCTATAATGTTGATAATAATGTCCATTTTATCGTCAGTTTGTAAATGAATAGATTTTGGTTTCATTTAAAATTTGGTACTTTGTTAACAAAAAGATTTTTTTCAAAAATACCCCATGTATAATCGTATATCAATCTTTTTAAGTAGTTAAAGGCTTAAAGCCACTTCAAGCGCAACGTCACAGTATGATTAAACTGGACTTGAGCTTAAATAAATATGTTACTGTGTAACAGATGCTCTCTGTTCTCTAATATGTTAACTAGGACTTTGTGTTGGCAAAGCTAAAGTCCAGACCCAAACAGATGGGCCCATATAAACAGCCCATGCAAGGATTCTTTCTTTCACCACCAAACAAACGCATCTTACGATGTTTGAATTTTAAATTTTTATAAATATATATGGTCGAAAATGTACTTCTAATAAATAAATACTGCCAGTACAAGTGGGCTAGCCAAGTATGTTACGTATCAAATTTAACCAAATTAAATGATAATTAGGCTTGGTATTAATGAGGACAAGAATGGATTGAATTAGGAATAGAGACAAAATAAAATGAAAATAGAAGTCATAGATAGGAGTCTCGCACGTAGGGACCAACATACGTCGTGCTTTTGACGGCTTAGATTTAGTGTCGTTTAATACCAAAGGTTATAAAATATTAGGATATTAAATATTAAAAATGACAGCTTTGCTATACAAATGGAAATATTTAAGCTTAATAATTTGTGAATTTTATAGTTAAGTTGTCTAAAAATGTGTCGTGATTTATTTTAATTTTACTCTCTTATAAATTAAGTTTTTTTTCAATTCTAGTTATATTATTATACCTATCAAAAACTTTTTCCATATGTTGTGCGACTAATAATATTATTGATACTTGCGTCAACGAAAATGTATTACGCGCTTAATTATTATATTCAAATAAACTTATAATATATATTTTTAAATAAGGAAAGACGAAATACTAGCTAGACTCTATTTCCTTAGGTGTATCAAAATTAATTTATCTTACTAGAAATGTAAATAAACATTTCATGCCTCAATGCTTTGAGCCATAGGGAGCTTCTTTATCAATTGTCTGTTTTGACAAGGCAATAACATCATTTTCTAATTACCAAAAAAAAAAAAAAAAATTGAAGGAAAGGAGAAAAGCCTATCTAATAGGGCAAACTTTTTATTTTTTTCATTTCAAAAAACTTATCATTTGAACCCATATATATTTTCACCTTAGGATTTTTTTTTTCTTCTAAAAATTGCGACAACTTTTAAATTGTGTTTAAAACACGCGTTATTTAAGTTCGTTTATATGTGAAAACTCATAAAAGTTCATTTCGTGAAATAGAGGTTCTTTTTTAAACCTTAAAAATTTGTCTTTTATTTAGATGTAAATAAATTTGTTCATATATATCAATTACGTATAAACATATAAAAATTGTAAATGATTTTTTGTGTTTACAATAATAATTGTTATTATGTTAAGAACTATGTTATATGTTATTCTAAACAACAAATTTTATTATTCTAGATAAAATAATTTTAAAATATAATCATTGATGATTGTTAACTATTTTAGTTAATTTTATATTTTAATTATTATTATTAATTAAGGCGACCTAACTTATAAACAAACAAAGTCTCTCAAACCTCCCCCATTAGCAATGACGGTGACCACCTTTGTTTCTCTGTCAATGGACCACTCTCTTTCCACATAAACATATTATATATGACCACAGACATATCTATAACCTGTCATAATATAATACAGTAACTTGAATTCATTATTTAAAGCATATATTATTAAAAAAAATATATACAATACTCTAAATCTTATCTTCTTATCCATGGTGTAGTAGTGTTTAATAACTAACTGCATCACCTTCCCTTTATTTTCCTCTCGTATGTTAACACTTGTACAAGTTTAATATAGCCAAATCTGGTCTTACGTTTGGCATATATATATTGAATTGAAGGTTTATATATTTATTTCATATAGTACGGTACCATTGACATCTGGTATATTTTTGATTAACTAGTTAAACAATCAAACTTATAAAATAATTATGAAACTGAAGATTTCATGTTATCAGAAAATGACTAAAAAAACTTATTAGGAATTGAAATTAAATATACATATTTTGTAACCATAGTTGATTCTTTCTAAATATATAATAATATAAACTAAATAATATAATCGTTACTGTATTACATAACTTTTGTAATACTGAAGATAATTAAAGTCATTGTTAAAATATGTAGTCTTAGATTGGGACCTGTCTTGTGTCCCTGGAATGAAAGACGTTAATCTCTCTATTGGAGTATTTATAGCACGTACCTCGCTGGATTAATTAGTTAATCTGTATCGTTGTAAAAAAAAATGTAACATATTTTTTTTCAAGCTGCGCTTAATTATTAATTAAACGTAGCAAATAGTAATATAGTATATCAAATAATGAAATAATTAAACAGATCAAAAATATTAAATACACGGACAGTTCTTTTTTTAATTAATAAGTTTTGGGACGACTCCTTGGGGAACTATTTTATTATTATGTCCTAAAACTAAAGTTTCGTCATCAATGATTGGATAGAATACTCATTATTTAAATTTAAATGCATGTATATGTGACCATTGAAAAAGTAATTTAGCTAGGGCCGGTGACAACAATTTTGTAAAAAAAATAAATAAAAAATCTTTGTTCGCATAATAATCTTGTGTAGTTTGTAGGAATAAATATATAGGAAATAACACCAAACTTCTAAATGTAACAAAAACTTAAAATTTTACATAGGCGTTTTTTAGCAATCGCGAAATTTTTTATATATATATAATTTAATTAACATAACGCTACGAGTGTTTTATACTTAGTATTATTATTATACTTATATTTTGTCGTAGGTTAATAATTAGGTATCATTATTGACATCATTGCATGTTAATTATAATTAAAATCGTAGAAAGGATATAACCAGATAACAAAACTAGAAGAAAAACAACTATATATTGCCATAAATTTGAAAAATTAAAGCGATTAAAGCCACAAACAAGTAACAAAAGTCAAAGAGTACGAAAAGTTTCAATCGATGTACATGCATAGCGGTGTTGGTTGATACTGTATATAATTCAGTACAAACTCCAAACCTACAAAGTCTCGAAACATAAATAACATTTGGAATAATTAAAATTTAATCGAGCAACGTCTTAAAACCCATGTGATCTTATAGCTAGACAACTTTTCCACTTGCTATATTAAAATACTTTGAAGTGTTAACTTACCAAATTTCATGGACCCCAACTTAAGGTTTTCTATGCTATCTGATTAATGAAGAAGCCACCGTTAAAATTTTAAACACAACGTATAATACAGTTGTATATACAAGTAAACGAACAGGATTTCCCTATTCAAACTCATCAAGCTAGTGTTCATTCTATCGGGTTTTGGAAGAATACAGTTATGTAGTTTAAGTTACTCGTATTTGGCTTTTAAAGAATCGATCAAAACCATCCATTCGGTTTATTTGGTCGGGTTTTAACTTACTAAAAAAAATAGCTTTCAAATTTTACTTTAGTATATTTTAATAGTCATAAAATTCAAATATTAATTTACACTATTTTATTTATCCACGTGAGGTTATTTATATATATAATTACGTGCATTCAAATTATTAGGATTAACGATGTATATGTATAAATAGTTAGAGTCATATTTTCTCAATATATTAGGTTATTTTAGTTTGTATTAAACATTAAATGTTTAATTGAGTTTCATCAAACACCAAACCAAATCCAAATAATTCAATGCAAATAATACATATGTCAAATGGATTGAGTGGAGTTATTCGGTCAATCCAAATAATGAACACGTACCCTTAAGAGTAGTTGAGGTGGCCGAGGGTTCATATATGAGACATCTTGTATGCCAACCACTAAATCTTCTTTAGATAGCTATTACTGCTTAAGAGTAGTGTTTAACTAGTTAATCCTTCTTCCTATGAAAACTCAGTGAAGCAATCTATGCCGTTTAAGGAAAACAAGTAGAGCACATATATGTTAATGTTTAATTACTAAAAAAAATATACTGCCTTTTCTTTCCAAGTTATTACAGATTAACAATAAAAATTTTCTTAGATGATTGGGCAAACTACTCGTACGTATACTCTTTGATAAGTGCCTTTTTATAAACGTATAATCAACGTAAATAAAAATAATCCTCCTGCTTATTCTTGCTAACACTCTTCAATTCCTGCTAAATACAAATTTTAACTCCAATACAAAATTGTGACACGTAGATTTTTACAAGTAACATCATTTTATTGTTGGTAAATAAGAGGATGTTTTCAAAGGATATATCATTACGTACTCCTAATTAATTAAGTAATACTCAGCCAAAAATACTATCCCAAAATTAAACCCCAGTTAAACTGTTACTCTTACTCCACTGGGAAATTCTAGGAGGGTGATGTTGAAAGGAATGCGAAATAACAAAAAGATAAGCCATGAAATTAATGAAGCTACAACCATACCTTCAATTGCTTAATTAATTAAATTAATTTACAACTATTTGTTGATAAATTATTAAGCAAACCATATAACAATAACATAACAATAATTAATAAACTTTGGGACGATGAACATCTTTAATCCCTTCGGATTATACATCTCTCCCCTCTGTCATCTATCTATAATTAAAATTATAAACTATATAATATACTATAATAATAATAATAATTTTTCCTTTAAATACCAACCAAAAATTAACGAAGACTAACTCTGATGATTAATTTCCCCTTAATATCCATATCCATATCCATATCAACAAGCTAGTAAATATTGATTGGTTCAATTCCGTAACACGCTTATATAATTAACTTTCTTCAAGTCTTCATTCATGTTGGTCCTGAGACTGCTGGTCGGTCGGTGTGAGACTCCATAGATGATCAATCGGTTACGTACATATTTAATTGACCCTCTTAAATTATTTTAACTTTCGTCCGAGGATTCTGGACTCGGGTATTCGTTGAGGTCGGGACCCGAGTACGGCTCACTCGAACCACGATTTGTGTGCCCGTTTTGGTTTTGTAACGCATCCACTTTAGCTCCAACTTCAGTAGCCTTTTTACGGATGGAATCAGCCGATAAGTCAAGAAGATGGCCATCATCTCCAATTGACTCGGGGAAGTTGAGACGTGCTGAGGGCCCACGCAGATAGAAAACCGCGGTATCGTAAGCACGGGCTGCCGCAATAGGGGATGAGTAAGAGCCAAGCCAAATTCGTGTACGTTTATTTGGTTCACGAATTTCGGCCACCCACTTTCCCCACTTCCTCATCCTTATTCCTCTATAGGGTTTGTCGACGTCTCTTTTCTTTCTTTTTTCACCGCTTGATGTTGGTGAACTACTTCCGCCGTCGCCGCCTTCCATGTGTTGCGGTGGTGCACGGCGGCGTTGACTGAAAGAATGTTGAGAGAGGGGAGGATAGATAGAGAGAGAGAGAGGTTGTGATGTGAATTTGTATATAGAATGAAAAGAACGAGTAGAGTAAGTTTTTATATATAAACCCATCCTCATCCTCATCCTCATATATAGTAATTAAGAGAGAAGTCCCTTCTCATAACATGTATTTGTATTTCGATAAATTACTAATAATATACGAGTTTTATAATGTTGTGCAATTAACTAATGTATGCTAATATGATTAAATTAAATACATAGCTATATTATCAATAATTCTCATGTAAATATGTAATACTGTAATGATTTAAGAAGGTTTTTCATAATCTACAAATTTCAAAAAGGGGTCAAATCAACGGGTTAAAGTCATCACTTTTTTTACCCCATGTCATGAGTACGATTAGTTTAATTAGAGTGAAATATGTCGGGGTTCTTTTTTGAATCACATGTAACAACTCATGGTAAGGTATCCATTGAAAGCAGTGTATCTGTAACTTTTTCAATTGTGTCATTCTTTGCAAATAAATTAATTTCAAATTCAACGCACTCATTAAGTTAATTAAAATTAAAGTAGTGTTTGTTAAGGTGTAAATAAGAAAATCATAAACTTTATAAAAAGTTACTTACGCATTATAATTCATAAAATTATTAAAAGGGTTTGGCTTTTTGACTTAATAAACAAATAATAGTTGTACTACATAATCCACATAGATATTATATATTTATTCAGTGATTTTTATTAGTTCAGTCACTTAATGGTAAAAGGAAAAAAAAAAACAACCCCAAGTCAATTAAGCTCCAAAAAACACTCTTAAGTACAATAAATTATTGTTTAGATCGTTCTGATTCAAATAAAGCACACATTAAAGTAAAATTTATAAAACAATCATTTTCTCATAATTAAAAATCATTGTGTATCATAAAATTCTTCATGCATCTTTTTTTCATGATCTAATGATCAAGATCATATTTTATTTGTTTAATTTTAATATTTAATTTATAATAACTAGCTACTTATTTAGTATTTAATCATCTTTGTAAAACAAATTATATTATGTTCAATATATGTAAAATCTGCCTAAGATTTATCCAAAATTTTTATTATTTTGAGTTAGGTGATGATTAAAAAATTTTATAAGTTCATAGATTTTGAAATAAAGAATCGTAGAATGATTATAAAAAACCACCAATTTGGAATATAATTAGATATAGGGGATGCTTGGTTAGAGCTAAATAATGTCAATGAAAATGGCAAAAGGAATATAATGGGTACTTTTTAGTTTTATCATAGTCATTGATAGTTCCTGGTATAAATACAATACAAAGCATATGATATAATTACATTTTATATAATAATAATATATTTGATAAATAAAAACATTGATCTCGATACCTAGTGATATATATCCGTTTAATTATATACATGTTATGTTGATATTATTATTATTATTATTATTATTATGAATATTGAATAAAATAAATATGGACATGCAGTATGGTAAGTTATAAAATGAAGATATGAACCGGTAACTGCTCAAGAGAAAAAAAAATTTAGGTAATGGATTTTTAATACTCCCAAAATTGTGGGTAATGGAGTATGGGTCAGTTTTAAGTAATGATTGATTATATTATACTTAACCAATCATATTTTTTCATTACCTTTGTTATTTCCCACCCCCAAAACCCCTCGACCAGACACCCCATTAATCTTTTTCTTTATGTATATGTTGTAAAAAGAGGATAATAAATGTAACCAATTGTGCATAAATGATTGAGTTGTGTAATGAGAGGATTGTAGGTAAAATAAATTAATGTAAGACAAATAAATAATAGGATTCTCTTAATTGAAAATCACCGTGAATCATAAAAATTATCGTGTATCAATTGTTTTTGTGAATCTTCGTGCATCGATTTAATCATGATCCAAGGGTAAAGATCTTGTTTTATTAATTTGTTTTATTTTAATACTTGTTTTATAATACACAGCCTCGTAACGAGAATTATCATACACACTAAGAGCTAAAGCTTAAAGTTTAGTGTAAATTAATTTTACCGGTAATGCTTAATTACCTGTAAATAATACATCAAAGTTTACCTCTTATAACAAAACCAGCTTATATAGCTTGTGTAATTAATTATTGACTCAAATAATACATCAAAGTTTACCTCTTATAACAAAACCCTTTTTCCATGACTAACTTATTAGGAAAACCAGACTTTGTAGGTTACAGTTGATCGAGGTATACATTGACCTTAGAACCATCGTTGATATTGCTCCGTCTCTGCCTATTATTGTGCATAGACATGAAAGCAGAAATGTGGTGTAGTCGTTGGCTATTTGTCAGTGGTTAGTTTATGATGTTGCAATAAGATATATATTACGTTCGGTTTCGGTATCATCCGATCCGGGCCTACTTCATTCATTGGTCCTACTTCAATATTCTTCAATTACAATCAGGATAATCGAGTATACTCCGTAAATTGTTTTCATACTTCGTCTTCGTTCTCTTTTACAAAAATGATTGACGTGGTCCTAAATGTCTTTATAACATGTCGATAAAGTAAATGTACGTATACCAAAATTCAGAGATAAAGGTGAATACATATAAAATATCTCTAAAAAGTTAAAAATACTTTTAGTCATACATAAGTACATGTAGTTACACCTTTATAATTTTTTTTTTCATTACATCTCTAATGTGACATTTAACTTCATTATATACTACTCACTCTAACGTCTATTAATGAATTTTTGTTAAACTACTTATATGCATTACATGTGAAGGTATTTTTCACCTTTTATTATAATCCAAATAAGGTTAAAAAAATATATATTTATAGATAAAAGAACAAAAACATTCTTATGTGAATTGCACATGAGCAACTTAAAAGAGCTCCCTTAACGGATGTCAAGGTTAAGGGTGTGTAACGAAGCAAAAAAGTCACTTTATACAGATATAATGAGGAAAAAAAAAGTGAAATTTGATAATATATAACATATACCCCAAAGGTATGTAATGAAATTAACTCTTTGTATTATTTTATAGTTTTAATTGAGATTGATTTACATTAAAATCTACATTATATTGAAAATAATGTAAATTAATATGTAAAATGAAGATTACAGTAGAACATCTATAAAATAATACTCGATAAATTAATAACTTTGACCAATTTAATAATTTATTTGGTTCCAATTTAGGACCAGTACAAAATTGGACCCCAATCAATAAAATAATAACATAATAACTTTTTTAAAATCCTAGTGTAAATATATTGGTCCTGACAAAACTATAAATTAATAATTTATAAAACATTCCAAAATTTTTAAAATTATCTAGTAAAAATGAATTTATAATCATTTGTTTTCCATGAAAAATGGCATTGGGAGTTACTTTGCCTTTTAGTCATTTGTTTTCGTTTTTAACTTTAAATCTATAATAAGCTTTTTTTTTTTAAATCTTCTTATTGTACTTAAAAGTTGAGGCATTATTTTCTCGTATTGCAACAAAAAATTGTGAATAATTGTTGCCACTTACAATGCTTATTTCCAAATGATCGGTTCAAAGCTACTAAATCATCATCTAGCTTGTCATATACGAATCTCTTTAAATTAATAATTTATTAATTTATCGATATAACAATATGTCGCTAAATTGATAAAATATCCTGGTCCGACATTATTAATTTTCAGAGGTTTTACTGCAATTCATTTTGGAAGTACTTTAAACTTTTGTTTTTTTTCTTGATACAGATTTCATTAAAATGAATTTTTTTTTTTAAAAATGTTAAAAGTCAACGGGTTGAAAAGTTTACAAATCAAAGTCATATCATTAAATCGATATAAATATATTTTTGAAAAGATCTATTTTTCATCTAGTTAAATGTTTGAGAATGAATTTGATTGGGAATTTTTGTTAGTAAAATGGACTCATCTTCAAAAAACGTGTTTGTTTGATCAATTTGGATGCAGTACGTGACGGCAAATGAGACGCGATGACGGCGGTGTTAGTAGCAGCCGTTACAATTAATATATTTTGAGGCTTTTGACAACTATGTATCATTTACATTACAAAACAAACAAAACATGATGGCTGCTTTGCTTTAAAAGGTCGGTGGTGGTCGGAGTTACTTTACGTGTAAGAAATGGAAGCTATAAATTTCATCAACAACATGCCAAAACGGTTTTGGCTGGGGGAATGTATTTTGTATCTTCAATTTCCAATTATTAAATCATACCGACATTCCTTCTTTTTCAGTTTTCTGCTATTATTTATTTTTATTCATATTACTATCATTATTTTCATCTTATTCCACCTAAGCTATAGCTTCTATTAATTATATGGCTGTCATATAATTGGGTATAAAAGGATAATATTTTGATCAACTATTATTTTTTATTTTGTTTTAAAATCGACCACATGAATGATGAATCATGACATCTTGGTTTTGAGGATGATGTCACTTAGATTTTCCAATTCTTAAGTATGAATCATCTGATATATTCACATATATAATTATATGTGATATACGGAGTATAACGTAAATAAAAATTAGTTATTATAAAACAAGTATTAATTTAAACAAATAAAATAATAGATTTTTTTTTCTTGATCATGAAAATCATCGTGCATCACTAGATATATTTTTGTTTCGTTGATGCATATCTTGTTTAGTTTAATTAATACTTATTTTACAATAACAAATCCTTATATTTATAAACGTTTTATCACCAATGAAAAAATATATATCGTAAAACACGTATAGGTGTCTTACCTTTTACGAAATTTTCTTGACTTTCGTTATAATACACGTAGATACAAATCGTTAAAAGATGAGTCATCTTGGTAGTCCCGGATCCGATTCATGTTTTAGGACGTTTATTTTTTATATTTTATTACTTTTTTGTTTCTGGTTTGTCATGATCTGTATTTCCGCGAGTGAATCATGATCTAGGAAGTTGTCAATAATGGTTGGTTTGTTCGATCTAGCTCAGACTCTTACTTTGTGCTATAAACACATATATCAAAATTTTAAGCGTTCAGTTTTACAATTAGAGATTTGAACAATTGCCAAAAATTAGATGGAATAGTTTTGTTAATCATAAAAATAGATAGGCATATGTCTATCTCTTTTATAAATTATAATTATGCAAAGCTATAGTATATTGCAAATAGATGCTACCTAGACCATGCGTCCACACTTAATGGATTCTCAGTCTTTTGGTCGAAGAACTTGAAATTAATTAAACGCAAAATAAGAGAAAAAGTTAATTTTTATGAGTGACCAATGTTAAAGACGAGGTCGGTTTGCCAACCTTGCATACAACAATTTATTGGTGGATGGTTTTATAAAAGAAGTTTTATCTTTTATATTGAATTTATTTTTTATATAGGATCAGCTTTCTGGCCCAATAGCCAAAGTTGTGTAATCCTGGCATTTCATTTAATTAGGAAAATGGGGCTATCAACCGACCATCCAAATTATGAAATTGAGGGAAGTAATTGCAAACACATCGGTCCCTATTCGAGCTCCCTCTATTCTAATCCATTCCCTCCCACCATCTTTGACTATGACTGCAACATCCGTTCGTTCGTTTAAACGGCACATAGATGGTGCCATTGCCATCAGCGTACCTTTCAAACTTTAGGTCTTAAAAAAATGGATCTTCGGCAGCATCTATCCCTGGATTGCAATAAACAAGAAGAGTGACCTCATACCGTAGAATACCATTACATATATGTCATGATGTGATTTATAGTGACCAAAGTGTGTTTATAATGACATAAACCGGCACTAGAAGATATGATATGTTTTTACTCATTTCCCACTAACGCATCCAATACCACCAAAAATCACTGGTTAAATGAATAGTTGGCTTTTTATTCCATCATATGCATAACTTTGTTTTATACTCAATTAATCTTCAAAAAATTCTCTGCAAAAGATGTATATTGGTGGCTTTTTATTCCATCTTGCCACTTACCCTTCGGGTACCATGTCATTAACCCCCCAAAAGGTTGACATCCAGGCGACCGTCCTCGCACATCAATGGGATGCCGTGAGGTCCAAGACAATTCTTAAGTTCTTTATCAGGCTTGATTGGATTTCTAGCTTGGATGGGAATCATCGAAGCGACGCATCTGTTGTTAGAATATCAAGATTATGCGCATTTGGTAGCGCTTTCTTGATTGGACTTGATTCTCGAGGTCTATGACCTGAATGCTCCCTATCGAGGGATGAAAAACTGTTATTTTGCTACAATTGTACTAGTTGCATTGGTTAACTTTGTATGATTTGCTTGTTTGAATGATTTGCATGCCTCAACTCTTGGTTCCCTTGCAACCATTTATTTCATTTAGATCGTTTCCATGTCAGGTTGTGCTTTTCTCAACACCCCAAGATTCCGCCTTATTGGAACGATACAAATGGTCACAAGTGTAGTGTAGTAATGACACATCATCATTTCTGCCACTGAATTAAGACATGTAAGAACTAGGTTAGCCCAGCGACCAACAATTGGACTAACCTAGTTCGCACATTTCATAGACATCTGGTAGCCTAAATGACAATAATGACATTGCTACATTACTCTTTGCGACTTGAATCCAAACATTAGTCCTTTAAAGAATTATACAAAGTTATAGGTATTAATGGATTACAATGCGAAGTGCATCATCGACAGGGTACAAAGTCGGCAGAACATTAAAAATGATAACCGAATTCACAATGAATAGTTTTAATTTGAATCTATATATGTTCATGAAAGGATGACCCACAAGTAACCATCTTAAAAAAGCTAGCACATAATTGTAAAACGTACATGTTGACATAGGGTCCATGAAGAACCAGCACATGGATATTACCTTTATCATCATATAAGATTATCGGCTCATTTAGCTAAATATGGAAAGCAATATCTTGATCAGTTATAAAAGAGAGAGAGATATATGGAGCATACTAATTAACTTCATACTTTCACTGTTTAATAATCCCCACCAGTTTGTTGTCATCTTCCTTGTCAAGATGCATAGCCCGGCCTCCATATCTTCTTTTAATATATGATTCTTGAATAATCGAAGCAACTTGGCCCATAACCTACGTTCATTATATAGTTAATATAGTGTGTGTGGGATCATCAGAGGCACCATCCATATATGTATTTCCAATAACAGCAAAAGATAATGCACAAGAGAACAACTTTTTTTGGAATTAGAGGAACATATTGCGGGTCCTTAAAGATCGTATGCTTGTTCACCTTCGGATTTCAAATAGTTGCAAACGGGATGATCTGATTACGATAGGAGGTGCCCTACCTTGGATCCATTGTTCGTTTATTTTGATTTGGCAGCTTCTTATTGTATCGGGTTGTGTCCCCATTGCTCATAAGTCGTAACATTGTTTACTTATTCGTTTGCCAAACAAAGACTTCACTAATTCCTTCTATACTTCCCAATTAAGAATATTTATTGATGAAATTTATTCATTTTCTTTATAAAAAAAGTGACCAGAGAACCAAGTCAGTCAATAGTTGCAAAATTCCAATTGCTTTTATTTGCATGACAAGTGGTGTCTAATAAAAGCATAGGATCAGGCCAAAAAAGTTATAAAGCAAAAAGGTTAACTTTGAGAATGTATGATTTGTGTAACACGAGTGATACTAAACTTTGAATAGGGTGAAAGTACCACTAGTACATAGCAATCATCATATATAAGAATGATACCATTTTTGGTCCCGTTATTGCTCATTTGTCCCATTAATTTTACTAGCATATGCTTGTAGCCCTGCTTACTCTTTAAAAATCTGGAGTCTTTTACCAGCCGCGTCAAGTGAATTTTAACAAAAAAAAAAAAAGAATTTAAAAGAATATTGGTCCTTCGGAAATAGGCTATTTTGTTTAGTCATTAAGGACTTTCACTGGGCTGAAAAGCTTGCAGTGCTCTTCAATGTGTTGGGCCCAATATGGTACCATAAAATATCTTACAAACCCACGTCAAGTTGTCCATCCAAAAACACAATGGTTTGTAAAATATATACTCCCCTGTCAAGTTACAAATGAAATACTTCATCAAAGTTACAAAAAAATAATAAATTTCTTTTTTAATTGGAACAGAAAAAATATATAGAGAAAATAACACATGGTTGATGGTGACCCCTAAAAGCATCGTGTACAGCTTGCATCACTGCTGCTGATCTCTAGTAGTAGGATCGTTAGCTTTATATTTTATTCATGTAATGCTTTGATGTGTGTTTAACCTTATATGGCCTGCAGGCCTGTCATGTAAGGAATTAATGTGGCATTCAGCCATGTTACTTATGATGTACTGTTAAAGTTGTTGGTATAAAAGTTTAAGCGGGGTATCCCTTTACCCAAAACAATCTTCAAACTAAATAATCCCCACCATATCTAGAATCCCTATAAAGATGATTAAAAGTTAGTATTAACCATAAATCACTTGATAAGTTTACCGTGGTTAACCCTTTACCAAAAACATAAATCACTTGATTGCAACAAAAGAAAATATGAAAGTTCAACAATTGCTCCCTTGGATGCTATATGACTTTAAAACTTTATTACTCGTATATACGAGTATCTATTTTACATTTACAGAGTTGAACACATATGACACAATAGTATTTAAACGTCGATAAAAAGCATACTAAAGTGAAGATTCATGGATTCGGGCAAGGGTAACCACAAAATCGATCATATAGGTGTATCTCACATTTCTTAAATTAAATAGCCATGATCGAGACCTGATATCTCAATTAAGCAACGCACGTGCCTAGTGCCTGGTTTGTGAAGTCACACTCATGCTCTTTTGAAGGTCATATTTTGCCAACATACTTGTTAAATATTCTAGATAAAAAGGTCAAAGATTGAACTATTGAAGATAACTTTCAAGTATTTCAACATGTACAACAACATATCACTGCAACAAGTTACTTGTATAAATGTATGATAGCTTGTATGAGGTGTAATACTGCAATCTTAAAATACATACTAATTACATCAATGAATTGAATCCTCCAATGCTAGTTATGTTATATATCATACATTGACACCTGCAGGCCTAACATGTAAGTACTAAGTAGAGTTGAACATGAGGCCATGAAAGTTGTAGGATGTAAACTATGTAAATAACTAATCAAGTTTACCTGCGCATGGGATCTGTTTCTTTGCTAATAGAAGGAACCCAAACAGAGTAACCAAAGGCCCATGACGGCGTCTCTTTTTGGGTTCAATTTATAATCAAATTATAAATCTATAGGAGTTAGGAAGTTCGCACCCAAGGGCTAGGCCCACTATTTCTTTTTAGCAAACTTGGACATGTGCCAGTACTCTTATTACAACTCTAGGCCCAACGATAATACTTGCAAAAGTTGCAAGTTCTTTAACCTCCTTACTAAACAATCTCTACATAACTTAAATTATCTTTTTTTTTTTTTTAAAAAGGTGAATTTCGCTTGAGAACTTCGTGTCGCGATACAACAACTAGAGGTCTAACATACGTTCAAGGCCGACTTAACGTTTTTGGAGCCTCTAAACGGAACCAATTTTTGGGGCCTTTATAAAAATCGTTAACTGAGATCTTTTGTCTTTACACGGAGTTAAATTCAACAAAAATAAACCAAAACAACCGTCTTTTTGATAATGTACATACACTTGAAATTTTTTAACATACTTATAATTACCAATTTATTTAATAAAGATAGTTTAGTAGGATAGGATTTGTTATTCAAAAAGGGGTGACGACGCATCTTGTTGTCCGTTTGCCTACCATAGTGTTGTAAAAAAAAAAAAAAGATAGTTTATTGATATAATATAATAATATGTATATATGCTAAAATATATAATAAATAAAAACCATCTAGGGCTTATATAACTGTACATATTAATTTATTTAATCAGAAAAAAGTAATAAATAAACAAATAATATTGCAATCGGAAGGAAAAAAAATGACATAAAAATAGTTAATAAGAAATTAAAAGAAGTGTATCTGTTTGTTGGTGAATTACTGAATGCCTAAATGGTGATGGTGGTATAACTTTTGTTGGGTTCTAAAAACGAACTGCATAGATAAACTTATTGGGTTGGACTATTGCTAAGGTATCAATTGATATCATGTTATCTTTACTATCTTATAAAGCATTTTGATTTTTTATTTATGGTATGTCTTAAAAAATTAAGCATATTTTAATTTAGCCCCTTTCAGTATATTATGGTTCACAAAATGCCCCTCCACACACTATAACACTAAATTATCATATCTACCCTTATAATAAATTGTCACTTCTAAAACAAAATTCCGCTGCAACGCGCGGGTATTATGCTCGTAAAAGGAAGTAGGTTTAGTCTGGCCAAAACAGAGATGCAAAATTGGGGGCCTTTAAGATTGGGGGCCTTAAACTGTCGCCTAGCCCACTAAGCTTATTGGGTCGGCCCTGCATACGTTGTTTTAACCGGGTCCGTGTAAGAGAGCTCCCTCGAAGTAGAAATGTGTATTTCAAATACCCGATTGGGGGAAAACTCCCTACTAATCTGCCCAAAGGCACGACGATCAATAGGGGTAAACCCTGCCTCCTCAGACTTGAACTTGGGTACACCCAAGTCAAACCTTCATAGAAAGATTTCCTATGTACAATGTACTTCCCAAGTCTTGAACCCAAAACCTCCTGCTTGTAAGGCAGGTGCTCAACCACTTGAGCTAACTAAGAAGTATCTAGGTCCTTTTATCTGTTTGCTTTAAGTTAACATTAACTGTAAAGCCGAAAGAGTAATATGGAACAACATGCTACAAATATGAGTGTCCTAATTAAGATCTACAAACCCAAACCTAAGCTGGTGGATTCAACCTACTTTAACATAGTCGACAACATTAATGTGTTCATCGAATTTGATACAACATGTTACATACGACTCCAGAAGATGAGTCACATCCAATTGATTTCCAACGAGCAAATAGCTTAATGGTATAAGATATCTCACACAAGTCTCTCAGTGATGCAAGGCTCAGGTTCGAGTTTTGCTGAGAGAGCTGAATGTTATCCCAATTAAATGTTGTGTCTTTAGACAATTTAATTGAGGGATTTCTCTCCTACAAGGTATTAAAGGTGATGAAGCTCTCTAGCGCGAACCCGGTTAAAATCCACACATTTGAAAAAATTCCAACTAAAAATAATGATTTAATCCAAAAAAGATATCAAGAACAACGGGTAACATATATATGATTGACCAAAAGTCACACTTTCTATAAATGATAAATCTATAATATTTTTAAACTAAATAATTATCCCAAGATTGATAGTCAAATGTGTGTGGATTATGAAAACGAGTAATTTATACATCATAATATTATGTGAGTATCAATCACACATCACACAACATATATGATATATGTATATATACATCTTCGAGAATAGCCTGTCAGTCTGTCACCAAGAAACCAAGGTTAACATCTTCCCTAGTTCCCCACACCTACTGCTGCAGGCTTAAGCTAGTCAACCAATCAATTATTATCCGCCAACTCCATTAATTATTTGTGTGAATGCCTATTACAAAAATTATATAGTATATGATGTATAAATTATTAAGTGACCTATTTGGCAAATTCTTTCATTTTCATATTTATCAACAACGTTTAGGAGATACTTAATATTATTGGTATTTGATTCACATTATTTAAGATAGTACAGTATAAGGTTATCCGGAATAGGGCATATTCAAAGGGTGGGAATATCCGCCATGTGACGCCATATCATCATCAAGAATTTATTAGAAAAAGAGGGAGTGGTGTAGTGGGCGAAATGGGGGCAAAACTAGCCTTTTGATTGGCCACACACATGAAACAAGGCACACTCACAAGAAATTTTTAAGCGAAATATATTTTCCGCCTGAAAGGTTATTTGGGCTTAATCGGCAATAGGGGGTGGTATGAAGGGCGAAATTAGGGGGTCTCTCGCCCCACTCCCCTTAGCTTAAGATATATTTAGTCTATAATCTTGAAGTTATAAACGGGCCGGTCTCATAAATCAAGTTTATTTGAGCGGGTTATTGTTAATTATTTCACCTATAAAAAAGTTGTCATTTAGTATTAGACTTAATTAGAAGTTGACACGGATGTCACAAAATAATCTTTAATCTGTTATTTATCTAATCATACAAGTATTTATCTACGTTGACTATATATATATATATATATATAGATAAAGGTGAAATCAAATATGCAGCGGTCTGCAGCTATCATGGCTGCAGACTGCAGCCATGTACAAATTTTTAAGTTTTTCTCTTTTCAATTTAAACTTTTTGATATATAAATATACGAAATCCCCTTTGATTTTCACCTTGCTGCAACTAAAAATGGTTGCAGTCCGCTGCAGTGATGTTAAACACATAAATAAAAAGAAGTGGCTGGAGTAAATTTGTTATTAACAAATAACATTTTCTTTTATTTTACCTAAACTGTTTTAAAAAGTCACTAAAACTCAAAATTATTACTATTAACATTTTCACTGTCATTAAATTACAATAATAATTCTTGTATTGTTAATTTATTAATAGTTCATGCATGTATCTTCGGATATTCGATCAATTATGTTGGAAGTACGGGTACCCATACAAAGGCTTCTTTGAGGTGAGGCAAGAGCATTAGCCTAGAAACCAATTTCTACAGGGCCCAAAAAATTAGATATTATAGCTTAGAGTTTTATATATTTATTATTTTAAGGCTAAATAAAATTTTAGTAACAAAGCATGTGAGAATTTGATCAACAAAGATAAGGGAAAACGTCATCTTAAACTTCTCCAATTTTGGGGCCTTTTTCTTCATTTTGCCTCAAGGACCAAATTCTAGACGACCGTGCACCCATATTATCATAAGTTACTCCATTGATAGTGATAGCTATGAAACTAATAAAGAGTGATGAGATATACGTTCATCTTTGCAATCCCGTTTTTTTAGTGACTTTTTGACTAATTTCCATATAGTACGTTCCAATTAAATTTATTTTGTATCGGTTATCTTCTTTAATTCTTTGTTTTCACTATTATTGGATGAAATTGTGATGATTATTATCGTTATAATCCATCTCAACGAATGTAAAATCTAGATTGGGTCTTTTTTTTTTTATTGAGTAATTATATGATCCAAATTTCTATTGATTGTGAGTTATTATTAGCAGCAAGACCCTTGATAGTCAATGACATATATATATATATATATTATATATATAGAAATGTTATTTTGAGAATTTTTTTTTTGCGAAAACCTTTGAGAACTTTTCAAATCAAGCTCATCCGATGATTATTCTTTACATGAAATTTGTTTTTTGATTGTTTTCTGAATAACTTATGTGTAATTTTGAAGTTTATAATTGTGTGGAGGCATGGATTATCATCTGTTATACAATTATGTGGAGATTTGGATTCTTGATCACATGTGCACGAATATTGCTATGATCACATGTATGCAAGTCGATCACATATAATCATAGCAATATTCGTGCACATGTGATCAAGAATCCAAATCTCCATATAATTGTATAACGAATAATAATCCATGCCTCCACACAATTATAAACTTCAAAATTACACATAAGTTATTTAGAAAACAATCAAAAAACGATTTTCATGTAAAGAATAATCATCGGTTGGGCTTGATTTGAAAAGTTCTCAAAGGTTCTCGAAAAAAAGTTTCTCAAAATAACTTTTCACTATATATATATATATATATATATATAAGTTTGATTGTATAACTTTACAAAAAACTTCCGACATGCTGGCAATTCGAAAAGGTCGTCCTTATTACGGGGAGGAGCGTTAGAAGGACTAGCGGACTAGTAATTAAGATTTGTTTGGATAGAATAAAAGATACGGAGTATATATGATTTGTTGTTTTGCTAGCTGCTTTTGTTTGTTTTTTATGTTGTGGTGTTGACATAATACTGTCAACTAATGGTTGGGCACCAATTAATAATTTTCTTCATAAACAAACGTGTCAATATGTTATGTCAAAGAGAAATAAAAATGCGCAAAGAAAATAGAAACAAATATTCAAAATTAATGATTAATGTATCATATATCGAAATTGGCTTATTTTAACGAATTATTAAGTGTATTCTGTATTGTATAAGAAATAATTTATGTTTGTTGGTTTGGAAATCTATAATTGAAGCTTGATTCTCATGGTTTCAATCATTTACCCCTTGAGCGTGTAAGTATATGTGTATTTTTAAGGAGTTTTAAGTTTTTTCATGTTCTCTTTTGAAAGTTATTGGGTTCAAGTCTTTTCAAGGAATTTCTTCTTCAGAGTGGTATATCCTTAGG
The DNA here is from genome assembly GCF_010389155.1 of Erigeron canadensis. NCBI lineage: Eukaryota > Viridiplantae > Streptophyta > Magnoliopsida > Asterales > Asteraceae > Erigeron > Erigeron canadensis. The sequence goes on along the minus strand of NC_057762.1, from coordinate 38,865,908 downwards.
GGATTCCCTTAAAGGTAGTAATTAACGAGAGAACATAAATCGTGGGTTGAGGTATAGATACTATCTGTTAGGTTGTCACTATGACTTGTAGTTCTATATATGTGTGTGTCGGTGTGTGTATACACAACTTAAAGTGGCATGGTTTCCCGTAAAATATGGGACTAGTATATTAAGACGTATATAAATTGCTTATTGATTGAGAAATATATAGAGGTGTGCAAAGGTGAACTACACCCAAGCTAGGGTAACCTGAGCTACGGGTCATTTAGAGTTTAGATACACGTATTAAAAAAAAAATGTATTATTTAATTTATTGGTAATACAGGCCAAATAAATAACTGATTCTAAACTTTTCAAAGATTATTCTAATAATAATACTCATAAAGATTTATTGTGCAAGTAAATTATATATGAAAACTACCAAAGTGCCAAAATTTATTAAATACCTATAAAAAAAAAAAAGCCAAAAATCCTAAAAACTTGCTAAAATCGTAACAATTTAGTCCATGTCGTTATTTAACGTCAATATGAGGATAACGATAAAAAAAAAATGTGTGCTACCCATCCCTTTCAATCTTGGTTCCGCCACTGAAGGTGTGTCGCTATATGATATATAGTTGGTATTTTGTAACTTAAGATTGATATTGTGACACAAATTATTTTTAATTCCTATAATTTTTTTGTAAGGCGAAAGTTGTTTTCGATGATGTTAGTTTCATATAGTAATTTTACGGAGGCAGAATCAGTTGTAGAGGGAAAGGCATTAGTTGTCAAGAAAACAAAGGGCAAGACTGTAGCTTCAATTTTTGGCAAATTGGCTAATTTTGGACCAATGAAAAGCCAACACGTGTTATTGTCAAAAACTAGCTAAAACTTGACAAATTACATGGTGTAGTGTACAAAACTAGCCAAAACTTGCCAATTTACCAATGTCGGAAAACATATAAAAGATAACCGGAAAATAAATAAAGTTGCCGGAAAACATAAAAAGTGACCATTTTTTTATAAAATAGAAACTTGGGCTCAGAATTTAGGGGTCGAGAATTTCAGAAGTTGGAGACGCCATGGCTGCTAACCCGAAGGTTTGCCCCGCCAAGATACGCCCCGAATCATCCGAGTCCCATTTTTACGAACATTTTGTATCATCATCGCTCATTTAACGAAACACCGGCAATCTAACTATTCAATGAGATCATCATCGGATAAGACTACTTTTTTTGGCTACCTATTGCTTTAATGACACAAAATACAAAAACACTACCAACGAAAAATCCGGCAACGCTACCGCTAAGTTAACACTACCAAGCTAATCACAAACATGCAATTAACGTCAATGGTGAAGTCCTAGCGGCGCTGGTAAGCTTTAGGATCACTTCCAGCGGCGTTGGGGATTTATGTGAGCGGCGCTGGTCCTGGACAACAACATGAAAGTTGTAGATCTTTCTCTCGCCTTTCTGTGGATAGCTTACTCGTCAGAAACGAAGTCCGTATGAAGAAGTTATGCCCAAAAAACCAACAGGTGGTCGTATGCTTTATATCGACCTTAAATCCTTCATCTTCCGCTTGCTAGTCTTCGTCCAAAAGTCTTGTGGCTTTGTGTTAAGTTGAGTAGAGACGTTTTTTTTTAACTTGCACGCCTTTTGAACCTGTCATAACATGTCATCCCATTAAGTACCAAAAATTCACATTTCTTAACTCATTTACACATCAAAAGACGACCTAATGATATGGGAAATAATCACAAAATGGACGCTCATCACTATTCTAATTATAGTACAATACTCATAGGTTCGTCGTTGTCATTATTAGGCGAGCCATATTGATGAAATTGTTTGTCGTAGTCATTCCACAAGACACATTTTCTTATTATTGAATATTTGGAAACCAGTTGTACTCATAATGTGATATTATTATGGTAGAATATTAAGAATTAAAATATAAACATACTTGTGATATTGTACTTGACATTCAAGTATATGTATTTGATCATGATGCGAGCCCATAACACGCATAGGTTTATTTTCAATCACATGTTCTATGATAATTAGATAACAAATAGGACTTTTGATTTGAGTGACTATTGTAACTTTAAACATTAAGACGCAAAACTAATATATAAAAAATAAGAAAATTATGTACCTTTTTGACTAAGAGGTAGAATTAATTTTGAATGGAGTTCATATTGATTTGGATTTAGTATTCAAGTAATCCTCTGTTGTAAATCGTTTTTTGTTTTGTAATCGTCCCATGTTTTGTGATTCCTATTGTGTTTAGGATAATGATGTTGTATATCATCACCTGTTATTATGTTAGAGATATGTATCTAGAGTTCAAATTGTGTTTATATTAAATATTAAACTAAATATTAATCTTTTTAATTTATAAAATCTAATATAATATTTGTTAATATGTCATTAGATTTAAATAAATTTTGAATACAATATTTCATATTTTGAAATTTTTTAATTTAATTAAATGATTTTAAATTTTATAAAATTCTCTTAAGTTGATGGTTTAAAATAAATATAAATTAAATATCTAGGGCTAAAAAGTGTAACTTATTAATGAAAAACAAAAAAGTGTACATTAATGAGACCTTTTTACAAATTAATATAAATACTAATATAATAATATATTTTGATAATGATTATTAGAAATTTTAATTTGTAGTAAATCTAGATGATGACATAAGCGAAAGAACAATTTAAGAAAATTGAGCGATTTGATTAGTTAATAAGTCATTAGTTCAAATGTCTTATAGTATATATATATATATATATATTTTAGACCCGTAACAAATACACGAGTTTTACGACATTATTAATATAATATTTAATATATGGAAAAAAATATTTATATGATATAAGAATATACTTAAAAAATAATTGAGATATTAAAATGTAATGCTAAATGTTAGACAGAAGATTCTGTCTCCTAGATATAGTTTAATTCCAATTACTAAAAACAATAAATTATTCTAATTATAGTTTGATTACAATTAATAATAACAACAATGATTATCCTAATTATAGTTTGCTTACAATTATTATTATTAGAAAGATATTTTGCAATAAAATATATTTTATTTTTAAGTTTGGTTAAAAGTGTAGATTAGTGATGAAAAAGCAAAAAGTGTAAATTATATTAATTATTTTTGAATTGGGTTAAAAGTGTAAGTTAGTGATGGAAAAACAAAAAGTGTAAATTTATTTATACATGTGTTAATTTAATTAATTTTGAGAAATTGGGGGCTGTGATTGGTCAACAATTATTATTATTAGAAAGACATTTTAAAATAAAACATATTTTATTTTTGAATTTGGTTAAAAGTGTAGATTAGTGATGGAATAGCAAAAAATGTAAATTATATTAATCATTTTTGAATTGGGTTAAAAGTGAAAATAATGATGGAAAATCAAAAAGTGTAAATTAATTTAGACATATGTTGATTTAATTAATTTTGAAAATTGAGGGTTGTGATTAGTTAATTGAAATTTAATCAATTGTTTATGATATTATAATATTAGATATTCATATATTTAGTTCATAAAAACTTAAAATTTTGAAAATATAGGTTCTAAGTGTTATACTTTGCATGTTGTTGTACAATAATCACACGTTCGTCACTGTCATTATTAGCTGAGATATATTGATGAAATTGTTTGTCGTAGTCATTCTACAAAGCACATGATACAATACTTTATTATAGGATTTTTTGAAACCAGTTGTACTAATAATGTGATATTATTATGAACGATAGTTAAGAATTTAAAATATAGACATACTTGTGATCTTGTACTTGACATTAAAATATATGTACTTGATCATAATGCGAGCCCATAACACGAATATATTTTCAATCGTTTGCCCTATGATAATTAGATAACAATTAAGATTGTTTCATATTCTTTGATAACAATTAGGACTCTTGATTTGAGTGACAATTAAAACTTAAAAGAATTAAATAATATTTTTTGTAACTTTTTGAAAAAAAAATTAAAAAAATTCTCTTAAGTTGATGCTAAATAAGTATAAACTAAATACTAAGGGCTACAAAGTGTAAATTATTAATGAAAAACAAAAAAATGTAAATTAACGAGACTTTTTCTACAATTTAATATAAAAACTAATATAATAATATATTTGGATAATGATTATTAGGATTTTAAATTTATTGTTAATCTAAATGATGACATAAGCGAGAGTCAATTTGATTGGTTAATAAGTCATTAGTTCAATTATCTTATAGTATATATTAAGATTAAGATAAAGATAAAGATAAGATTAAGATTAAAATTAAAATTAAAATTAAAAATAGTAGTTAAGAGTCTTAGACCATTTGTGTTCTTAGATACAATATTTGTTTAGCCTAGAGTCTTAGACCATATTGTGTGGACGAATTAGACAAAATTTGGTCTCTATTCTTTCTTAAAACTAAATAACCATGTTGAATAATTATATTAATTTAACAATAATTACTTCACTTCTAAATTCTAATCACAAGCATACGCCATATATTCTCGAAATATTTTAATACATAATTTCATTTCATTAAACTAGTTAGGGCTGTAAACGGTTCGGTTCGGTTAGCTAGAAATTTCGAACCGTTTTTCGGGTTTCGGTTCGGTTCGGTTAGTTAGAATTTTTGAACCGTTAAGTTAGGTTACCCGAAAATCGGTTACCCGAAAATCAGTTACCCGAAAAAGTCGGTTAATTTCGGTTTTATTTTTGGTTAACCATTTATTAAAGTTATGCTAATATAAAGTTTAAGTTTTAATTACAATAGTCAATTTACATTGCATTAATTAATTTTTTTATATATATAATAGATATTTAACTACATTAATATTTTGTTTTATAAATAAATATACATTTTATCTAATTGTGAATTACTTTTTTCTAACGTTTTATTTATACAACGCAAGTTTCTATTTAAGAGTCATAATTTACTACTTAAAATGTCTTTTATATGATATTACTAATGTTTTTGATAAATATCTTAAACAACGTTAACAACTTTTTTTAAAAAGAGTATATATATAAGAAAATTACTTATAATATTCAAAATTAATTATAGATTGTGAAATAAAGTTAGTAAAATTGTTAATATCTTAGACAACAAATACAAAAATTTAGCTAAAGAGATATGTAAATGATGTATTTATGGAATACATATATGTGTAAACATACATATATATGATTATATGTAGGTATATATCAAAATTTGGTTCGGTTCGTTTAACCGCGGGTAATGAATATTAAAAACCGTAACCGAACCGTTACACTTCAGTTTTTATGTTTTCGGTTTTTTCGGGTTTCGGTTTTGGTTTTTTCGATTTCGGATCACGCAGTTCGGACCGGTTTTTCGGTTTGCCGGTTCATTTCTTACACCCCTAAAACTAGTCATATGAAGCAAGTAATGACACTCCAAAAGTATACGTGGATTCAATTTTCAAACATGGGTGTTATATATATATATATATTCAAGTCCACGCCTGCCGTCCACCTTCACATATAACATCTTTTCCAACATCAAGTGAATTCGTTACCGAAAATTAAAAATTATGGTGGAACCAACACACATCGCACTGGCGGCAATAGTCACCGGAATACTCCTTTTACTATTTTTTTGCTTTTTCTACCACCCTAAACCGCCACAGCCAGTCCCCGAAAACCCTTCAATCTCCAACGGCATGACAACCTCGAAACCATTGTTTAGTTGGTCCGACAACCCTTCATTAATCACCGATGCTGTCGAAAATGGTTGGTCTCGATTTGCTTTTAATGACTATGTTTCATCGTTGTCTGTACGATCAAACAGGTTTCTTCTGGGCTCTTGCGCTGCTGGTGATGACAGCGCAGAAGACCAGGAGATGGAAATTAGTTGGGAAGTCTGTCAAGGATCCGCCGATTTCATGCAAAAGGTTAGGTTGAATACGGGGTTAAAGAAAATTGTTAAGACCACGAGTCCTGCAATGGCTGCGGTTTCAGTTATAAAATCCGCGTTGCCATTGCCTGGACCCGTGTTAGGGAACTCATCTCCCTTTCCACAAGAAGCATATTTTGAGATTACGGTTTTGGCAAACTATGAGAATGATGTTAATGGAAAAGGGAAGGTAAATTCGGGAGAAGGGGAGAATATCAAGTTGATTCAAGAAAATGGTGTAAATTGTGGAAATAATGTGACGGATGTGCATGCTACTTATGAAGAGTTGAGGGGCCAAAATGGGACAAAGGAGTTGATTGAAGGGAAAAATGAGGTAAATGTTATGATATCGGTAGGGCTTACCAGCGGAGGTCCACTTCCGGTGAAACTTCCGGGCAGTTATCCAGGATCAGTTGGCTTCAATTCCGATGGGTCTATATATTTAGATGGTATGTTAGATCGTTTATCCTTTTCTTTTTCTATCACCCTTTTTTTTTCTATCTTTTATTTTTTTGGACTTATTTCAATAACTATATATGTTTGACTGGTCATATAACAAGTTAAAACAAACATAATCGAGACAATAAAGGCTAATGTAACACTAAAGTATTTATTAATGAGTATTTTTTTCTTTCGAATTCTAAGGTCATGTCTCTAAGTCTATTAATAATGATCGAATAATTTTCTTGCACCAAAGATGTTAAGTAATAGGGAGATTTATCGCATCATCAATCATCAATATATTATATACTCTTCAGGCCCATGCCATGAATTTTGGGTGCCCAGCTCGATAATATATTAATGGTGCCCATTAAACGTCAAAATTTATCATTAACGGCTGAAGTATAGTAAGTATATAACAAAAGGTATCAAAACAACCATAACAATAATGTCGTTCAAAAATATCTTTTATTATACTAAAGCATGGTTGCTCTAATAACTTATCGACCAATCATAGCTTTCGGTTTCTTAATGTTGACTATAGCAAAGTTTTCTAACTTATTTTTAAATGCATCAAAATTTAAGTTTTGATAATTAATACCATACGTTGTTTAAGTCTCACATAAAAAAATTAATCAAAGTATATAAATCAATATATCTGTTTGAACAATGAACACTTCTAGTTTGCGTATTTACTCTTTGCGACTATCTGCATATATTAACATCAAAAAATATAGGATGTGATTATTATATATGGTATAATAATAAAAAAATAATATAATGCATAAGATATTGATGGACTAGTGGACTTTAATATATAAGATAACAACATCTTTTGCTTATAGATATATCTTTAGCAACAAAATTAATTTAATATATCAATATATAAAGTGACTCAGTGACGTATTGTATACAAAATTTAGTGCCCTTACTTTTTGGTGCCCTGCTCAACATATTGATATTTTGATTAATAAACACTTTTCATATAATTAGCGGTTAGGCTTAGGATAACTTGTAAAAGAATATTTTGTTAAGGCACAATAATATTATTGTCTCATTATTCATTTGTATGGAAGTACGAGTATATAATAACACAAAGCAGCTATGGTTGGTCCACCTACCGACAAACGTGAGACCCACAATATATTTTAACACTTACAAAAGCGCATAGCTATTATTATTATATTATTATTATTAGGAAAAAATGTTAACGTGTATAAAAACTATGTAAATTTTCATATCGAGAGTACATCTTTGAATTTTATATAAATATACAACTATTAAATATACATTAACAAAAGCCCTTAAAACTTTATTTAATTAAACTCTTATTATTATATGATTATTATATTGCCTACTTCTCTCAAGTCTTCTCGTGTTGTATTTTCTGTTAAACCAAGATTTGTTTTCATTTTACCACTTAATTTGGTCTTGAATTTCTTTATACTTTTAGATTCGAGTCGACTAATAAGTTTGTATCCACAAAATTTTGGTAACCTAATTTCTTTTTAAAATATTTTCACTCTGTAATTATATATGTGTCTAAATATTGTTTGCAAGCATAATAGTTGATTTTTACTAAAACTAGCTAATGGTACTGTTACTTTTAAAGATTTGTAATTATTTCTTAATTAGATATGTGCTCTAGTAACATGTGTTTATGTTCATAATTCCTTCTTTTCACGGTGATGGTGTTTGTTTGATGCTTTTGTAGGAATTAAACTCGAAGTCGAATCGATTATCGAAAGATGGGAAGGAATCGGCAACGTGATTGGTTGTGGCTACAATCCAAGCCATAAAAAGGTTTTCTTCACATTAGATTCAAAACTTGTACATGAAATTAATTGTAAGGAAGAAGAATATGGAACGCCACTCTATCCAACCATAGCCGCGAATAGTGACGTTCAAGTACTAGTAAACTTTGGGCAAAGTATATTTAAATATCCACCGGCGAATTTGCAAAGAACTCAAAATCCTTGCTTCATTGGACCTATGGCGACCTCTTCATCGTCGGGGTACGAAGATAGCAAAGAGCTATTTTCAATGGGAATAATAGATTCACAGTGGTTAAATCAAAGCACGCTAAGAAGTGGACAATGTTATGCCAATATAAATAAAGGAAAGCCAAGAGATTGTGATGAGGCTTCTGAAGTAGATATGTTTGAAATCGTTATAGAAAGTAACAGTTACAGAAAATCACCCAACACACACTCTTAACCATAGGAGGTGATAAACTCATATGGGTTTTTATCTACCCATAACAATTGTTGCATCATATAGTTATACGGTACAAGTATGTGATGCAACAATTGTTGTGGATGGATAAGAACTCATGTAAGTTTCTCACTATCAAACTTTGATATTATATTTTTTTTGGTGGAAGTCGATGTTTTGTTGGCCAAGTATATAATCGAAATATTTGAACCTGGTGATGAAATATGGAATGTGTTATGTATATGAAGACTTTCGAGCTTACAATTTATCATTTTTTTTGTTTGGCAAAGGTGTAAATTAGAGAGAACATTTCGATCTCCAATATCACATTGGTACCTAAATGCATATGTCGTACAAGTTATGTCTCAGTAAAATACCTCCATCAAATACCCCACAAATTTGAAATGGATGTAAAACTAGCATTGGAACTAGCCTATCTTAAACAACCACATCGCCGTCGCCGTCACCACAAAATCGCCACCATCACCGTCACCATTTCTGGCGCCGCTATCACCACACCGGTGTCGTTATCACCATCGCCGTTGCATCGCACTGACACACGTCTAATTAGCTATAACTATATAAATGGCATAAAAATGGGATAAATAGTGTGATAAAATGATACATAATTTGAAATTTAATATGCCAATTAACTATAGATGTCAACTAAGTCAAAATTTATCTTACCTAAGAGCATCTATAATGGTAACTTGAGTAAATTTTTTTTTTTTTTTTTGGTTATAAATCAGTCTTCAAAAACATTTTACCATTAAAGAAGATGATTTCTTTTATGAATAGTTAAAATTTTTCAACCTATTGTTAAAAATAAACACTTTTCTCATATTACATTTAGTTGCAACGAGTCATATGCTTGCGCAATGTAACGACAATGGTGGTAGTGGCATGGGGTGGCGGCGGCAGTGGTGGTGACGGGTGCTGAATTATTTCATTAAGGATATTATAGGTGTTAAGGGAGGTAATGTAGTTATTTTAAGGATCCAAGGATTTATGTTGTAAATTATTTCATTAAGGATATTATAGGTATATTAGATATAGATGTTTAAATTAATAAATAAAGAAAATGTATTTTGGGTACTTCAGTTCCTTAACTAACATTTTAAAAAAGGGTTGATGCATTAGTATATATATTATAGATATAATGATTTTTTGTTAAAAAAATATTTCAAAAGCTTTTTTTTTCATTAGAGTAAAAGCTTGTTCTATAGATTTTATACAACTTAATCATTGAAGATGCTCTAATAAAGTATATTAGGATCACAAAATTTCTTAAACTATTTAATTAATGAATTAAAAAATTAGTAAACATGTATATTAATATTAAATGGAAAAATAAAAAATCAAACAGGATTCAGCCCAATTGTCTATTTTGCTTGTCTTATATTTTAGACTTGAAACTATGAACCTTTTTTATTACATTTTATCAAACACTTTTTATACAAATTTTGAAAATCTTATAATCCAATCCACAGCGAAAATCTGAGAAAAGTGCTATATGTACACCAATTTATGTATATTGATTTCGTTATACAATTTCTATAATAATGAATATTAAATAATAAATAAACACCAATAGAAATAAACATTAAGTACATAGTAAACAAATCTAAAAAAAAAACTTTTGATTTATAATAAAATATCAACCGGACTTTCCGAGAGCGATGTAGAATTGACTTATGAAGTTGAAGAGGTGAAAGACGATGATTTGTGTTTTGAATTAAATTAAAAAACCCCCAATTTCTATAAATTATGGGTTTATCTTGCGTAAAATTGAAATTTGCGTATGAAAGAAGTCTTGAAAATCGATTTGGAAGATATAATAATTATGATATGCAACTAGATTTAGACTCGTGTCAAATACACAGATTGTTTATGACATATTAATAATAAAGTTACATATATGTAATCTAAGAAAAGTTATGAACAACAAACCAGTAAATTTCAAAATGTAATTAAAATTATGAAAAAATAAACCGATAAAATATAAGTAATGTAATGAAAATCAAAAGCGCTTAACTTATACGTTTATCAATATCATGTTAAGGATTGTTGTTGAAACAATTTTTTCTAACAATACAATCATAGTAATTTCTTGTAGTTTTTGTTGTGGTATTTTGTTTCCATGAAAGTTTTGAATTATATAATTGTTAACAGTTAGATATGATATTTTTTGTATATATATAGCGATTGATAATTTGATAAGTTATAACTATAAAAAACTTGATTAAGTTATAATTAGAGTTGGATACAGACTAATTGTAAACAAAGTTGGTTTTTTATTTATTAAAAAGATATATTTTTATTATTTTATTAGTTGGATATTTTGGATAAACGTACATGAGTTTTATATTTTATGTATTTTATTTCAATAAAATTATTATTTTAAGAAAAAGGACTGAAAGTGTAAATTGATGATGGAAAATCAAAAAGTATAAATTATATTATGACATGTGCTAATTTAATTAAATTAGAGAAATTGAGAGTTATGATTGGTTAATTAAAGTTAGCTCGGTTGTCTTTTAGCATATATAAAGATAAAGATAAAGATATGATTTATTATTTGATCGATCAAAGTTTGAAAATTTTGATACAATCCCTAATCGAAAACGGTCTTGATATGTTGGACAAATTAAGAAAAGTGATATTATGTATCAATAGACACCTCATTAAAAAAGAAAATTAGTTAAAGAAAATAAAAAAAATAAAAATTGTATCAATAACTATGTGCCGTGGCTTAGAAAAAGTTGTCAAAAACTTGCTTATATCAAGTTGTTGTGATATCGGGAAAAAAAAATTTGAGATGCTGGACTCAAACCCAACCTCCTTCAATTTTTTTTAATCTTTTCATAAAGTGAGAACATAACTATATACATGTGGCAGATGAGGTTCAAACCTATAAATTAAAATGATATGAAGGACACTTAAGATAAAAGCTGATATGACGAGCAAAGAGTACCACATCAAATCAACCATATCATCTCTTCGTAGATCTTACTCAATTTAAAACTTAGAGAGAAAATTATCGACGACTGGAGATTATTAATGTAATGATAAATAAAGGATAAATAATTATTGGCTCTCAAATAGTCAAATCATGCAACGATAATTAATCTCTTACATGAAAGAGATGGATGTATCTTTCAAAAAGAAAAAAAAAACAGATGAATGAGCGGAGCCCAATTCTTTTGATCAGCTCGCTTTGATAGAATATGGGCCTTTGTACACATAATTGCTACAGAATCCTGTACAAAGCTGGACTTTTAAACCCAAATTGTTCTTGAAAAAATCCGTGGCCTCTAAACGCAGGCGGCAGGCCTTCATCCAACTCATTCAACTACAACAAAATAACATATCATTTCAAAAAAACATACTAGATAAATATACTTGAAAAAACCGTTTTCTACATCTGTCCACCACTAGACCACCTTGATGGTCGTTCAAAACTAATTAACACTCTGTTATGTTTTAAATTTCGAAACATGCATTAATATCTTGTTTTTTTATATACAGTATAATGGAAGAAACGGCACACTATGTATGCAAACTTTTCAATCTATTTTGTGTTTGTTGCAAGTTAAAAGGTTTATTCTAGAGTTTATTTTTCGTTCAATATTCATTAGGGTTATGAAATTATGGTTTAATTAGTGTGTTGTTTTCCATAATTAGTTTTTTGCTTTTGTATTTACTGTTTGATAATCAATTTACAAGTTTTGTTCAAGAAAAGATAAAAGTAGACATTTATGGAATTGATAGGGTTCATCACATGGTATGTTTCCTTTGAGCATATATTATTGCGTATTAGGTACTAAAGATATTAACTTGTTAAGCATATGCATGAAAATTGATAGTTGAATGGATGGATGATGAGTAATAGAGAACAATTCTACTTTTTCATCCCACACCATACATAAGTACACACATCATGTGTGGGGGATGAAGTAGTTGTTATAAAATTATTCTTTAATAATGTTTTTGTAAAGAGACAAACAATATTAGTACTATTATTAATAGCACTTCGGAATATATTTTGGTTGCCATCCTTACTTGAAATAGAGTTTAGTTGGTTGAGCTCTCAAAAGAGATCGAGTGGATTTCATTTTTAATTTCATTGTTAACTTGTTATTAAATCAAGTTCAAGCATATTGTTCTGAATTTTTGTTGATTACGTTTTTTGATAGGAAAGAGTGAAAGACTTATGGTTTATGAATATACAACAAATTAAAGATTTTAATGAAAAATAATTGCTTATTCATAGGAATTCTAATTTAATTTAATAAATGTGTGTGATGCGCATTAGGAGTTTGTCATATCTAAGAAAAAGGGTAAAAATCAAAGAAAATGGAAATGATTATCATGTTTGTTGCATAATTGTGTTTGTGGTAAGCTAAAGAGAATAAGATTGGATTTGGAAATGAATGGCCAATATGAGAAATTGGCAAAAGAATGTCTGGAGTGAGTAACAAGTGAGATTAGGACTTGGGATTTGATGTAAAAGAATGTGGGAGCATGTGATCAAAAGTTCCACATGGGCTTTCCAAAATATAAAGCATTGAGGATGAGGTGGGCCTAGAAGGTGTGTGAGAGAGCCTTAGAAAAGAAATTGTTAACAACTCTCCAAAGTCCAGACTCCAGTTTTTTTTCAGGGTATGTTATTTGAACGATACATGATGTATGAATCGGAATAGAAATTAGGCAGAAAGTTCGGTCACAAAACACAAATTGCCTATGTACTTGATATTTAATATGTTGAATAATCTTTTATACCATGTTGATGCTAAAATAAAAACTAAAAATAGGTGAACAAGTTGTTACATGTTAGAAGCGTTAAGTGATCTTCACAATTACAATAGACATAGATATAGTCATCAAATGTGGTAGTTATGATTTGGATTTAGTATATTCTGCTGTCTTTTATCTACATACATTTTATTTTTTTAATCTACCGAAAGATGTTTCAAAACATCCTATTGACAACTAACAATCTTCAAAAAAGAGCAAGGCATCTATGATCTACAAAACAGATTTTATATAGGTCGGTGCTATGCATCACATGGTGGGATAAAGTTATATATTCATACTAATAAAATATATTACTCTCTGAAAGTATGAAACATTGTTATTGATAGTCATTTTTTCATGCCTATACGCCTATATGAGTACGCGTTTACATTGTCACTTTTCCTGTTTGACAGATTTCAAAATATATAGACAACAAATTAAATTTTGTAGATGCATGTATATTTGTAAATAATAGTTTAGAGAACTAATTATGTAATTAATAATTACATTTGCTCTGTATATAGTCGACTTTGGCTTCATTTTCAGTAAAAATGAAATAAACGTAAGGAATATCTTGTCGATCTCATTATTGTGCATTCTTATATGTGGTTTTCTAATAGATCGAAGAAGAGGACTTTATCATCGGTGGAGTGGCTTTTTAATCCTCTATTGTTCGTCTAGGTGGTTATCCCTTAAGGCTTATTCAAGAATGCTTCAAAAACACCTAGATTTTGTAATTATAGTGATTGTATATGTTGTTGGGGCTTTTAGTTCTTTGCTAAAAGTCATGTTTTTAATTATTATTATTATATATCAATTTATTGTTGTTAGAAAAAGAAAAATGAAATAAACTTTTACAAACTCTCATATATTTCTGTCAATAATCTTTTATAATTTGTTAAATTTGGTAATGCACCAAATAAGGTGTTTATTATAAAAATAATGACTAATCCTTTGTTATTCATGTTAATTAGATGTTCGCATTAAAATTTTGCATTTAAAAAACTAAACTTTTGAAAGCGTAGTTTTAGCATTCTATATAAATAATAATTAGAAAATTAAGATACAAAGTTGAGATGGCCGAGTTGGTCTAAGGCGCCAGATTAAGGTTCTGGTCCGAAAGGGCGTGGGTTCAAATCCCACTCTCAACAAAATCTGTTTTTCATTTTTTGGTTTTTATTAATGCCAGATGCAAGTGCTTTGATTTTCATTTCCCTCGATACATCTTTTGTCCTTTTATTTTCATTTCACCTTTTTTTATTTATCCATATCAATTCTCAACACAAGTTTTACTTTTTGTGTTTTTCATCCAACTTTGGCCAAAAATCTGGTATTAATACCTTTTATATTTTTCTTTCTTTTCATTGCCTTTTATAAAGAAAATTTTTTTTGTCTAAGAATTATATATGTATTTCCTAATTACAAAAAATTTAAAATTTATCTAAGAAATTGCATTCTTAAAAACTGGCCGTACTTGCAAGAGGGTACTTCATTTGGTCCTTTTTATACATATTACAGAAACAAAAATTAGTTTTTGGGCCAATCATATAGACCTAGCTTGTCCATGTCATTCTGAGGGCGTCTTTAATTGTTAAAAAAATGTTTTTTAATTTTTAATTTTAAAAAATGGAAAGAGATTTTTATCTCTTAAAAATCAATATTTTTTTTTAATTTCTCATAGATAAGTGAAAACAGTATTTTCAGTTTTTTTAAAAAGATTTTTGGAAAACTATACTTTAAGTTTTTTATGTTTTTTTAAAAGCAAAAATGAAAACGAGAAGTGTTTTTTCTCAACTAAACACCCCTAAAATTTTATTATTTATTTTCGTTCCTGACATTTTATCATGGCGTCACCCTTACAAATCGCCCCCATCGACCAGGGCCCCCAACCCATGTGGCTTGGTTACTTTGTTGTCATAAAACTAATTATTTCTCCAAAGTTTTCCTTTGAAGATTTCTGATGCTGGTTGCTTCTTATGGGGTAGTTATTTAACGGCCACTGCTACTGATCATGATAACCGTTAATAGAAGAAAGGCTAGCTAGCTAGATAGTTAGTTGTTGGTGGCAGTAGTTGGTGGGTGGTTGGTTGGTGATGGTGGGGGGTAGTTGTGTCGACGTATATTAATATATATTGGTATAGCTATCTCTATAAACAACTCGTATAATAATAATAATAATAATAATAATAATAATAATAATAATAATAATAATAATAATATATAAAGAGAGATGCTTCAAAATGCATGAATAATAAGAGAAGTTAAATGATTTGTCATCTTAACTAAAAAGGTTAATGGCTTAATCATGTTGTTAAGTAATAACTTTATGATTTAAAAGTGAATAACACACGTACGTCCCTATCTTTGGAAGTTTCATAAACTTTTTGGTAAGCCATCACTTTTGGTACACAAAGTTTTACAACTCTCTTTAAAACACAACACTATTTGCGAGAAGTCATCACTAATTTGTAACTTAGACATGGATGTTGTCTTCCCTTATCCTTGTTTGTATGTTTTAATTTACTTATGATGCATTTTTAACAGAAGAAGTGGGACATCTGGTTCTTGAAGTAAAATTATAAATGTAAATTTATAAACATATGATTTAAGCTAGAAAATCTTTGATATAAGGCCAGCCGATCGAAAAACTGATTTACAAACGTCAATAATCATATCCACTAATACTAACATAATGAAACTCATTATATAATGCTCAAATTAACTAAAGTTGGGATTCAAATTGCATAAAACATCACCAGTCCCATGGATTTTTGTTTTAGTGGCCGGTATGTGTGCGATCCAATAACTATATATGGTGTACAAGTTATAAATAGGTACGCGTAGATATTTGTACAATTGATTAATTGTCATATACACGCATTATGTACATACATGAATTCACTAACAATATTTATCTAATAATAAATGACTAATAAGTGTTTAATTTCTATATCGAATTGATGAAATATGATAGGGCCAAAACTATATATATATATAATTATTCGTTTTGGCTCAAGCAAAATTGATATGTTATATATCTATCCAAAATGTCCTACTCACTCATCTTATATATATTCTTATTCCCACTAGAAGATTAATTTTATTTAGTGATATTTTTATAAATTGTCATTCAATGTCATAAGAATTCGAAGGTTTCATTTGACGGTAGATTTTCGCAACTGCTAATTAAGTATTGTATTTTATTTGGCTATGTTGATGAAATAGTGAGATTATGTGAAAATGATGCAATGAGTTAGGTATGAGAATGAAAAGGTTTTGTGGTGGTGACTTGTGAGATTTCTTTTTAACCTTCCCTCCAAACCCATGGACCAAAAAGAAGGTTGATTCAGATTTCTTTTTAACCTTCTTTTTAACCTTGCTTCGTTTGTAGTTTACTCACTTCTTTTCTTTCATTTCTCTATATAGTATTTATATTGTGGAAGTATCACCAGTAAAAATAACTGGTAGTTAGAGTTTGCATACTATACATACCAAACTACTAACAGGTGGTATACTCGTCGAGAAACTCTGCCTTACAAAAGGTTTTTAGCTCGAATTTCATTAGGTAACATTTTAACAGTGGCCAAAAGACCATGGATACTTTTATAATTGGATACAGGGGTAATTAATATGATTAGTCCGTGTACATGACATTCAAAAACCAGTTTTTGAATTTAATTACCAACTTTTAGTACAAGTCTAGTTAATTCCATTCATATGTAAAATACAATTACAAAATCATATCCTAACATGCGCGATAAGCTGGGAAGAGACGGGTTTGTGACATTTAGAATGGAGTGATCTCAAACATCTTATGCATCTTTATCAATAATGGAGAGATTTATTAATCCCTTGTTATGTTTTTTATTCTTACATTGAAAAGAAGATGCTTACTAATGTGATGACCCGATATAGTTGTAAAGTTACAACCATATTGCACATGGAAGTAAATGCGTGCGTGATCTCATATATTGGCACACAAATGTTGAATCCATTATAACCAATGTGGCCTTAAACTTTGTATTATCATAGAAAACAAGGACGCCCATAAAGCATAAACATACACAATCTTTTGTTAATGACTATATTGCCCCATTTGCCCCTGATACTCGTCACATGTTCGGACTCCATGTGCAATCTCTATACTTTATCATTTTAATGCTAACTTCATGTCCTGTAATATATTACATATACACCACATTACTTTACATTTAACTTGTTGTAGGTAGGAGCTATCAATTGAATTCAAGTGTTGGTATAATTCGGAGTAAAACATTTAGTCGGTATGTGACATCAGAAAACCTCACCGTATAATGGTGAAGCCTTGCACGTACTTTTGACAACGAGATGTTGACAATGGGCCGTTACAAGTATTCAGATGAAAGAATTCAAAAACTTGTCATCCCTAAGGATCTAAACTCAAGACCTTAAGTAAAACCCAGGATGTCTCTGACCAGTTAGACTAGTAAACTGCATTTTGTTATACATGCATATATGTTACTTATTAATTATTTAATTGTCGTAATTGAAAACCATTAAATCTAACCTGAACTCAAATTTAAAATAGTTATAAATGGGTATTAAGCTCATGTTACCAATAATCAAATATATCATATTTGAATGATTTTCTTCAAGCAACTTTGAAAGCTAATCAACACTGGTTAGCCGAGAACTTCACCCTACAAAGAGTCATATAATAACTCTAATATTGTTACGCATATATATATATATATATAGGGAGGGGTTAATGTGAGAACCAAAAATAGTGTGAGAACCGTGAGAACTAAAGGAAAACCACGGAGGGACTGGAATTGAAAATTTAAGAAAACTAACGCCGTTTAAGTGATAAACGTATCTACCAAATACAAAATCCCCTTTCCCAAAATAAAAATTACTTTCAAACACACAAATCCCCTTTCTCTGGCACAAGTTCAAAATCACGACCACCAAATCGCCATTAAACTCAAATCGATAACCTCCACCGGAGTAACCACAGATCCTGTTTATCAATGAAGAAAAGAAGATCCAAAATTTCAAACACAAAATCTCGTAAGTAATCATTATGTTGATTTGTTTAAAATTTTTGTAATACAATTACCTGTAAGTATAATTATTTTTTAATAGATTTCAATATCGTTTTATTTATTCTTAATATTCTGATTTCTAATATAATTTATATATTAAAATAGGTAAAAGTCCTCGATTAAACAGTAAAATCGATTCAAGTGATGATGATGATGATGTTATATCGTTGGGAAGTGAAGATACAGAATCAGTGGAAGAACAAGAAGTAAAAGGGAATGTCAGATACGAAGTTGGATCTGGTAATTTCTATACATATTTATTTTTATAATTCAAAGTTTGACTACAATTTTTTATTTGAATAATAAATTTGAATCAATTGTAAAATTTTATTGCATATACATATAAGTTTAAAAATAATTGCATATGAAGTTTGAATATTCTTTGAGAATATTAGTTTTACATTCATACACTTTGAGATTGGGTATCTATTCAGTTTATTATACATATATGTGAACTTGTAAAATTTTTTTGAATATTCTTTGAGAATATTAGTTTGAATCAATTGTAAAATTTTGTCAATTGTAAAAAAAATCAGTAATTATATTTAATAATAATCAGATAGATAGATGCTCATGGACTGCACTTTATCCGAACATTGACAACTCATATAATCTTAGATGCTCATGGACTGCACTTTATAGAGAGAAAAAAATGGATTTACACCACTATAGTAAGTATTTTAATATGTGTCTTGCGATTTACATATTTCTTCTGTGAGATTTGAATATGTGTTTTCATATTTGAATATTTATATCTCTGAGCTGAGGTTTGAATATAGGTATCTGAATATAGGTATTCTAGGGATTTGAATATTGCTATCTCTTATATTTGAATTTAGGTTTTGGTATTTGAATATTGGTAGTATTTGTTGAATTTGAATATTGGTATCTCTGATATTTGAATATTGATAATTATGTAATTTGAATATTGGTATCTCTAAGATTTGATATAGGTGTTTAAGGGATTTGAATATAGGTTATCCTATAATTTGTGATTGGATTTGAATAAGCTTTTAGATTTTTTTTTTGTTATTGATTATAGACTATGGAATTACCTTGCCTCTGTGGAATTATCTCATTACGCATTTAAGAATTGCCTGCCGATTTGTAGACATAGGTTGGTTTAACAAATTATAAAATGTCTAATCCTCTAGGTTTAGAAAATACCAATATATTTAAGGGATTTATTGCAAAATAATGCTCACTTCACATGTATCTGTTTATGTTTTAACATATGTATATCCCCTTTGATGATGAACATCTTAATTTTACTTATTTATTTGGTGGTGGTAGGGATTTGAATATATGTTTTGTTATTTGAATATTGGTATTTGTGGAATTTGAACATTGATATATCTAAGATTTGAATATATGTATTTGAATATAGGTATTTATGATTTGAATATCCGAGTAATATTTGAATCGAATATATATTCACTATGGTTATTAATTGATTTTTGTCTTTTCATTGAAGTGATATTATGTTTTCGAGGAACGATCTTTATGTTGATAAATTTGTCTTCAAAAGTTTGATTCCGGGAGCAATGGTCCATTATGGAGTGATTGACACATGGACATGTTATTTGAATTATATGGAAGAATTTAAAAGCTCAGAATCAATCACTAGGATATTTCTACCTACCAATATTATGGTAATTCAAGCAAAAACATCAAAGTTATTGAATTTAAAGTTTATCATAATAAAATCTTTGATGTAATCTTTAACTTTGCAGGGGAAAACAAACATTGACACTCAGGATCATTATAACATAGTTTTGGAAAGATTCAAGAAAAACATGGATTTACATATATCAACGATGAAGCAAAGGTTAAGAGATCCTTGTTTGGTAAGTTTTTATAACTTCACTTTTTTTTAATATGCAAGACGAATATCTTTAATCGTATATATTTCAATGATTGCAAGTTAGGTATTAACTAGGATTGTTAACTTAGTACCTAAAGTGTTAGAAAAAGTTTATTTTTAGGAGAAGGTATTTTCAGGAATATTTTTTTTCTTAGGACAATAACTATTGTTGCTAGCACAGTGTTACTCTATGCATTTGTGAAATACACCAATGACACTAAAGATTGATTGTAGTCAAAGTGGTGGAGTCATTATCTCATAGATAGGGTTTTAGGTAGATGGGGTTGATATTACCCGACTAGAACTTGACTTGATTGGAAATTTAGGTTGGAATTTTAAACCCTAACTTGAATCTTATTAACCTGCACGTGACCCATTTGACCTAGTCCGGTGAGACATGTTGGCGGCTTGGTTGCAGGTTAAATGGGTTGATTTTGAGGTTAAATGGGTGTTAGGTCATCCTAGGTCATGTAGTCAAAGTAGTGGAGTCATTGTCTTAAGTCAGGTTTTGTTCACTTCAAATAGTTACCTAAAACTATAAGTCAGGTTTTAATATTCATATATTACTAAAACTAATTGTGTTTTAAGTTTTTCAACTGTTCTTTTCTATTTGTGAGAGTAGACATTATTATCTTCTTTGTTTCGATCTCAAAACAAACAAAGGTTATGCCATTGACAATATTAAAGCAGAAGACGATTCGATTGACAAATACCAGGAAACTATTTTTTTGTTGGTAAGATTATTAGATAAACTAAATAATATATTTAGTCATTTATGTTACAAAAACATACCAAGTAATTATTATCAATTTTACATTTCAGGAAGAATTGTTGGTTGACTATCTCGAGTACAAGAAGCATCCTCACCTACAAAATGTTGCATTTCCTAAAGTAGAAAGGTTAAGCATGATATGGCAAACATCCAATAATGGAAAAGATTGTGGAATTTTCATGATGAGACACATGGAATGTTTTATGGGTAATGGACTCAAAGGTTTGAAGTGCGGATTTAAGAGGGAAGAAGAATTTCAACAAAAACAATTAAACTGTTTGAGGATAACATATCTCAACACATTTTTGTTATCTGAATTCAACACATTAAGATGCAAGGTTTATGATGAAGTTGAAACTTACGAAGCATTGCCCGAAGAGACTAAAAAAGGTTTGAAAGCAAAAGCTTTAGAAGATATCGAGAAAAGGATAGAAGAAGGGAAGAATGTGCTTGAATGAAATAAATATTACAATTTCTTTTGTACATTATGTTCTTAACTTTTATGAGTTGTGTTTTCTAATTTCTAATTGATGGCTATTAATCTGATGTTAATCTTGTTTGTTCAGGATTACATGAATGTTTGAGTTAGATTTCAATGACAATATATTTTACTTTTTGTCCAGATTATTTTTTATGAATTTCTTTTGTTATTTTAGCATTAGTTCTATATAATCTGAATATTGAGTTTGAATATCGAATTATTGTAAAATAATATATTTTGCCAGTTTCCTCCATATTATTTTTGGCTTTATATACAAATAATTACCAAGCTTTGAAAGAAACCATACAAACATATAACCCAACCAACCCAAATTGTCCATGTTGCCACCTAATAATTTGAATCTTGTATAATACTGTGATTGAATACTAAACACATACAAAAAAGATGAATACAGAAACTAAAAAAAGCTTATTTGAATTCCAAATCTAGATGATTACAGAAAAATGAAATGAGTTTATTTGGGGACATTTCAAATTGAAACAAACCAATAGGAATGAAAGTATCTATATGCAGTTCTAAAATGAAACATTTCATTTTTTTCTTAGTTTCTCCTTTTCTAACTTCTCAGCCTCAATTCTGATCGGACAAGTTTGAATATCATGTTGCTGTAGAGATTTGCAGTATGCACAATTTCTCCAATTCTTTTCTTTCAAAATAGCCTCTTCTCGGTCACTCTTGAGCCTTCTTTTAGTTCCACAACCTTTATTTCGTATATTTTTTGGATTAGTTATTTCATTTGAAGAAAGTTGAGGCAGTCCAGTCATTGCAGCCATAAATTCTTTTTAACCCATTGGAGGCTTAGAGCCAATATCATCACCAGCTTTCTTTTTCAACTCTTCCAAAGTGTCTCTAAATTGAGCAAGTTTTGCTGGGTCAGCCAAATACCTATTTACACAAGCATCTACATTTCGGAAAATATCAAGTAAAATAGGCTTCAATTCATTCTTTTGATTCGGCAACAAATTCAGTTTGCCAACTCTTCGTCCAGGTACAACACACTTCGTCTATCTCTTTGTTATATACTCATTTGGTATTTCTTCCACTCCACATAATCTCAAAACATAGTAAATATGTTTGCAAAAAAGCCCACATCTTTCAAATTTTTTGCACAAACACGTTACTACTTTATCTTCAGAATTGAAAGTAACCTGACGATGGACAAAAAGATATAAATACAATTATCTAATCAGGATTATTTCTAAAGCATAATAACTTATATACAAATGAAGATATAACATGCCTGGCTATGACGATGAACAAGTTCATCAAAATAGTTAGGATTTGCACTCTGTCAATAGAGTCATCAATATCACATGATTTGACACTTGTATCAGTTATTGAAAAAGTCTTCGAACCATCAGTCAAATCAGAAACATTGAAACAAAGGCAATGTTTGAAGGCCTCACACATTTCTTTCTGGATATCCAAAATAACATCATGCGTAAACAACGTATGAGCGTGTCTTTCCAATGCATATTCAGTTGCCAGATCAAGAGTGGTATACATCGATTTTTGATCATTTTCCGATTGAACCCATCTTTGACTTTGCATAGAAGTATCAAAATGAGTATAAAACTCAATCAAGGTGGAAGACGAATTCATCAGTTGCTGAAACATGTGATTTTCACTTTTGGACCTAGATGATGTCCTCATAAGTCCCGACATTTCCCAGTCTTGAAAATATGCTGGAATCCAGTTATACCTAAGCTTATGCATGTCATTCAACCACTTATTTTCATCAGCATCATACTTTTTAAGAACATGAAGCCATTGTTTGTCAAACTCTTCTTTATTAATCTTATCGGTCCACACAATTTTCGAAAGGTCACCTCTTAATCCAGACTCAAGAATACTGTGAGAAACCTATGCAATAATAAATATTCAAAATGAATATACAATTGTTAATATAGTAAAAAGCAGATAACATACAATAACAGATTAAAGAATAGCTATCAAATAATTAATTACTATAACAGTTGAAAATGAATATATATGAATTTTATAATGGAAAAAAAAAACAAATTTAGTTTTTTACCTTTACATGCACCTTCTCCATGATATGCCATATACATAATCTATGTCTAGCCGTCTTAAAAACATCAGAAACAGCCACTTTCATTGATGGATCTTGATCTGTCAATACAACCTTAGGTTCACGAGGAAATGCATTCTTGAATTCATTCAGGAGCGATTTATAGGAAGAAATATCCTCTTTAGCAAGCATTCCAAAAATGTAACACACTTTTTGTGATTATCAATCCTGTGAATGGAATGAATACCATATCGTACCTACAAAACAAAAGTATGCTAAAATAAATAAAAGAAGTGTTAAATTAAACTGATTATTCAAACTGAAAATTCTATATAAATTTTCAACCATAGCATTCAAATTGATTATTCAAACTGAAAATTCTATGTAAATAATTCAATCAAAACATTTCAAAGTGAATATAAAGTGAGTAATATTTCAAAATGTATAACTGAGTTGCTTACTTGTTAGTACGGTAAGTTGCATCGAAAGATACAACATCCCCAAATGCATAGTAATTCAACTTAGAAACTTCATTTGCCCAAAAGAGACCTGCCAACTCCCCATCATTCACAGTGAAATATTCAAAGCTAAAATCTTCTAAAAATTCTTTATTTTGCTTCAACATGTTAACCATCATCTGAGAATCTGCTTCACCAATATATGGATTGTACAACCTTTTCCAATTCTTACAGTCAGTCTTTGAAGCACCTACTGCTTCATGTCCACCATGAATCTTAGTTAGTATTCTATACCTGACACTAGGTCTTATACTAGCCTCTGTCAAATGATGCAAAAAGACTTGTTTTGAATAATCCAAACTTCTACAAGACTTAAGATGCTTACGAAAATCTGGATGCACAAGAAAGTGATTATGCATCTCCTCAAAATGATAAATGGAATATCTACCTTCAGCATTAAAAACTATACGAATACAAGCTTCACAACTAGTCCTTTGAGTTGGTCTATTTCTACTCTGCTTAGAATCACTTCTTCTTTTCCGTTTGGAACCTTCCCTACTACAAACAATCCACTTATATTTTACAAATTCAACACCAAAATCATCTTTAGCGGTCCTATGTGAAAACCTCCTAGGTTCAAAACCACTTGATAGTGCATATTGACTATAAAAGCTGAATGCTTCGTCAATACAACCAAATTCCATTCTTAATGAAGGTTTAATCTCATCAGCACACTCTGGAATCCATTTTGAACCAAATTCAGTCTTAATCTCCTTCCCAACTGTATATTTCCTTGGAATATACTCAACCGCTACAAATAAATTAAAACCAAAATCAATATTCAAAATTAAATATGATTTTACAGAAACATTAATGAAATTAACAAAAATAATTTATATTTGATATGAAAAATAATTACATTTACTTGTAATAAAATGAACAAGTAATGAAATCAATAGAAATTAGAAAAATAAAAATAAAAAAGAGACTTACTTTCTCCATCTGAAATCGTAAATTCCGTATTATCTGGATATGAATCGAAAATTGAGCTATTAGTAGAGGTAGAGGCATTATTTTGATGATTAATTTCTGAATTTTGTTGAATAAAATTTGAGTTTAGAATGATCGCCATGAGAACGAGAGATTTAGGGTTTGAAATTGGGGAAAAAATGATTTAAAGGAAGAATAATCCATATTTATAGTAGTTTTTGGAGTTAACGGAGATGGGTAGATGGATTTAACGGTAGACAATGCGAGGGAGAGGTGATGAAAAGCAAGAGCAATGAGGAGGGGAGAAAATCCAGGTTCTCACTGTTCGCTCGGGTGTTGGAGTTCGCTCCTGATCCCTTTACTATATATATATGATTACTAAATATAATTACTATTAAATATAATTATAATTACTGATTTTTTACAATCCATGAGCATCTATCTATCTGATTATTATTAAATATAATTACTGATTTTTTTTACAATTGACAAAATTTTACAATTGATTCAAACTAATATTCTGAAAGAATATTCAAATTTTTTTTTACAAATTCACATATATGTATAATAAACTGAATGAGATACCCAATCTCAAAGTGTATGAATGAGATCCAACTTCGTATCTGACATTCCCTTTTACTTCTTGTTCTTCCACTGATTCTGTATCTTCACTTCCCAACGATATAACATCATCATCATCATCACTTGAATCGATTTTACTGTTTAATCGAGGACTTTTACCTATTTTAATATATAAATTATATTAAAAATCAGAATATTAAGAATAAATAAAACGATATTGAAATCTATTAAAAAATAATTATACTTACGGGTAATTGTATTACAAAAATTTTAAACAAATCAACAGAATGATTACTTACGAGATTTTGTGTTTGAAAATTTGGATTTCCTTTTCTTCATTGATAAACAGGATCTGCGGTTACTCCGGTGGAGGTTATCGATTTGAGTTTAATGGCGATTTGGTGGTCGTGATTTTGAACTTGTGCCAGAGAAAGGGGATTTGTGTGTTTGAAAGTAATTTTTATTTTGGGAAAGGGGATTTTTGTGTTTGGTAGATACGTTTATCACTTAAACGGCGTTAGTTTTCTTAAATTTTCAATTTCAGTCCCTCCGTGGTTTTCCTTTAGTTCTCACGGTTAATTCTCACACTATTTTTGGTTCTCACATTAACCCCTCCCTATATATATATATATAACTTCATTTAACTTTTTATTGATAAATATATATTCAGTAAATACATATTTATTCGACATCGTCGATTACCAATTTATTTCAAACCGACAAAGTGGAAAAATTAAAAATTTCGGCATGACCTCATCATAATGTCGACAATCAATACATGTTAGTTTTCAATCAAAACAACCTGTTTATAAATAACCAAATTACTTGACATGACTGAGCTTAACGACCCCTTTACCAACTTAAAGGATATAACATATTTAGTTACAAAATATGGACTATTAACGTAATAATCATAATGTACTCGGCTGTAATTTAAAGATAACACTTGCATAAACCTTCGGCAAGTGCTCATCCACGCCTGAATTTTACCCGTGTTCGTCCTATCCAATTGCTCACCATTAAATGCTAAATTCATAAGCACCTACAACATTATAGTTAAAGGAATAAGCACATCGCTTAGTGAATATATAGAAAGTAAACATATTAACCTTCTGCATTATATAAACTGCGTGTATATCGTACTGCGTGAGATAAACTGTATTATAGTCCGCAAGCATAATCTGCCAGTTGTTCAGTTATATGGACCAGACTACACGTATATAGTCAACCTCCATATAACCAGCTCTGCCTTTGCCTGCTAAAATAGGGTCTTTGTATTAAACTATGAGAAAGTAAATAATACAGCTATTTGCATAGAATGATTAACTTCTTCTACATCACGACTGAGCTATGAGTGATTCTTCATATATTCAACCCCGAAAGTAAGTTTGTTGGAGTAGAATGATATTGATAGGATCGTTTGTTTTCATTTATGCTTAGTTGATTATCGTGGCTTGTGGATTGTTCAGGTATTGTCAAACATTTCGAGTTTTCATTGACAATGAAAGACCCATTTCTAATGGGGATTTCTTCAACCATCCCCTCCTCCTGCCCTTCTTCTAAATACAACTTGAGCCTATGACCATTGACAATGAAAGACCCATTTCCTTCCCTTTTAAAAAGTTCAACATAACCGGACGGATACACATGTTTAATCACAAAAGACCTATCCACCTAGAAGTTAACTTTGGTTGTTTAATTTTCAATTTCGATAAAAACAACAAAACCTTTGCACCAACCTTGAACTCCTTTCTACGGATCCTTTTATCATGGTAAACTTTGGTTTTCTCTTTATAAAGTCTTGAGTTTTCATATGCACCTAACCTAAGCTCATTGAGCTCATGAAGTTGCAATAACCTAAGTTCACCGGCCTCCATCATGTCTAGGTTCAAATTTCTCAACGCCCAATACGCCTTATGCTCTAATTCAATCGGTAAATGATAAGTCTTACCATAGAGCAACTTGTATGGCGTAGTGCCAATAGGCGTCTTAAAGGCGGTCCTAAATGCCCACAAGGCGTCATCTAACTTTTTCGACCAAACCTTGGGGTTATCCCCGACTGTTTTCTCTAGAATTCTTTTCAATGCCCTATTGGTGTTTTCCACTTGACCATTGGTCTGTGGGTGATAAAAAGTTGAAAAATAATGACAAACACCATACCTCTTAAGAACCTTATCTAGTTGATGATTAGCAAAATGTGTTCCACGATCACTAATTAAGGCTCTAGGGCAACCAAACCTACTAAACAACTGCTTCAAAAACTCAATGACTACCCTCGCG
Source organism: Erigeron canadensis (assembly GCF_010389155.1). Classification (NCBI taxonomy): domain Eukaryota; kingdom Viridiplantae; phylum Streptophyta; class Magnoliopsida; order Asterales; family Asteraceae; genus Erigeron; species Erigeron canadensis. The sequence goes on along the minus strand of NC_057762.1, from coordinate 38,837,966 downwards.
TCGTTTATAGGCAAAGCCTTGGCTTCGGCCCACTTAGACACGTAGTCAATAGCAACTAGAATATACTGAAACTTGTTAGACGGTGGGAATGGTCCCATGAAGTCTATGCCCCAAATATCAAAAACTTCACATACCTGAATTCCTTGCTGTGGCATTTCATCCCGTCTTGTGATGCTTTCTTGTCGTTGGCAAATGTCACAGGTTTCGACCAACGTTTGAGCCTCTTTGAAAATTGTAGGCCAATAGAAACCTGCATCAAAAACCTTTTTACCTGTAACCGACGGACCATAGTGACCTCCGGTTGGCCCGTAATGGCAAGCATCCAATATCTCCCTAGTTTCAGCTCCCGTGACACATCTTCTCAACATTCCATCTGGACAAGTACGAAACAGATATGGGTTATCCCAGAAATAGTGCTTAGCATCCGATATGAGCTTCTTCTTCTGTTGACCCGAGATATCATTTGGTATTTCACATGCAACCAAATAATTGGCAATGTCAGCAAACCAAGGACCTTCATCAGAGTTAGAAATGACATTTAAATATTCATCGGGGAAGTTATCCTTAATCTCCCCATCCTGAAGCTCCTCCCGGTTTGGGTCCTCCAACCGGCTCAAGTGATCAGCTGCTAAATTCTCGACACCTTTCTTATCTTTGATTGCAATATCAAATTCTTGCAACAACAAAATCCATCGGATAAGTCTAGGCTTTACATCTTGCTTAGAAAACAAATACTTCAAAGCAGAATGGTCAGTGAAAACAACAATTTTACTTAGTATTAGATATGACCTAAACTTATCAAATGCAAAGACTACCGCAAGCAACTCCTTCTCTGTAGTAGTGTAATTTTGTTGGGCAGGATTCAAGGTTTTACTAGCATAGTAAATTGGCTTGAAATGCTTATCATCCCTTTGCCCAAGCACGACTCCAACAACATAGTCACTTGCATCACACATCAGCTCAAAAGGCAAACTCCAATCCGGTTCAACCATAATGGGAGAATTAGTCAGCTTCTCCTTCAATACCTGAAAAGCACTTAAACAAGATTCATCAAAAACAAAAGGGACGTCCTTCTCCAACAAGTGGGTCATTGGACGAGTAATCTTAGAGAAATCCTTAATGAATCTCCGGTAGAAACCAGCATTGAGGTTTCAAGCATGTCCTGGAAAATAGCTATCATGCACCTTTGGAAGGTGCCCGGGGCGTTACACAAACCAAAAGGCATTCTCCGGTAGGCGAAAGTACCAAATGGACATGTAAAAGTGGTCTTTTCTTGGTCTTTCGGGTCGATGGGTATTTGGAAGTACCCGGAGAACCCATCCAAGAAACAAAAATATTCATTACTTGCAAGTCTTTCCAACATTTGATCAATAAATGGGAGGGGAAAATGATCCTTACGGGTGGCATCATTCAACTTACGGTAATCTATGCAAACCCGCCAACCCATAACTGTTCTAGTAGCCAAAAGTTCATTGTTTTCGTTTTCAATTACCGTCATGCCCCCTTTTTTGGGAACACAGTGGACGGGACTTACCCAAGAACTATCGGCAATCCGGAAAATGATCCCGACATCTAACAGTTTAATCACTTATTTCTTAACTACCTTTTTCATATTTGGATTAAGCCTCCTTTGTCTCTGGACAACGGGCTTAACATCATCAACAAAATCTATCTTATGCATGCAAAAATCAGGACTAATACCTGGAATGTCGGTGGTCTTCCAAGCAAAAGCCCGCTTATGAGCTTTGAGCACGGCCAAAAGAAGATTTTTCTTGTCATTCGAGAGTGAAGACGAGATAACAACTTGTAGAGAGGATTTATCTGCTAAGTACGCATACTCCAAATGGGCAGGCAATGGCTTAAGCTCCAGGTCAGTAGGGGGTACATCAACGGAATTTGGTACCCTTGAGCTTCCATCAGCAACTACTTTTTCAAAGCTCTCATCTTCTGGAGGTGTCTCATCCAAACTGAGTGCCATAATCTCTGCAAACAGTTCATCATCATCAATATCACTAGCTCCTAAACAAGTGAGCTCTTCATCAGCCTCAGTCTCCATCAATTCCTGAAATTCTTGATCTAAAGCATCATTAATAACGTCAATCCTGAAACAAGTCTCATCAGTAGAGTAAGAATGCTTAATAGATCTTTCAACATTAAACACAATTCTATCAGTACCCACACCCAAATAAATTTCCTTATCTTTCACCCGGATGATAGCATACGCGGTATTAAGGAATGGTCTACCTAAAATTAAGGGTACCTTAGTCTCTTCCTCCATTTCTAGGATCACAAAATCAACAAGAAAAACTATATGACCTACTTGAACAATCATGTTTTCAGCAATCCCAATGGGATACTGAAAAGAGTGGTCAGCTAAACGAATACTCATACGAGTAGGTCTCAAAATACCGGAAGCCAACTTACTCCATACTGAGTAAGGCATCAAGTTTATACTAGCACCTAAATCGGCAAGTGCCTTACAAGTCAAAGAACGAACAGAACAAGTTATAAGGAAACTCCCTGGATCCTCAAGCTTGGGTGGAATCTGTTGGTTCTGCAAGATAGCAGAACACTCGGCATTCAAATAAGCTTCATTCACCCCATCCATCTTTCCTTTATCTGTCACAAGTTCTTTGATAAACTTGGCATAGTTTGGCATTCCCTGTATCAAATCAACTAAAGGAACATTAATGTGAACATTTTTAATCATGTTAACAAACTTATCATACTGTTCCTTCAGCTTAGCTTTCCTGAACCGCTGTGGAAATAGAACCTTAGGCTTATATGGCTTAGCCTCGGGTGTCACGGCCGGTTTCGGTGGAGTAACCAAAGTCTTCACAGTTGGTTGATCTTCCATCATAATCTCCTCATCGACATCTTCAGCTTCTTCATTTCCTGTATCCTGCACATCTGAAACAATATCATTAGGATTAGGAGGAGGGGCATAGGATCTACCTGTACGAGTAGTAATGGCCTTCGCTTGCTCCTGACGAACAGGAAGTGGAGTGTACTTCTGACTACTGTTAGACCCTTGATTCTGCTTCGGATTCTGCTGACTGTTACTAGGCAAAGAACCCTGGGGCCTAGTGATAGCAGCCATCCTACTTTCAAGATCCTTAAAATCAATATCCTGATTTTTGGCATTCATCTCCACCTTACCATTAATCCTGTCTAGCCTCTCACTCAACTGCCTAGTATCCTCCCTTATATTCTGGATACTTGTGTTTGTCTCAATCTGATTGCTCATCATCTGCTTCATCATTTCTCTCAACTCGGCTTTAGGATCGGTAGTAGAAGAGGAAGAACCCGATCCTTGGCTTTGTTGAGTTTCCTGCTGCTGTGGCTGACTTTGATAATTGCTCCTTTGCCACCTGTTACCAGAAAAACGAGAAGTATTAGCAGGAAAAGAAGAGTTATAAGAATTGTTACCTGATGACCGGTTCTGAAAACCGGTGTTTCTCTGAAAACCTCCTTGCTGATTCTGAACAAAACTAACATCTTCAGGTCCCCGGTTGGGACACTCTTCTGAGTAGTGTGTCTCTCCACAATGATCACACCCATCAGCAAGCACCTTCACATCTCGTTCTAGATATCCAAAACGTGATTCTTGATTAGCAAATCCTTTATCCATTCTTGCCGACAAAGCTTGAATCTCATCAATGACACTAGAACTGTTGCTTCCATCTGCTCTTGCAACCTTACTTTGCTTGAATCGGCTCTCATTCTTCAAAAACCTCTTATCATCCATGGCCATGTTATCCTTCACCATACGCTCCAAAATGTCATAACCTTCATTTGGAGTGATCTTGCTAAAACTTCCACCGAAAGCATATCCCATCTCTCTTTTGGAACCCTTATTCAATCCATCAAAGAATAGCTCAACATACTTCTCCTTAGTCAACTCATGTCCCGGACAAGTTCTTAACATCTCCTTGAATCGGATCCATGCATCAACAACATCTTCCCCATCTTCTTGCACAAAGGACCTTATCAAGTTCTCCAATTGTCTTTGAGTTCTAACCGAATAAAACTCTCCAATAAAAGCCTCTTTGAGTTGATCCCAAGTAGTGATTGAATTCTCGGGAAGATCATTGAACCAATCTTCGGCATCTTCGGTGAGAGTGACAGGAAAGGTTTCAAGTTTGACTGAACTCATTTGGTTTTGTCCATATTGATAAAGCCTAGCTAACTTCTCAAACCTCTCCAAATGCTTATAAGGATCCCATTTCTTCTTACCATCAAATTTTTGCTCTTCAATGCTCTTAAGATGGTTGGGCTTCAAGTTGAAATTTTGATCAACACCCGGTGGTCTAATGGCGGAACCACTAGCCGTAGGAATGGTTCGGGTTCGGTCACCATACCGGATTTCGTTTGGATCTCTTGGTGGATTGTCACCCATTTTTTCTTTCACAAGTGCAAGCTCAAAGAATTCCTTTAGATAGAAGCCTTCTTCGTTCGAATCCGGTGGTGCTGTGAAGTTGATCCTGCGTCTAGGTGTAATTTTCAATGGACTAAAAAGAGGTCGCCCTGAAGAACGCAAAATCATCAACTATTAAAGACTCCTGCAAAACACAACTAACACCACACGTCAAATGCACCTATGATAATTCAAGTAAACAAATCTAAACTAATAAAGCAAATAACTTCCTCACGCGTGAGGAAGGATCAAACCACTAAATTCACAACTAAATCGGCACACAATCCCCGGCAGCGGCGCCAAAAACTTGATGTGCAGAATCGAGCTTTAAATTTATAAAACTAAAACTACCTAAAAACTCACTACTACGCACTCACGGGCAGTGGACCCGATCGTTTGTAATATAGTTAAGAGATAAGTCTGAGTTCGTTCTCAGGGATTGGAAATGATTAGTTGTTTATGAAATGGTTTGGAAAACGGGTGTTGCTTCGAAAATCCTCTTGACAAATAAAGTAAATGGGTTTGCAAAATAATTGCATAAACTGAGAAAGATTTCAAACAATATAATTAAAAGTCATCCACCTTAATTTCCCTCAACTTCAAATGTGATTGCATTTAATTAAGAACAATTTCTCTAGAGTTTAAAGATAATCGTGACAAGATTAAGATACTCACGTGGTACCACCAACCGTGAACAAATTATCGAATCACCTAACTGCTAGTCGAATTACCCAAGCCGGTACCACCAAAACTAAGACAATTCTTCTAACAATCAGTTTTATTGACTATCAAATTATCAATTGAACCTATGTGACAATAGCGTGGTACCACCAACCGATATCAATCACGTTGACAAAATTAATCTTTTCTTAAAATGATATTCACTATCATACCATGAACTAGTGATAATTACTTATAAACAAGTAACCGTTTTAAAATCACATACACATTCAACTGGTACCACCAACGAAGAATCATATGCAACCAATATCAAAATTAATTAATGAAAAGAGTTAACATCATCAAGATCACAGAACAACGATAATTAAATAAACCCTTTTGAATTAAAAATATTGCAATCACATTATCCGTCTAGTTTCATCAAGGTGGATGATTAAACATTTAGCCACTCATGATCAATTCACAATAATAAATAAAATAGAAGAGAAACATGATGTACCAATCGTTTGAAGAAAATAAATTGCAAGACAATAAGTAGATACGATCTAGATGGGTGCCCGTGAATCTTCAACGAATCCGCCTAAAAAATAATCTTGATTGGAGGAAGAAGAACCCTTGTAGAACAGCTCCTAGAAAGATTTTTGATAGCCAATTTTCGACCTAGGGTTTTCTATTTATACTCCTCCAAAATCTGATGCAAAAACAAGGCAAGTCTGATTCTCCCGTGCACCCACTGCGGCACAGTGGGGTTGAGACTTCCCTCACTGCGGCGCAGTGAGGTATTGTTTGACTTTGACTTCGGCTGACTGCAGCGCAGTGGTTCGTGTGACCACCACTGCGGCGCAGTGGGGCAAATCCCATTAAACTCCGTGGATCTGGGCTACGTCACAGTGGGCTAGTGCATCCCCACTGTGGCGCAGTGAACACTTGTACAGAGCCTCTTCTTTCGATCTCGATTACTCGTCAAACTCTGCCGTCTCTTCCACTCAATTCAACTCTCAACATCATATTGCACTTCCGGGCCAATAATCATCCAAAAATGTACCAAATGAACGCGTATCCTGTTTAGAGCCTGTAAACACTAACAAACACCATAAACGCGCCAAATGCATACAAAAACGACTTAAAACATATAGTAAAATGGCCAATAATGATGTGGGTAATGGGTATAAATTAGTCACATCAGTGGGTTATGTTGGTTTATGTCAAATGATGTTAATTGGTGCTTCAAAACATGTCTTCAACCTTCCTAGATCGATCCTTGGGTCAAAAATGAGGTTTTGGAGCGTTTTGGTTCGTGTTTGGCTGCAGAATTTCACCCAACCGCGCCGCTAGGAACTAGACTCGCGCTGCAATTTTTGGTGTCCCTCGATCAGAAGTTTTCTCGTGCCAACACCTCATGCCGCGAGGTCTCGCAGCGAGTTTTGGCCTGCTTTGCACGTCAGTTTTCAAACATACATAACTTTTGATCCGTAAGCCCAATCGAGTCATATGACCTATCGTTGGAATTGTGAGAGGGTCTAATTTCTCATGGTATAGCCCTTTTGGTCTGAAACCTTGTCCATTTCTAAAAATGTCGAATCAAATTGTCTTGTTTATACTCGAGAAGGTTGTTTAAGCGCTAGTGAGTTTGTGACTCGACTTAAACTTGATAGGCCGACTTGTTTAGGGTCTTTAGAGTTGGACTTGATTGTATTGTGATGTACATTGTTAGGTTGTGGACACGTGGCGGTTGTTGGACATTATGGCTCGATATTAACTTGGCGCTTTGCTTGGAAGCCAAGGTGAGTTCGTAGCTCTCTACTCGGTTGAGATTAGGGCTGAAAAGTATACAACCTTTGTGTGTTAACTTGTTTGTTTGTGCAATTATGTGTTTGCCTTCATTGATGACATAGTTCAATTGTGCATACGTTTGATTTCCTTGATGATGACATAATTTGATTGTGCATATGCTTGAGTGTCTTGAGTGATGACATTGTTTGATTGATGAATTTGTTGACGTGTAAATACGTGGTTGTTATATGATTATTGTATGTGCATGTTTGGTTGATTATTAGGTTAGTTGTGTATATATGGAAGACGGTAATACCTCCAAAAGGTTGGAGATGTGGTGGGAAGGCTGCGGGTGACCCTATATATAAGCATCAAAGGCCTTTCAAAAGTAGTATCGTACGAAGTATATACACATGGTGTTTTGTTTCTGGGTGGACATTGATGGTCATGAATGAACAACTTACGTGCAATTGAGTACAATGAGGTATATTACGTGCAATTGAGTACAATGAGGTACATTACGTGCAATTGAGTACAATGAGGTACATTACGTGCAATTGAGTACAATGAGGTACATTACATGCAATTGAGTACAATGGGGTACATTACGTGCAATTGAGTACAATGAGGTACATTACGTGCAATTGAGTACAATGAAGTACATTACGTGCAATTGAGGGACATTGATAGACATGTTTGGCATTATAGAACTTGTTAGACACTTATTGATATCATTATTACTTGTTCTTGTTTACTATGCGTATTTTAAATACCTTGCGTAGTTCTTTATGTGAGTACATATGTGAGGGTCATTGATGGACATTGATTGATTATGGATTGTTTGAGTATGATTGATTTATTTACGATTAAGATAGTTGTACATACATGAAAGACGATGATACATTTAATGAGTTGCAGATGTGGTGGGAAGGCTGCGGGTGACCTTGTATACAAATATCTATGATTCCTTAAATGTAAAGTCGTATGAAATGTATGTGCATTGTGTTTGGTGGAGTTTGATGGAGGGTGGACAATTGAGGCGCAATGTGTGCAAGTGCAATAAACGGGTACTGTATGTACTTAATGAGAATTGAATGACATGAGAACAATTGAGGGACATTGACGAACTTGTTTGACATTTAGAACTTAATGGATACTTGTCGATGTTAACATTTTGTGTTCTCGTGCATTACACGTGTTCTAGCTATGGTATAGTTTGTGCAATGGATACGTGTGGGTCTAGGTTGCGCTACGAGCCAATCTAAATTGAATACTTGTGCCTTTTAAGGACTTATTGTAAGTGTGTTCCTTGTTCATTATCTTTGTTCATATTGTGAATGGCTTTGGCATTAGATTCCAGTCATTTGCTCCTACGAACTCACCAACCTAGTGTTGACTTTGTTTAGTACACTTTTCAGGTATTTCAAGAGAATCCAAGATGTGTCGGTTGATTGATGCTTGTGCTAGAGTTTGGGCTTGGACTTACATGGATCCAGGATTCATTTGCCCGTATTTTTGCTTTATGCATTATGTACTTGTTTGTTGATGTTGGGTTCACCGAATCCCCTCTATTTTATATAGTTCATGTTTTACGATAATCTCATGCATACGCTATATCTTTTCAATAGTATTTCGAGCCTAGCTCGGGGTGTTACATTAATACATTACAATATATCTACAATAAATACTTGCGCGTAATTATAAAAATATATATTTTCAAATATCCTGACTCTTACAATTCGAGTTACATTTTGAGTCACGAGTCAAAAAATCAAATTTCGAGTCGAGTCGAGATTTACGAGTCGAACACTATTACTGCAACCATCTATATAATGGTCAAGTACGTTAGTAATTTAGTATAACGTGGGTTACAAACTAGCAAGGAAACAAAGAAGGGGTCCTGTCCTCAGCGGACCCACCAAACAAAAAATGGCAATTCTGACAAGTTAATTTAGCCCGTGATATACCTGCTTCAGTGATCCCCGTAGCTGAATTGCACATAGTTTTTTTATCGATATGTTTTTATATTATTCCTAATATTGATATTATGTACGGTAGTTATATAAATTGTATTATAAGAAAATTCGAATATGTTTCATATAAGATTCGTGTGTATAAAATAAATTGTGGTTAAAAACTGATAAAGAAAGCTAAATTATACTGTAATAAACAGTAATGATGAATATAGTATATGTTAGTTAGAGTCTTGGATTTACCTAATATTTTACAATCACATTTAAATCAGAACTTATATGCACAGTGGATGACAGCAGATAGCCTTGTGATTTATGATCGAAAAACTCAAAATTTTGAAATCTTCATGTTAATAACTTATTATAAATATACTTATTATAACCATTTTTTGCAACTTCATGATAACTTATAGTTATATAAGGGTTAAAGGTGTAGTCGGCAACTTTGGTAAATTGGTAACTTTTGGCAAAAAATGAGTCAATAGGAACATGCCATGTGGCTATACAAAAACTTGCCAAAACATTGCCAAAAAGAGCCAAATATGAAGGTGTAGTCGGCAATTTGTAGGATGCAATCGGCAATTCGGCATATCGGTTCCAACGTTCACTTTTCTGCCAAAATGGCCACGTGGCACTTGCCCAACGTTCACTAGCATCGGCCAAAACTAGCCGATGTAACTTGTCGATACTAGCCGATGCATGTGCTATAGCCTTGCCAAAGAGCCGATGTTAGCCGATCTTTTTTTCCGATAAAACTTGCCAACTACACAATTGGCCCTAATATATCACACGTGAATGACATCATTCACATGTAAGCATACTAAAACTACTATGAAAGAATTATTATTATTTTTTTAAAGAAATACATATCTTTATCTTTACTACTCCTTCCGTCCCATCAAATGTGTTCACTTTTAAGTTTTCAAAGTCAATTTTTTACAACTTTGACTTTGAATATTGTTGATTGTTTTATATAATACTCGATGAGAATTATACAGATGTAAACATATGTAAAACTTAATTAGTTCATATAATTTTCATCAAGTATTATACAACACAAACAAAGATATTCAAGGTCAAAGTTGTAAAAAATTGACTTTGAAAATATTAAAGTGGACACATTTAGTGAGACGGAGGGAGTATTATATAATGCAAACTCTTTTTCTTTTTTCAACTTTCTATCTTTAAAATACCAAAAATGTCTCTTTTTTTTTGTAAAAACTTTCTTTCTATAATTAACTCATATACCTAAAAATGTTTTTAATACAATACATTATAATATTTATTTTTCAACACTTAATATAATTACATTATAGAGAAACTTAATTCAAATCTCACTTTAAGATGGTTGTTAGCCGTCTCAGTAAGGGTAGTGAGCAAGTTTAGGTTTAGGGGAATGATTCTTAGGAAGCGAAACAACCTCTTCTCTTTGCGGGACTCCTTCTTAAGGTGTGAAAGTATTCCATCGGGCTTCCCGCTGAAGGATGTGTTCAAGTCGCTTCTTTTCCGCTTTCATCTGAGGCCTATAAAATCGAGCGCCAAGCAACGCCATTGTTCGGTGTTGATCGGGATGTCCTGCCCAAGGGGCAAGTCCAGATTCCTCTTTTTCACCCACCATCAACAGGAAAGTGTGGCATACTATTTCTATTATATACAATTAATGTGCAGCTAGGCTACTTATGAACTTTCTAACTTTTCTTTTATTTCAATCACATTTGCATCAATAACTACGTCGTCACCACTGCTATCACCACAGGTTGTTGCCCCCCATAACATTATCGTCGCTGTATCGTGAAGACATCCGTCTACTTTAATATATATGTTAATATGTAAATGAGTTTGTTTACATATATTATTCACATATCAACGTATCAAGCTATATGTAATTTTATATTTTTTAATAAATTATTTGTTCACTTATGACTTTTCAAATGTAATACATATTTTAAAGTTTTCGTGGTTCTAAAAAAGCATTTCTCCCAAAAATATTAGTCTATAATCAACAAGAAAAAAAAGATAATTGGATGAGAATCCCCTGATTCCATTTACCATTTAGTACTCAATTTGGTACCCAGTAATCTTACAGCCAGGCTAGTGTCAAGGTATCTTACAGTCAGGCTAGTGTCAAGGTGAATTTCAACCACTTAATAATGCTCTAATTATCTCAAATTTACCTATGAGAAGACTCAAACACAGGATCTCTCTGGAAAGTGACGGCTGGCAGTCACTAGACTGTTACCCGTTAATATTAGTCTATAATCTACACATTTATTTTTCTATGATATAAGTTGCTTCGAACCTGTTTAAATGATACTCCGTATTAAAACATGTAATATAAAGTCTTTTGAGTATTTAATGAAACAGTTGATAATGACACCGAGTAAAACTTACGGAGCAATATGAAAATTATTGTTAGATTTATATGGTAGATGGGAAATGATGGGCCTTAATTAGTTTTTAAGGATCAAAAGATGTTTCAATGTTAAAAAGTTATGAAAGATAAAAACGCTATAAAACATGTGGTAAAACTTATATAAGTTTTACATGTTAGGTCTTTTTGTTATGATTTATTATATAAGTTTTAGGTAAAATAAAACAAGTATTAAAGTAAAATAAATAAAACATCATGAAAATCACCGTGCATCATGAAAATCATCATGCATCAATTGCTTCGTGAATCTTCGTACATCAATTTAACCATGATCTAAAAGTCTAGATCTTGTCTTATTTATTTTACTTTAATATTTGTTTTATAATACTTAACCCCTATATATCTATCATTACTCTTAACACTCGGTGCTAGTTTTCCCACACCTAAAGTTGGACGTACAGTAAAACCTCTATAAATTAATAATGTTGGGACCGGGATATTTTATTAATTTATCGAGATATTATTATATCGATAAATTAATGAACTATTAATTTAAAGAGGTTCATGTATCACTTTCAAAATTTTCATATTCAATGTACATTCACACATTAAATGAAACATGAGTCCAAAGCAAATTGCTTTCGACACGATAAAAATTCGATTAATGAATTCAATCGGCTCAAGTAATTTAAACAATGTAAACTATGGAGAAGATAGTCGTGAACTTGAGAGCTTGATTACGGTATGTATTACTAGCACAAAATAGATGTGAATGAGTTGCAGGATTATCCTAGTGATAATAATGAATGTTAGTGAGGTTCAAAGTATTTAAGAAATTGTGATGGATACTGTTCAAAATCTAGTTGAGAATGATAAGTAGTTTTGAAATCGATCACTCGGAAAGAAGCATTGCAAGCGGCAAACAACTAACAACTTTTTGTTGCGACAATGTCTTAACTCATAAATGCAATGTAAAAATATAAAGATATATTCAATATAGATTTAAAGTGACTATAGATTCAGTTTTTACTAAACCATATTAAAATTTTAGAATATTTAAGAAATTATTAATTTATAATTTTGATGGGACCTATATATTTACCTTGGGGTTTCAAAAAAATTATTATCTTATTAGTTTATTGATTGGTGTCCAATTTTGTACTGGTCCCAAGTTGGGACCGACATATTATTTGTTTTATCGAGGTTATTAATTTATCGAGTATTAATTTATAAAGGTTCTACTGTATTCAACACTCGGTGATTTATTTTAAATAATCCAGTTTAAAGGCTAAAAGCCTAAAATATACTTAGGGGTTGTTTTTCTAAAATTTTGTTTTACGTTATAAGATGGAAAGAAGAATGAGAGAAGAATTGAGAGAGGAGAAGAGCTATTCTTATTATGTGAGGTATTACCACCAAAGTCTCGTATTTATAGGCTAGAGAATACATAAATATGAAAGTGAATATCTATCTATTTTTAATATTATAATACTCTCCCTTAGATATTCACAATATATTATACGCAATGTGATACTTGTTGCCTCATTAAAAACCTTACCAAAAAAAACCCAGTGGGATAAAAACTCGGTGAAGGAAAAAAGAGTGCAGCGCGTATAATACTCCTCCTCATTTGAATATCCGTCTTTGAAAATATCGAATGTCAATCTTGTATAAATGAATCAATAATCTGCCAAATTATTGCTCGATCAGGTTTGATGAAGATTGAATATGTCACCGTCTGTTGATCATATGTCGAGATTGACTCTATCATTGTTTGAGCTTGAACTATATACACCACATTATCTTCAAATGATAATGTTGAACATTACTTGCTAGTCTTGAGGTTGCATTCTTCTTGGGTGTCTTCATTATTGATCTTTGACTATGACCATCTTCATAGCTAGATGATATAGTTGTTAACGAGTGCTTGATCTCCAGGAAATCTTGTAATATCATCACTTGTGAAAAACTAAACTATTCATGACTGTGCTTCTAGCATCAACATATCCAATCACCGCAAGTGAACTCTTTTGATCAAATAATCTCATATCTCATGCATCAAAGTATGTCTTCAGTTTCATCCACCGATAGCTTGTTGATTCGGAGTCATTTATTGTTAACACATCTATAGAATGATGTAATATCGGGGATATGCAATAATCGTTAGTACTGATAAAATACATCAACATCCCATTTGCGGTTCGAAAACCGATAATAGCTTAATGAGTAAGCATTTCCAATATTGAAACTCTTTGACATTTTGTCAATATACTTTCATAAATGGACAATAGTCTCATTTAATTTATGCTCGATTTTTTGAGATTATACAACACTAAGTTGTATTATATCCATCTTTTCATGAGATTCAATTATATGAATTTGGATCATCCATTCTTTAATTATATATGAATTAATCCCCCTTGGATATCCAACTTGGAAAATTATGCCTCTCAATTGATGATATAACATGTGGGCAATTGTGCCATACACATATCTTGTTTGGCCATATAATAACATTATAATCTCAAAACCAATATTGTTCATTAGAACCATTCATACATATGTTGATCATCATAATTATGATTCATGCTCCAAGCATTTTATATCTATGTAAAACTTTAAGCCATTTTCGGGCTCTAATGATGGCAAGGAGATACAAATAGCTATTTGTATATTGCGGTATTCAAATCTACCGATAATATGATCAACCATGGGAGAAGTACATTAGGTCTTTGCGAAAATCTATTGTAGCATCATTTGCACCATATACGTCAATATATCAATTTCTCATTTCGCTATAGCACAAAGACCGATTTATATAAAGTATGCTACACATTCTTATGCATGGATTTCATGTCCATAATTTCGTGCACGATAAGAGGCTTTAAATATTCGGTAGCATTATTCATCTTGTTATTTTTAGCCAACGTATCTCAATTTTTGCACCTCATAGCATATATGCTCTTAAAATTTGCACGCATAATATTTAGCGCCATATAGTATACATAATTGTTTTCGACATCAATCTCATTTCGATTCCATGCTTTTGATTCAATGCAATACTTGACATGATATATGTTTGTAAGAGATCTCTTCATTATTCAA